>NC_074699.1:2478334-2848334 GCF_029448725.1 Salvelinus fontinalis
GAAAGTTTCTTCAAGTGCAGTCGCAAAAACCATCAAGCGCTATGATTAAACTGGATCTCATGAGGACCACCACAGGAAAGGAAGACCCAGTTACCTCTGCTGCAGAGGATAAATTCATTAGAGTTACCAGCGTCAGAAATGGCAACCCAAATATATTCTTCACAGAGTTCAAGTAACAGACACATCACAACATCAACTGTTCAGAGGAGACTGCGTGAATCAAGCTTTCGTGGTTGAATTGCTGCAAAGAAACAACTACTAAAGGACACCAATAATAAGAAGAGACTTGCTTGGGCCAAGAAACACGAGCAATGGACATTAGACCGGTGGAAATCTGTCCTTTGGTCTGATGAGTCCAAATTTGAGATTTTTGTTTCCAACCGCCTTTGTGAGATGCAGAGTAGGTGGACGGATGATCTCTGCGTGTTAGGTTCCCACCGTGAAGAATGCAGGAGGAGGTGTGATGGTGTGGGGGTGCTTTGCTGGTGATACTGTCAGTGATTTATTTAGAATTCAAGGCACACTTAACCAGCATGGCTACCACAGCATTCTGCAGCGATACCCCATCCCATCTGGTTTGCGCTTAGTGGGACTAGCATTTGTTTTTCAACAGGACAATGACCAAACACATCTCCAGGCAGTGTAAGGGCTATTTGACCTAGAAGGAGAGTGATGGAGTGCTGCATCAGATGACCTGGCCTCCACAATCACCCGACCTCAACCTAATTGAGATGGTTTGGAATGAGCTGGACCACAGAGTGAAGGAAAAGCAGCTAACAAGTGCTCAGCATATGTGGGAACTCCTTCAAGACTGTTGAAAAATCATTCCAGGTGAAGCTAGTTGAGAGAATGCCAATAGTGTGCAATGCTGTCATCGAGGCAAAGGGTGGCTACTTAAAATAATCTAAAATATATTTTGATTTGTTTAACAGTTTTTTGGTTACTACATGATTCCATATCATTCCATATCATAGTTTTGATGTATTCACTATTCTACAATGTTAAAATAGTAAAAATAAAGAAAAGGCCTTGACTGGTACTGCATATCTTAATAAATGACTGCATTTTCTAAAATATTAGGATATAATCATCAAGCCCATTCAAAAGATTAGGGGACAGAACCCAGAAGTATGATGTAGGATGAAGTCACTTGCACATCGTATTGAGGCCAAATTCCCCCATCTATGCTGGCAAAGATTGATTTGACTTCTTCATTGAAGTAGCGAGCATCATCCCCGTGAGCAGGTCAATGTTGGCCTGGTCGCAGTCGGCTGGTCTGCACTGGTCTGGTCAACAGGTGGTTAACGCTGGTCTGGTCCAGGCTGGTCTGGTCAGGTGGCTCAGCTCTGGTCTTGTCAGGTGGCTCAGCACTAGTCTGGTCAACGGTCAGCTGGTCAACGCTGGTCTGGTCGAAGGTCAGCTAGTCAACGGTCTGCTGGTCAATGCTGGTCTGGTCGGGTGTCTCAGCGCTGGTCTGGTTAACAGGTCAACGCTGGTCTGGTCGGCTGGTCAACGCTAGTCTGTTCGACGGTCAGCTGGTCAACGCTGGTCTGGTTGACGGTCAGCTGGTTAGCCAACTGGTCTGGTCGACTGGTCCGCTGGTCTGGTTGATGGGTCAACTCTGGTCTGATCAAAGGTCGGCTTGGATACTGCAGAGCGGTGGTGTGATGGTTTTTTAAACTTTTATCTTCATGGTCTTCTTTTCACCTCAAGATTGTAAGACCCTAACACTATTCCTTCAGATGTCTAGGCCTACTAAAATTGTATGTGTATGCGCTAAATTGATATAGCCACTCATCTTTCAGAGAGGATGAAAACAAATTATTTAAAACGTCTATATTCCAGCACAGTACGATCCTATGAAGTCTTCGCCAAAGTCATCTGAAGAATCTGCGGCCTGTGCGGTCCCTTCTGTGTCATGTGAGCTGAGTTACTAACCTACTGAAGCTTCCTTTCCTTCCTTCCTCTCTTCCCGGCTGGTGGGAGGAGAAGAATCCTATTAGTTTGCTCCATAATGGCGGACACGTGTGGCCAAGTACTTCTGGGGTCTGGATTAACGGTCCTTTCCCACCCCCTCATGTACATCAAAGTTCTAGTTCAGGTAAGATATATATATTGAGATTTAACAAACCAGAATGTTTGATCCTGCTAGCTTTACGTCGAGGCCGCTTCTGTAACTGACAGGCTACTGTAGCTAACGTTAGCTGCAACAACAGCCATAACGACTAGCTAGCTAACTAGAACTAACGTTACTTTCCATACTCCACGGCTGATCAATTCAAGCTGATCTCATGACAATATATTACCTAAACCGCAGTTTACTTATCGTTTCAAACCTTATGTTTTTATAGCTAGCTAGAATTAGTAGCTAGGGGGTTGACGCCACGCAAAGGTTAGGAGCTAAACTACGTTAGCTTATTAGCTAACTAAGGAAGTGGTTTCGACATTTTGTCGGTTTTGTCGCAGATAAACAATTACATTGTTTTACAATTATTTATATTTAGCGGTTTTATCTAGTAGGGATGCAGCTTTTGTCAAATTTGACTTTAAGTAGCAGGTTATGATAAACAATGACATGTACTGTAACAGGTTGGGAGAATTAGGTTAAGTTTAGGGAAAGGGTTAGCTAAAATGCACAAAAAATACTAATTTGTACCTAAATTTGACACAGTATCCCAACTAGACATGACCCTATTTCGCCAGCTATCATGTTAATTTGTGTGACATTATCAATACCTTGAGAATAACGACTGGCTAACGTTAGCCAGCTAACGTAACTAGCTCTCATTCAAAACGTTCATGACAGGATGGATGCCCTTTGGCCCACTCACTCGAGTATCGCGGGCTAGCAAATGAGTAAGGTTAAAACACGACCGGGTAACTTAGTTCGCTGGATCATAATGCATTACTATGTGTGCTGTTGTCAGATAAGATGTATGATAATTGTACTGTGTCAAATGTCTGCGAAGAAAGTAAAACAAATGTAGCATATTGTTAATCTAGCTAGCTAGCCTAGCAAATTGTACTAATTCTAACTATATAACTGACTGACACTTGGCCTCATATAGTGACGTTCACTGCAATGTATTATATAATTACCCAGATAGCCTAATAAATGGCAATTGCACATGTACTCCTTTTTCAGGTTGGACATGAACCTCTCCCTCCGTCCCTAGGAAGAAACCTGTTTGGTAGACAAGTGTACCAGCTGCCAGGGCTGTTTGCCTATGGTGAGACCTGAATTCCAGTCTACACACTTCCAAAATGATTAGCTGTTTTTTCTATTAGCATCGGGCTGGTTGCACAAGTTATTTGTAAGTGGGTCGTAACTCTACAGGCCACCTTGGTATTATTCTGGTATTGACCCGCGCATAGACAACTCGAAAAGCGCTTGTGAAATATGAAAGATAGTCCCGTATAAACTACGCCTAGTATTGCCTTCAGTCATGCAGAGACGGGAAGGTCTCGTCATTGATTTTGCTGGAAAGTGGAGAAAATGACCTGGAAGTATTACGTTTTTTGGGCACTAAAATAAGGTTGATTGTACATTACAGCGCAGTACACAAGTGCGTTAGCTAACTATACATTCTAATTGATTTCAATGGGTCTTTCTCTATTCTGATTGTTTTATACTGTTCAACTCAACTTCAACCAAAAATAAATTTCAGCATTTTCATCAATTTCTGCATTTACTGCACTCATTTCAGATCATTTCCACACTGCCACATAGGGCTGCATGATTTGTGCAAACAATCTAGGCCTTAATTTTGACCAAATGTTGCAATTGCGTTTTGACTTGTGATTTAGAGCAAAACAGTTGGGTGAACTGTTGGAATCATGGAAATGGAATGATTATTCAAATTCTATAGTTAGAATATAATAGTGGGCTCTTTAAATAGTGTTTGATATGATGACAAATTAAAATGCCAGGGAGGAGTTATTGTGATAGGGCAGGAAGCAAAGTGTTGACAAGTGTTTCCTAGGGGACCCTATAATCTTTGGCTACATTTGAATGTTTTCTCTTAACTACTTAATTTAACTAACATATTGTTTTGCGTATTCCTCTTTGATTTAGAAGATACTGTTGCACAAAAAAAACATGCAGATGTACAGTACCAGTCAAATGTTTGGACACCTACTCATTCAAGGTTTTTTTTAAATTTTACTATTTTATACATTGTAGAATAATAGTGAAGACATCAAAACTATGAAATAACACATATGGAGTCATGTAGTAAGCAAAAAAGTGTTTCAAAGTAACCTTGATGATACTGTAGCTTTGCATACTCTTGGCATTCTCTCAACCAGCTAAATTAGGTAGTCACCTGGAATGAATTTCAATTAACAGGTGTGCCTTGTTAAAAGTTAATTTGTGGAATTTCTTTCCTCCTTAATGCGTTTGAGCCAATCAGTTGTGTAGTGACAAGGTAGGGGTGGTATACAGAAGATGCCCTAATATGGACTTGGTCTTTTACCAAATAGGGCAAGAACAACTCAAATAAGCAAAGAGAAATGACAGTCCATCATTACTTTAAGACATTAAGGTCAGTCAATCTGGAAAGTTTCAAGAACTTTGTAAGTTTCTTCAAGTGCAGTCGCAAAAACCATCAAGCACTATGATTAATCTAGCTCTCATGAGGACCGCCACAGGAATGGAAACCCCAGAGTTACCTCTGCTGCAAAGGATAAGTCCATTATTTACCAGCCTCAGAAATTGCAGCCCAAATAAATGCTTCACAGAGTTCAAGTAACAGACACATCACAACATCAACAGTTCAGAGGAGACTGCATGAATCAGACCTTCATGGTCGAATTGCTACAAAGAAACCACTACTAAAGGACACCAATAATAAGAAGAGACTTGCTTGGGCCAAGAAACAAGAGCAATGGACATTAGACCGGTGGAAATCTGTCCTTTGAGTCCAAATTTTAGATTGTTGGTTCAACCGCCATGTCTTTGTGAGACGCAGAGTAGGTGAACGGATGATCTCCACATGTGTGGTTCCTCCCCGTGAAGCATGGAAGAGGTGGTGTGGGGGTGCTTTGCTGGTGCCACTGTCAGTGATTTATTTAGAATTCAAGGCACACTTAACCAGCATGGCTACCACAGCATTCTGCAGCGATACGCCATCCCATCTGGTTTGCGCTTAGTGGGACTATCATTTGTTTTTCAACAGGACAATGACCCAAAACACACTTCCAGGCTGTGTAAAGGCTTCATGAAATGGAGCCCTTGCCTTGGCCACGCAAGCCTAAGATCACCATGCGCAATGCCAAGTGTCTGCTGGAGTAGTGTAAAGCTTGCCGCCATTGGACTCTGGAGCAGTGGAAATGCGTTCTCTGGAGTGATGAATCACGCTTCACCATCTGGCAGTCCGACGGACGAATCTGGGTTTGGCGGATGCCAGGATAAAGCCGCCTGCCCCAATGCCTAGTGCAAACTGTAAAGTTTGTTAGAGGATGAATGATGGTCTGGGGCTGCTTTTCATCGTTTGGACTAGACCCCTTAGTTCCGATGAAGGGAAATCTTAACGCTACAGCATACAATTACATTTTAGATGATTCCATTCTTCCAACTTTGTGGCAACAGTTTGGGGAAGGCCCTTTCCTGTTTCCGCATGACAATGCCCCTAAGCACAAAGCGAGGTACATACAGAAATGGTTTGTCGAGATCGGTGTGGAAGGACTTGTCTGGAGTGCACAGAGCCCTGACCACAATCTCATCAAACACCTTTGGGATGAATTGGGAATGCCGACTGCGAGCCAGGCCTAATCGCCCCACATCAGTACCCAACCTCACTAATGCTCTTGTGGCTGAATGGAAGCAAGTCCCTGCAGCAATATTCCAACATCTAGTGGAAAGCCTTCCCAGAAGAGTGGAGGCTATTATAGCAGAAAATGGGAGACCAACTCTATATTGATGCCCATGATTTTGGAACGAGATGTTCGATGAGCAGGTGTCCATATAATTTTGATCATGTAGTGTACTGGAGCAGTGCAGAGCTGTTGTCAAGGAAGTGAGTTTCTGTTTATACAGGACCTCCCACCTACTGTCAACCAATCATATCAATCAATACGGAGCTCTTTGTTGTTAAAAAATGTGGGAGGCGCACGACATTTCAGTACGGACTACGGCGCTCAGTTAGGCCTCTGCGTGCCTCCGGAGGCTCCGCAATTGTCACACCCTCCATACGGAGCCTCCGAACACATTTTCGGATCAAGCATAATATATAAAATGTGCTGTAGACTAGTCAGACGGCAAACCATTTTTGTTGACAGGGTGCACGGTTTATTTTGCCAAATTTTTAAGTTATGTTGGTGCTTATATTTCCGACCTTTTTTGGTAGGCTATTCGTTAGTCAACTTGTCTAAATTTGATACATGCAGCTTATCTTCTGTCATTATGTTGGCCTAGAAGACTAAATAAGCCCTTGCTTACCAGAATGTCATAAATCGTTAGAATGAATGCAATCTTGTTGACATCAGTAAAGTTTTCTGTCAACCCTGCTTCTTTTGTGGAGCAAAGACATTTAGGGACTGGGAAGAAAATGCAATAAATAACAAGGAAAGATTTGGCTAACTTTCCAAATGACATTAGTTTCACCGGTTGTAAGGAAATGGAAGGCTGTGAAAGATTTCAATTAGGCTTGGATGCATATTTTATGTGGTTGAAATACAATCAGCTTTTATGATGCTGATAAAGATAACATCTCTACAGATGGCATCTAAATGTGGATTTGCATGCTCTCAAGATGCTGAAAGAAATAAACCATATTTCTCCAATCCTGTTCCCGAGTCAAAATGTGTCCTACACTTGGTAAATAATTTTACTGCAAGAAATGCTTAATTCTGCAGGAGTTCATATTAAGGCTCTGTGAGAGGTTATAAACCTACAGTCAGAGTCCAGATTTCAGCTTCCATTTTAACCCATCTGAACAGTAGGCTACAGTTCCCTTGATGTGCCATAGGTCTATTTGAGTCCCTGTCTTGACAGCCACATTTTTATAGCACCTCACAATCATCACACACAACACACTGCCATCATCCTCTTTTACCACTTCACCAAATCTTTCCAAATATTTTTCAACTCTCCATTTCGCAGCTTTTCTCTTATTGAATTAAACTCCAACATTGTCCTTTTTGCCTCCGTGGATCGATGTTAACTCTTTCTGCCCGTTCGCAAAAGCGTTTGACGGTTGGCGTGTAGGATATTTGGTTGGTGTACAGTTAGGCCCTAAAGCTTATATGCATAGGCACTAATGCCAGAGGGCATAAAATAATGAAAGAAAAAAATCTATTTTGCCTATAGATACATAGTTTTTTTTTTTTTTTAAGGTATTTTCTCTTTATTCAACCTGGCCTTCATTCACACAATATTTCATGATACTAAACCAGCCCGCCCAGCGGATATACCGCGGGGTTATGAGTCAACCTGCGCAGCATTAATAGTGATGGATTTAAAACTAGACTTATCTTGATGTTAAACTCCAACTAGTAGCCTACCGGAAATAACTGGCCATACAGTTACCATACAGTCTGACTAATGAAAATATTTTCTGTGTCCTTTTGATCCTCTAATTTCTGTCTTTTAGCAAAGCACATCATAAAGATTGATGGCAAGGCAGGTCTCTTTAATGGCCTAGCCCCCAGGCTCTGTGCAGGGACCATCGGCACCCTTGTACACAGCAGAGTCTTGCAGGTGGGTCTAACTAACAAGCTGGCTTAATGTAGCTTCCTAAATAAATGTTATCTGATGTTTTCAGACCTCAGCAGTAGTCTAGCCTCAAACATAAATGAATGGGAAATGTGATCACATTCTGTATTGAAAGTCATGCTCGTCAGAGAATAAGCTATATGCTGGCTTGGGAATTGACTGACTTGAACTGCATTGGCCTTTCACTGTCTTAGGATGGTGAGTGTGATAAATGCTATTTGTTTCTAAATTCATAAATGGCAATGTGTCGACACACCACTATGGAAATGGATCTCTGTTGAACTAATCACTGCTGTCTTTAACAGAGATGCCAGGATGCAGGCAAATATGAGGTAAATGTTTTGGCCTGGTTATGGATTAATTGTATAATTTTCTCTTATTTTATTAAATCTCATCTTTTAAATGCAGGCTGTGGATATGATGGTCAGTTTTCAATCTTTTTTAGGTCTCTGGAACCAGTCAGAAAGCTGAAGAGGGATCCTTACAGCATGTTGTGAATGAGGTATGAATTAATTTGTCCAGTAAAGCAGATGGTTTGACAGATGTCTTTTTTTTAGCATGTTAATGCTTTTGACACAACCAAGATCAATCAAAATATTCAGATTTGTTTCACAGTTCTGTTAGATGTGGCTTGAACAGACCTTATTCTGTAAATTGTCGCTTAGATGTGTTTTTTCACCGTGCGCAAGTAAGTTAATATCTTTAGAGGAGAGGGTTCTTAGTGTAAGGGGAATTATCCCCAGCTTAAGCTGTCCAAACTGGATTCATGTTTTCTCCCAAATTCTGCATCTCCATTCTTTCTGTTTTTCTTTTACCAGACAACCAAAGAGATGATAGCCCGCTCCTGTGCCACGATCGTCACGCACCCCTTCCATGGTAATTGTACCGTTTGTGTCGAGCAACTTTTGTCATGTCACCCTTTGCCGCAAATGTTCTCATAGGATAATGATTACTGCATGGATACTGGGTTCTGAATGGTTTATTTTCTGTTTGTTCCAAAGTGATCACCTTGAGATGCATGGTCCAGTTTATCGGTAGAGAAACCAAGTACAGGTGAGTTTTTCTTAACCTAAGTTCAATATGTGTTTATACGATTTATATCCATGTAATACTGAAAATTACAAATGTTTCTTGTTTTCTTGCAGTGGAGTGTTTGATTCCATCGTCACTGTCTACAAGGATGAAGGAGTTCTGGGATTCTTTGCGTAAGTATGATCTTCCTTTGGCTACATGACCAATGTTTCATCAAGGGCAACCTTTAGTCTTGACCTGCTAAATTACTAAAATACATTTGACCTCAGTAAATTCAGTCAATCCTTTTTGAAGTTGTTTTTAAAAGTAGGGTTATGCTTGCTCCTGAATCTTGCAAATCAATTGTTGTCTAGAGGCCGTTTTCTCTGGATGTCTGTACCATGACCTATTTTTCCCTGTCGTCTTAACCTCTGACTAATAGCTGTGCTCTCATGCAGGGGCCTTATTCCTCGTCTGCTGGGTGACGTACTGTCTCTGTGGATCTGCAACATGCTTGCCCACCTCGTCAACACATACGCCATTGACGACTCAGTAAGTCATATGGATTTGGGGATTTTGACACTTATTTAAAGGTCCAATGCCGCTGTCTTTATTTCCGTGTCAAATAATTTCTGGGTAACAATGAAGTACCTTACTGTGATTGTTTTCACAGGCAGGCCAAAACCCACCAAAACAGGCTGAACATTCAGGCGGCCTTTTCAGACTGCTCTTACACTTAAAAGGGCATTATAATTTTCACAGTATTATTCCAACCTCATAGTGTGGTATTCTATATATATATTTTTTTTTTAAACATAGGAATATCACATTTTTGACTGCACTGGGCCTTTAAAGTAGATGTGGACCTCACTTTTTTTACAATCCTGTACAGAAGTACATTGTCAGTGTAGAATGTATGGGTAAGTGATTATTTTATTTTTCATCCTTTCCTCACAGATGAGTCACACAGGAGAAATAAAGAATTGCTCTCAGGCTGTGACTGGGGTAAGTGTAAAACATTTGTTTTTAAATCTATAATTTGTCAATGTAAGACCATAACACAGGCAACCTATTAATACCATACAGGTAATAAACAGTTGATGGGATTTTTATTGGGGTCCAGTGTGGCTCAGTTGGTAGAGCATGGCGCTTGCAACACCAGGGTTGTGGGTTCAATTCCCACGGGGGACCAGTACAACATTTAAATAAAGAAGCTCTTTATAAGAGCTGCTAAATGACTAAAATGTTAATGTATTGCCTTGGTTGCTGATGTTGTCAATTTGTTGGACTGTTTTAGTATCTCCCTCTTGTGTTCCAGTTCTTCGCCAGTATGCTCACATACCCCTTTGTTTTGGTGTCAAACCTCATGGCTGTCAACAACTGCGGGTAAGTAGCTGCGTTTGGATGTTTTTTACACCAACATCACCAGTTGGTGTAAGTTCATAGACCAATAACACAAAGCGTTTCAAATAGGTCTGGGCGATATATCAAATGAATTTGTTTTTGGGTAATATTCCAAATACCTGTATCAGAAGAATCCAAGTTTATTTGTTTGTTTTTAGGAGCATTTGTCCCCTTGTTCTGGTTTCGTTCGATCCTTCTGTGCTGTGTACACCTTCCCATTTACACCAAAGATGCGTATATAATGAGATGCTCGTGACTGCCCCGAAGGCAGGCTAAGGTCCAAAATAAAACCCATGGAAACGCATTGGGCTTATTTTGGACAGATTTTGGCGAGAGTGAAACCTCACGCTTTGCATCTTCCTCTCTGTTTACACACACCAAACCCCTCCCCTGCCACTCACAACAACATAGATGAGATGACTTCTTCCTCTCTGACAAGTGGATTCAACTCTCTATTTGCATTTGAGGTTTGGTTAAACAGAATCGGTCATATGAACACCGAAACATTATTTTACTGTAATAGAGAAATTAGCCTTTCTAACGATACCCTTTGTCTCCACTCCTCAAATTGCACGCAGAGCAGACAACTAAAATGGGAATATTGATCCTGTAAAATTTATGATCAGTTTGTCGTGCGGCATTGCAGCACTTTAGCCAAAGACTGTCTAATCTGTTTTCTAAATGTGCAATAAGCTTAAGGTTGGTCACTTGATTTCCAACATCTGAACAAAGTGTATAGACTAGGATGCTGTTCAAACAGTATTCCAAAAAAGCAGGTTGAACCAATAAAATGATTAGTGGAATGCTTATTTAGACTATGTATAATTTCACAAGCCCTGAATTTGTTAATTATTGCTGACTGTTTGAAATGTAGTGTATTTGACCTTTTTTTAATTGTACAACAAAGCTTATTTGGATAACCTTTATTTTGGGGGGGCTGATAAATTGTGAAACAGCCATAACTAAAAAGAAAGAGGTATGATTTAGGCCGTATCGCCTATCCATAGTTTCAAACCTCTGCCAATGACGGCTAGTTTTCAGGTTACGTTTCCCTCGCATATAAGGCTCGTCCAAATAGGTCCCTCACTCCAACAGTCTTAGGAAAATTCTTGCTTGAGACCATTTCAATTAAAAACAATCACAGTAAGGTGCCGGTTACCCAGAAATGATTTGATAGCGATTTAAATGGACCTTTTTTTAAAGTTTCCCTGTAGTGAGTGGTTTATGTCTGAGGCTGGGTGTCCACGTAAGCACTCCTGTCTTTTACAGTCTGGCTGGCGGCCTCCCTCCCTATGCTTCAATATATCCAACCTGGGTGGACTGCTGGAGGCACCTGAGCCTAGAGGTAGGTTGCTGCAACAGACATGGCTTGCAACCATAAGATCCTTAGTTATTCACGTTGGTTAACGTGTTAAAAATGAGTGCCATTAAGCTGTTCCTGTTGTCTTTGTATTCTCTCTATTCATAGGGAAACATGAGCAGAGGCAACAGTTTATTTTTCCGGAAGCTGCCTGTGGGGAAGACGTATGCAATCGACCAGAAGAGATTTTTTTAAGTCTTGAACTATCTGCATAGAATCTAATTGTAATAATATAAATTGACATTGCCTGAAAGGGGGTGGATCGCTGGCATCTAATCCTTTGTATGCACTTGTTTACGATTTTTTTTTTTTTTTTTAAACAATCTGTCCGAGTCTGTCATCAAGTAAAGATAAAATTGCAATGTGCTGCTTTGATTGGAAATGTGAAGAGCTTTATTTTAATATATAGAAATTTGTAAAACTGTACTGCAGGATAATTAAATGGAGCTGTTTCACCTAAATCCAGGAATAAACAAGATTGCAATAGTTCCCAGTTCACCTCTTTCTGTGATGGGAGACTAAATCGTATGTCAATTATTGCCAATATACAAACTTTCGGAATACCCTGTATATCTGGCTGGCATGGAGGCCCTCCCTGTGCTCTGAATATAAGATGGATGTTTTAGCTAATCTGCATGTAATGTTTCATTCAAAAGTTATTGGGAATTGGGACCTTGTATTGATGTATGTAATCATGCGATAAGAAATGGATGCGTTAAGGTAACGTGGGGCCACACTGAGCTATGGAGAATGAGTTGACATGTCTATGGCCTTGTCGAAGCAGTCAGGTGCTTCTATTAACTCATTTTGACTGATCCAAATAAAGATGCTTTTTTGGACTTCTTGCTCTCTCTTACAGCATTGGGTTTTAAGCTTTTGATCTCATTCTCCAGTGTGTAGCTAGTCCCCTGAAACATTGATTCAAAACGAGTTTCAGACAAGTTACACCCTGAACATTTGCAACACAAACTGAATAGAATGACAATAGGTGACTAGTTTCACAGAAGTACATCGGCTGTTTCTGTCAAAGGTACAACTGAAGTCGACTGTCGGACAAAATGGTCCTTTTGACATTCCCATCGAAAGTACGCGCAGGTAACAGCCCGAATATGGTGGCAAAATGCCCCTTTCATAATATTTGTAAATGGTAACATCTGAAATATGTGGCAATGTCTGCCACAGCTTGTTAATTATTTCCATCTAGCCAAATGGCTTAATGAAAAAAGCTTTTTTTATTCTTTCATGGACCATTGGTACCAAAACATGTCTCCAGTCCCAGCCTCAGACCAAACAACTTCCGAAGCACCAAAGAGTGAGAAGTGGCAATTAGTGTTGTACACTAATGTGGACTATTATGGCTGCACAAATAATACAGATTGGTTCATGTTTTGGATATAATTGGAGAGTAACACACTTCCCCTGAAGAGTCTTAGGCGTAGTACTGCAGGTTGGCCTTCTTAGCTTGTACTTCCAAGATGCCTTCCATGTAGTCCTCATGATTGAGCTCAGTTGCCCCCCTGCGAAGGGCGATCATACCCTGGAAGAAGGAAAGAAAGTAAAATCCTTGTTTGTTCTTGTTCCTAAATATATTGATATATTTTAAGAAAAAAGGGCAAATTAAGTCTTCCAATCAAAACCTTGACACAGGTGACATAACTATTTCACCAGGGGAAAGGAAACAGCGTAACTGTACTTTAGTTAATAGGGCTGGTTTAGTGTGAGAGGTATGACTCACCGCCTCCACACACACTACTTTGCACTGGGCGCCGTTGAAGTCATCAGTGCACCTGGCCAGCTCCTCGTAGTTGACGTCAGGGCTGTGGGAACAAAACCAATCTGATTCTGAAAAGTACATGAGGAACCAGTGTATAACTTTGAGCTAGACAGTACATTTAATCATAACATGCATATCAATTTGGCTAATGTAGGATGAAGCATAGTGGATTGGTCCGAACCTGACGTTCATCTTGCGTGAGTGAATCTGCATTATCCGGGCTCGTGCTTCCTCATTGGGCATTGGGAACTCAATCTTACGGTCCAAACGTCCAGAACGCAGCAGTAGGGGATCTAGGATATCCACCCTGTTAGTGGCAGCGATAACCTGGCAGAAGAGGATCAGAAAGTCAAGGTGTCAGCGTACAATATAGTAGTCTGGCTAACACCTAACTCGAAGTCCGCCTGACCTCAGTTTGGAAAAAGTTGATGTTGTCGATAATGAAGGGGGCTGTGCTTTTACTGATCATTTCTCCTCCAAACACCCACACACAAAATGAAATGAAGATACTCGTTTTAACCGAACAATATAATGCTTAACTCTGGTAGGCATAAAACATTCTCACCAAGTTCAACTGTCGGGAGTCAGTTGGAGTGCCAGTGAGCACTGCCTTCATAGGCCTGCGGTAGCTACGGTTAATAACCATACCACATAAAAGTTGCTGAGCTTTATTGTGGTAATAAAAGTAAGTCAAGTCATTGTTTATAGGGAAAATACAAACAGGTTACTATAATGCGCCATTACATTACGTTTTGCATCTTGCCCTCTGATTTATCCTTTTCATGGGTTGAGTGCGAAAAGCATAGTAGGACTACCGGTAATTCTATTATATTGCGGCATACATTACAGCTGGAATTTAATTTGGCTAATGAAAATGGCTCAACAGAATGAAATCTTCAAAAAAGTTTAACAGGCTCGGCCTATATTGCAGCTATTACCAACAAAGGCGATTACCTACCAAACGACAGCAATAGGCTAATTCAATTTATTTTTACAACAAACGTATAATAATCATTAATGACTAAACAATTAAGAATAAATTCAAAAATAAATAAATTAAAAGGTATAAAATTGTTTCATACTTGAAAAGTTGTCTATTTGGCCGTGCCAACGTTCTTCTCATCTTTGTCCACAACAACATTAAAACTTGTCCCTGAGGACAATCCCCTTGTCAGCTTCTTTTCACTATACTCTTTCTCCTCTCATTTTACTTCAATGAAAAATAACTCCATCTTCGCAATCAACAGTAGCCTCGTCCAAGGCTCCTTTTACTCTCCTCAGAGAGCTCATGCAGTTCTCATCACACAAACAATAAATTAACAAAGGACAGGTCCAGTCGGTAAATCAATTTTTACCCAAGACCCGAGACAAAAGTCAGAATTTAGAACACAGACCCACTCTGGGTTTCAGGTCTGTTAGAATTGCGGATCTGTTGGACCTGTGAAGACCTTTAGAATAAAGATCACATATTGCAAACAAATAATCAGAACATCATGTCAGTATAAAACTCCAGACATTTTGTAATGTCTGTGCATCCATGACAATCGCTAATCAATATCCAAAAATAGAACACGTCATCATCTCTCTTTTGTGGCACCAATGTGAGGGGTTATGGCAGGGGAAATGGTGCTTTGTGTTCACATTTCCCTGAAAATGAAAACTGAAGTCAGACCACCTCTCGAGATGGTCTCAGTTCGGTTTGATTTGGGGGCTCTTTTGAGGCGTCTAAGTTCTTTTGGAGTTCACACTGCACACAAAAAAAATTCAGCAATGAGAACCAATCAATAATGCATTTACAACAGCCTATCCAGACCAGTGCATCACAGCTCTCCCTGCACTGAGTCACGTGAGTCGCATCAGCCAGGCTAACAATATAGGGCCTTTCTCATAGCATAGTGAAACAGACACTTCTCCTTCGGTACCAGGTATCTTGGGTACCTCAAGTACAGCTGTTTAAGATTTTTTTTTAAAGAACTGAGTAATACCTTAACTTGCATGTTGGGCTGGAACCCGTTCAGCTGGTTGAGGAGCTCAAGCATAGTTCTCTGTACCTCCCTGTCACCTGCTTTCTCACTGTCAAACCTGGAGAAATCAAATGGATCAGAGGCTTGTGTCGATGCTATTAACTTCTTTGGGACTGGGGGGAAGTATTGAGTAGCTTGGATAAAAAGGTGCCCAGAGTAAACTGCCTGCTACTCAGGACTAAAAGCTAGAATATGCATATAATTAGATTTGGATAGAAAACACTCTGAAGTTTCTAAAACTGTTTGAATTATGTCTGTGAGTATAACATAACTCATATGGCAGGCAAAAACCTGAGAAGAAATCCAAACAGGAAGTGGAAACTCTGAGGCTGGTAGATTTTCAACCAAGCTCCCATTGAAATTATAGCGAGATATGGATGAGTTTTCACTTCCTACGACATCCACTAGATGTCAACAGTCTGTAGAACTTTGTCTGATGACTCTACTGTGAAGGGGGGCCGAAGGAGACAGGAGTGAGTCACCACTGCCATGAGGTGACCATTCTTTGACCATGCGCGTTCACATAGTAGGGAGCTCCGTTCCATCGCTCATCTGAAGTCAATGTAATTCTCCGGTTGGAACGTTATTCAAGATTTATGTGAACAACATTCTAAAGATTGATTCAATACATCGTTTGACATGTTTCTACTGACTTTTACGAACTTTTGGACATTTCGTCAGGTTTTAGTGAACGCACTTTGTGACTTTGGAATTGTTTACCAAACGCGCTAACCAAAGTAGCTAATTGGACATAAATAACGGACATTATCGTACAAATCAAGCATTTATTGTGGACCTGGGATTCCTGGGAGTGCCACCTGATGAAGATCATCAAAGGGAATATTTATCATGTAATTTCTGGTTTCTGTTGACTCCAACATGGCGGCTAATTTGACTATGTTCTGAGCGCCGTCTCAGATTATTGCATGGTTTGCTTTTTACGTAAAGTTTTTTGGAAATCTGACACAGCGGTTGCATTAAGGAGAGGTATATCTATAATTCCATGTGTATAACTTGTATTATTATCTACATTTATGATGAGTATTTCTCTCTGAAATGATGTGGCTATGCAAAAATCACTGGATGTTTTTGGAACTAGTGAATGTAACGCGCCAATGTATACTCAGATTTTTTTATATAAATATGAACTTTATCAAACAAAACATACATGTATTGTGTAACATGAAGTCCTATGAGTATCATTTGATGAAGATCAAAGGTTAGTGATTAATTTTATCTCTATTTGTGCTTTTTGTGACTCCTATCTTTGGCTGGAAAAATGGCTGTGCTTATTGTGGTTTGGTGCGACCTAACATAATCGTTTGTAGTGCTTTCGCTGAAAAGCATATTTGAAAATCGGACACTTTGGTGGGATTAACAACAAGATTACCTTTAAAATGGTATAAGACACATGTCTGAGGAATTTTAATTATGAGATTTCTGTTTTTTTAATTTGGCGCCCTGCACTTTCACTGGCTGTTGTCATATTGATCCCGTTACCGGGATTGCAGCCATAAGAAGTTTTAAGATAGGAACGGTATTGGAAGCCATAGCAGGCCATTCAGCTGAACTACAGAGGGTTGTCAAGCGTGTGGATGAGGCGGAAGGAAGAATTACTACTGTGGAAACTTCAACTACATCAATGGACACTAAGATAAAGGCACTTGAGAAACAGGTACGCGAAATGGCGGAGCACATTGACGACTTGGATAATTGAGGACGTGTTGTGGGACTCCAGGAAAATTCTGACGGTACACTTTCAGTAAAAAAAATTGAGGAATGGATCCCTGGCTACCTACAAATGAACACTAAGGCTGGTCGTGTGAAGCGGGACAGTGCCCATCGCTCTCAAGCACCGATACCTGGTCCCAACCAGCGCCGTGGAAGTTCCACAACTTCACCGACAAGCAGCGTGTCATGGTTCCGGCTAGAAGCATCGGTTCTGACGGTGGTCAACGTAAAGGTCCAAGGGTCTCATTCATCAATGATTATTCCACAGCGGTTGTGGGTATAATTTGTGGAACGTTCCAACAGGAATCCGTTCCAAAAACTTCATAAATATCAAGGTTGCCAACAAACAACGCATACAAAGTCGTATAGCGGTAGACTGAGATACCGGGTAGGGAGTGAGCTATGTAATTACGTTTTTCACTCGCCACGTTTATTCTGAAAAATGTCTTCATTCTGGTAGCCTCCACCATTTTGTGGTTCGTTTAGTTACTATTTATGGTGTTCAGGCATTAAACTCTGTTGCGCCTCAATTAAGGAATCGTTATGGTTGAAATGTAACTAATGACCGCTAGCCCCAGTATTTTATTAGCTAGGTGGCATGTACACAATTGTTACCGATGATCCTGTATATACCAGCCTACTCGTACTACAGAAACATAGTGTAATGAAACAGGCAGGGAGCAGGTCTCGAACCCTCGGCCTCCTAGCCCGAAGTCCAGCGCGCTATCAACTGTGCCGCAAAAGCATGCTCGTGCGGCAGAGTCGATATCCGCGCCTATAAACCCAGGGTCGTTATTATACATTGTATTGGTTCTCTCTGTATTCATCCTGTTTCCCAAATATAGCAGGTAACTTGTCTATGTTGAGTTCAACTTGCCTAGTTAAATAAAGATTAAATAAATTAGAGAATTTAAAATATATGCTTTGGCCCATTTCAGGTAACCTCAAGATGCTTGATTCTTTTGAAGAACTTTCCAGTCGTTTGTGCTTTACATTCCGACTTTTGAACGTCTGTTTATTGGACATATATATTAGTGTCTAATAAAAAAGAGCAACGTATTTAAAGCATCACATTTGTTTTAAGGTTATAGTGTGTGTGTGTGTGGTAGTTTCCCTTGTTGTCCACTAGGTGTCAGCACAGTTTCAATAATGTCACACCAGGTTCACATGTGTAACAAATCAAATTGTATTTGTCACATGCGCCGAATACTACATGTGTAGACCTTACAGTGAAATGCCGACTTACAACCCCGTAACCAACAATTTAGTTAAGAAAAATATGTGTTAAGTAACAAATAATTAAAGAGAAGCAGTAAAATAAAAATAGCGAGGCTATATACATGGGGTACCGGTACAGAGTCAATGTGTGGGGGCACCAGTTAGTCCACTGGTGTAAATTACTTAACAAAAATGTATTTAAAGTACTCCCCTACATTCCGTTTATCTGCACTTTTAATTTTACTTCACTACATTTCTGAAGAAAATAATGTATTTTTTACTCCATACAGTTTCCCTGGCACCCAAAAGTACTTGTTGCCCAAAAGTACTTGTTGCATTTCGAATGCTAAGCCAGACAGGAAAATGGTCCAATTCACACACTTATCAAGAGAACATCCCTGGTCATCCCTACTGCCTCTGATCTAGCGGACTAAACACATGCTTCATTTGTAAATTGTCAGTGTGTTCCCATGGCTATTTCTTAAATACATTTTTTTTTATATAAAAAAGAGAATCATGCTGTCTGGTTTGCTTAATATGTGGAAGGTCAAATCATTTATACTTTTACTACTGATACTTAAGTATATTTTAGCAATGACATTTACTTAGTATTTTACTGAGTGACTTCACTTGAGTCATTTTCTATTAACTTCTTTACTTTTACTCAAGTATAACAATTGATATGACAACTGTTCAAGACATTTAGCACCCAAGACTCAACATTCACTTGGTGGCTTGAAGTAGGGATGTTGAACTAGGATCTGTTTTAGCATTTCTGAGTAGAATTAATAACATTACTTTGACAGGGGGGACTGATTCCAGTTCAGCATTCTTAGCTGAAGACATTTCATAAATGCGTACAGAGGAGTACTGTTCTACGATCAGCTTTGCCTAGATCATATTGAATCAGTTGTCTCTGTGTAACCAATGTGAAATGGCTAGCTAGTTAGCGGGGTGCGCGCTAATAGCATTTCAATCGGTGACGTCACTCGCTCTGAGACCTTGAAGTAGTTGTTCCCCTTGCTCTGCAAGGGCTTTTGTGGATCGATGGGTAACGATGCTTCGTGGGTGGCTGTTGTGTGCAGAGGGTGCATGGTTCGAGCCCAGGTAGGGGTGAGGAGAGGGACGGAAGCTATACTGTTACATCTGGAATAAGATTATATGGACAGGGGTGGGTTTGATCAGAGATCAGCACTCCTACTCAACACCAGTTGCTGTAACAACATTTATTAATCCAATTTCCCTTGCTGTCTAATGTCCTTCCGGAACCCCACCTCAACATTGTTCTGTCAAAGCAACAAAAGCAAGTTAGCATGCTTTTGCAAGGATTTTAACTCACAACCTCTCCTTTGGGAATTCACCACCATAACCACTACTACAACTATTTCTAAACTATCTTAACATGTGGGTGCCTTCAGGGGGACCAAGGTTAGGAACAACTTTAAATGGTCTACAAAGCATGCCCCCAGGTAAAAGTAGGCTTTTGCAGAGAATGGTTGTATTGTTACTCCTCAGCATAATGTTATCACAACTCTATTGGAAGTACATTTGAAATAAGGTGGCACTTCATTCTTGCTATTTGATGGGAACTAACCCCTGTCCCGCTACATACCTCGTTTGCTCTTTCAGGCCCACAAAGGCAACAAGAAAAAGTTACCCCATTAACTGCTCCTTCTAGCGTCCTTCTACCCAGTAATGTACTCGGCCATACACAATCAAATTTTATTCATAAAGCCCTTTCAAAATCAGCCGATGACACAGTGCTATACAGAAACCCAGCCTAAAACCCCAAAACAGAAAGCAATGCAGATGCACGGTGGCTAGGAAAAACTCCCTAGAAAAGGCAGGAACCTAGGAAGAAACCTAGAGAGGAACCAGGCTCTGAGGGGTGGACAGTCCTCTTCTGGCTGTGCCGGATGGAGATTATAACAGTAAATGGCCAAATGTTCATAGATCACCAGCAGGCTCAAATAATAATAATCACAGTGGTTCTAGAGGGTGCAACAGGTCAGCACCTCAGGAGTAAATGTCAGGTCCGGGAAGAGGTAGCACGTCCGGTGAACAGGTCAGGGTTCCATAGCCGCAGACAGAACAGTTGAAACTGGAGCAGCAGCACGACCAGGTGGACTGGGGACAGCAAGGAGTCAAAGTGGCCAGGTAGTCCTGGGGCATGGTCCCAGGGCTCAGGTCCTCCGGGATAGAAGGGAGAGGCAGAGAGAGAGAGAATTAGAGGGAGCATACTTAATAACCTCTTGACGCTAGGGGTCAGATTATTATTATAATTTTTTTAAAATAATGTTCCCAAGGTAAACAGACTATTTCTCAGGTCCAGATCGTAGAATAGGCATATAATTTTACAGATTAGGATAGAAGACACTCCAAAGTTTCCAAAACTGTCAAAATATTGTCTGTGAGTATAACAAAACTGATTCTGCAGGCAAAAACCTGAGGAAATCTAACCTGGAAGTATTTTTTATTTATTTATCTGTGTTTCCTCGCCCGTCTTTCTTCTATTTAAATGGGTATCAACCACATTCATTTTCCAATGGCTTCCTCAGGCTGTGACTAGGCTTTAGACAGTTTCAGGTGTTTATTTTGAAAAATGAGCGAGATTTTTCAAAAGTAGTCAGATGTCCTTTGATTAGTTCATGCGCGCGAGAGGGGTAGCTCTCCATTTTCTTTCTCTCTTTTATTGAATAGGTTAGGGTCCGGTTGAAATATTATCGATTATGTTTGTTAAAAACAACCTGAGGCTTGATTATTAAAAACATTTGACATGTTTCTACGAACATTACGGATACTTTTTGGAATTTTCGTTGAATGGAACGAGGCTTTGGTTTTCTGAACATAACGCGCAACCCAAATGGCGTTTTTTTGTTATAAAAGTAATATTTATCGAACAAAAAGAACATTTGTTTAACTGGGAGTCTCGTGATTACAAACATCTGAAGATTAATCAAAGGTAAGCAATTCATTTTATTGCTTTTCTGACCATGCTAATTTGGGGATAGCTGTTCTAGCATTGATTGATACACTCACAAAAGCTTCGATTGCTTTCGCTGCAAAGCATATTTTCAAAATCTGACATGATAGGTGGATTAACAACAAGCTAAGCTGTGTTTTGGTGTATTTCACTTGTGACTGCATGATTATAAATATTTTTTGTAATATTTTGCGCCCTGCAATTCAGCGGTTGTTTAGGAAAATGATCCCGCTAAAGGGATCCGTAGCGCAGAGAAGTTAAATTCACACGGGAAACCGGATTAGACAGAATAAATACTCCAGGTATAACATCCTGAACCTAACTCCCCTACACAAACGACTGCAATGTAAATACCGGGGGCTGAGACAGGAGTGGTCGGGAGACACTGTGACCCCGTCCGATGATACACCCTCAGTAGCGCCTCACGGTCAGATGCCAAGCAGTTGCCATACCAGGAGTGGATGCAACCGGTCAGGATGCCTTTTTGGACATTATGGACAAGCAGGTTTTCCAGGATGATGGAAACAACTGGGTGGCTCCACTACCCTTTCGCCCCACTCGACGTCGCCTTCCTAATAACAGGGAGCAGGCCATAAACCGTCTCACATCACTTCGCAGGACTTTAGACAAAAAGCCTGACATGAAGCGTCATTTTATTGACTTCATGCAAAATATGCTGGATAACGACCAAGCCGAACCTTCACCGCCACTAGAGGGAGACAAAGAACGTTGGCATCTGCCCATATTTGGTGTTTACCATCCACAAAAGCCTGAAACAATTAAGAGTAGTATTTGACTCCAGTGCGAAGTGTCAAGGCGTGTCACTTACCGACGTCCTGCTCAGTGGTCCAGACTTAAACACACTATTGGGTGTCCTAATGCGCTTCCGCAAAGATTGTATTGCACTAACAGCAGATGTGCAACAAATGTTTTACTGTTTTGGTGTACGTGAGGATCACAGAGATTACTTAAGGTTTCTCTGGTATGAAGACAACAATCCAGATAGAAACATAACTGAGTACAGGATGAAAGTACATGTATTTGGGAACAGCCCTTCACCAGCCGTAGCCATCTACTGCATGAGACGAGCAGCGCTACAGGGTGAAAAGGAACACGGATCAGAACCCAAGCAATATGTAGTGAAGAACTTCTAGGTCGATGGGCTGACAGTAGCTACTACAGAAGAAGCTATCAACATTCTAAGAAAAACACAAGCAATGTTGGCGGAGTCCAACATGAAACTACACAAGATTGCATCCAATAGCAAAACAGTTATGGAAGCCTTCCCTATGGAGGACCGTGCAAAAGACTTAAAAGATCTGGACCTCGGAGTGGATCCTCTCCCCTTTCAACGGAGTCTGGGACTTTCCTGGAACCTGGAAACAGACAGCTTCTCATTCCAGGTGTCCCACAATGAGAAGCCTTTTACGCGGCGATGCATCCTGTCCATAGTGAATAGTCTTTGACCCCCTTGGGTTCGTGGCTCCAATAACAATGCAAGGTAAAGCCTTAATCAGATAACTCTCTTCTGATCAGAGTGAGTGGGATGCCCCTCTTCCCCCAGAAATAGAAGAGGAATGGAAAATGTGGAAGGCATCTTTGATGGAGTTGGAACATATGTATATTCAGCGGACCTACTTCCCAGTCTCCTCGTCTACCACTCAAAGAAGAGAGCTACACATCTTCTCGGATGCCTCTACAGTAGCCATAGGAGCGGTAGCCTACCTGAGAGTTATTGACTCGGAAGGTCAATGCCATGTTGGATTTGTCATGGGGAAATCAAAATTGGCCCCTCGTCCGGCCCACACTATCCCACGCCTAGAACTGTGTGTGGCTTTGCTAGCTGTTGAGATGTATGAACTGATCAGAGATGAAATTAACATTGATGTAAATGCAGCCAAGTTCTACACAGACAGTAAGATAGTTCTCGGTGTATGGTGTGTATGGTGCCAATAGGGTAACTCGCATCAGGAAGTCTACCCATCCAGATCAGTGGTGTTATGTAAACACTGACAGCAATCCAGCAGACCATGCAACCAGGCCTATACTTGCTGCGCTCTTAAAGTACACCAGTTGGTTCTCAGGTCCACCTTTCCTGACCTAAACAAACTCAAGTGAGCCTGAGAACATAAATCTTGACCTTGTAGAGCCTCACGCAGACGCAGAGATTCGACCAGACGTCACTGTCTTCGCCTCTAAGGTTTCTGGAGCTCAACTCTGCTCTCATCGCTTTGAGAGGTTCTCAAGCTGGAAAGCTCTCAATCGAACCACAGCACGACTCATTCATGTTGCCAGATCCTTCCATGAAGGTGCGGACAACACCAGTTGCAGAGGCTGGCCTGACTGTAATAAACCATGCGGTACAAGTGAGTTGTCACAAGCCAAAACAGCAATCATTCACTGTGTGCAACATGAATCTTTCAGAGAGGAATTCAAATGCCTTGAAAAAGGAAGAGTTCCCTAAACAAAGTACACTCAAAAAGCTGAACCCAGTGATTGATGAGAATGGGTTGCTGAGGGTGGGAGGCATCTTTGATGGAGTTGGAACATATGTATATTCAGCGGACCTACTTCTCAGTCTCCTTGTCTACCACTCAAAGAAGAGCTACACATCTTCTCGGATGCCTCTACAGTAGCCATATCCTCCGCCGACATGTCACAAGACGAAAAACATCCTCTCATCATCCCACGGACACATCATGTCGCCACCCTGCTGGTAAGACATTATCACGAGCAAGTGGCTCACCAGGGCCGTCATTTTTCAGATGGAGTTAATCGAGCAGCAGGCTTCTGGATTATTGGGAGAAAACGTCTGGTCTCTGGTATCATTCACAAGTGTGTCACCTGCCGCAAGGTTAGAGGAAGGTTAGTTGACCAACAGATGGCTGATTTGCCTGCAGACAGACTCATCTGAACCACAATTCACCAGCGTTGGACTTGATGTGTTTGGACCATGGAATGTCATAACTCGTCGCACTAGAGGTGGTAGGGCAGACTCCAAGCGCTGGGCGGTGCTCTTTACATGTATGTCTACTAGAGCAGTCCATATCGAGCTCATCGAATCCATGTCCACATCCAGCTTCATCAACGCGCTGAGGCGTTTTTTTTCTCTATCCATGGTCCAGCAAAAGTGCTACGCTCTGATCGAGGTACAAACTTTATAGGTGCCTGCAGGGAACTGGGTATCGACACAAATGACTGACTAAATACCTCTCAGATAAGGTATGTACTTGGATATTTAATCCTCCACACTCGTCTCATATGGGTGGTTCTTGGGAGAGACTCATTGGGGTTGCCAGACGTATCGTTGATGCTATGCTGTTTCAGATGGGTTCCACTCGTCTCACACATGAGGTCTTGAGCACTCTTATGTCTGAAGTTATGGCAATAATCAATGCGAGACCCCTAGTGTCAGTGTCAACCGACCCGGACATGCCTGCCATTCTCACACCCTCAATGTTACTGACACAAAAGACCAGCGCTACCTCAGCCCCTTCTGGATACTTCAGCATGAACGACCTTCATGGAAAACAGTGGAAGCAAGTCCAGTGTCTCGCTGACACCTTTTGGAAAAAGGTGGAGACAGGAGTACCTGACAACGCTGCAGAGACGCAGAAAATGGACAGCAGAAAAGCCAAATGTAAAAGTGGGAGATGTTGTCTTATGGAAAGACAGTCAGGCACACAGAAATGACTGGCCAGTTGGGCTTGTGGTCAAAACCTTTCCCAGTACTGACAAAAAGGTTAGGAAAGTGGAACTAAAAATTGTCACGCAAGGAGCTGCTAAAGTGTTTCTGAGACCAATCTCAGAGATTGTTGTTCTTCTTTCTGAAGCATCCTAGAGACAAAAGATAAAAAAATAGAAAGGACATTGTTTGTTGATATGTTTTATTTCATAGTGGCACAATTTCATTATACCAGGTGGGGAGTGTGCTGCCATCCTGTTAGAAGGTAACAGATTATTTTTATTACAATGGTTCAAATGGATTTTCAATGTGTTCCATGGTGTTATTTGCCCCCTAGTGGAGCTTTCTGGTACTTAGACTGTACGCAAACAGGAAGTAGATAATTCGTTCTGCACGCATTGAAGCAGCTAAAAACAACGCTACGGTGCAGGTCTTTCAGTTTAGTTATTTCTTGTCACGCTTCAGCCTTGGAAAATATTTGTTTGTAAGTTCGATTCAAGCATATAGCTAGTGATGATAATCTTGTTATTGATATAGTTGCTTACATATCAATGTTGGTTGCATTTACTCACACAAATTGCAATGCCTTTCATGTATGCCGCTGTATTACTTTGCTCGTGCGTCATGCAAACGAATTGTAAAATATACAATACTGTAGTTTTGTTACTTTTTCTAGTGTAATATGCTTTGTTATTCTACATAGATGGTTGTACATTATTCGAGTAATGAAAGGAGTTAGTCAATTACCATATGAGTAACAATTAGCTATATGGTTTGTCATCATGCCAGATGCATGGTGCCTTGTATTTATGCAACTTCAAAATGTATAATGTACAGCTACAGTATGTTGGTGTGAATTGAATACTAAAGTCCATTATTTTCTGTATTTTGCAGTTTTACAACAAACATTTTCAATATATTCATTCAAGAAAAGTCACGCCTTGGGAGTTTTATTGAAGACTTAGTTCTTAGCTATGTCTAGTTTTGCATGGGAACGCAACTCAAGGGCAGAATACCCTGGCTTTATCAATCTATACATCTACAGAAATAAAACCGTTCATGCTTCTATTGGCTGTTTGAGTGTTTAATAGCTTACTGATTCCATGAGCGTCAAGCCTCATGCAACAGAAAAATAAATGAATCCAACAGTGTGCTTCAGCATCAGACAAGCTCATATGTAGTGGGTTCCTTCAAACACATAGGGCGTGTCTGTCTATATGGAAAAATACATTTAAACATTTAGACCAATCGATTGGTGGAAACAGGAAGACCAAGTTGACCAAGATTTTTTCCCGTTGGGACAGCCCTAAAATATACCCTGTAAATCATTTACACCTCTGGACATTATATCAATTTGACACAGTATCAACCCAATAGTAGCCTTGGTGTGCAGGTATTCAATTGTGGCAGGGTGGGCATATCCATCGTAAGGCAGGATTATCCATGTGTTGATTTTAAATGGTGACGGATACCCCAGCACAGGAGGTGTAGGATCAACTGGAACACTCCATCTGTGAAAGTACATGTCAATTAGGCCATTGATTCCATTATATGATGTCACAGGTGAAAGGATAGCTCAGCAAGTCCTCTTGTTCTGTCGAAATGGCCACTAATGTTCGGCATGTACTGGAAAAGTGTCCAACTCTTGAAAGTGCGTCACAAAGAAATGCCAGAAAATCGCAATAAACGGATATAAATTGCTATAAAATCGGTTTAAATTAACTACCTGATGTCTTTAACACCTATAACGAATAAAAACATGACCGGGGATATAGAAGTGGCTAAACCAAAGCTTGGAAGGAGGCCAGTCCGACGTCCACTCTGCGTCGAGCGCACGGCTGAAAAGGTACTTCCGCATCTTGGTCTTATATTAAGTCCCAGATTGCGCAATCGACCCCATTCAAATTGTCACCACTTACTGACATCTAGAGGAAGTCGTAGGCAGTGTTTGTAGCCCCACAGCATTCACAGGGACTTATAAACTGACCTGGGAACAGAGGCCAAGATTTCTGAAATCTCACTCCCTGGCAGGAAAAGTGCTGTAGAATGAGTTCTGTTTCACTCAGACATAATTCCAACGGTTTTAGAAACTAGAGTGTTTTCTATCCAATAATAATATGCATATTGTACGAGCAAGAATTGAGTACTAGGCAGTTTAATTTGGAGACCAATTTTCACTAAGTCGAAACAGCACCCCCTATATTCTCAAGAGGTTAAATGTTGTAAATTACTTTTGTTGCTCGAAACAGCAGATTATGGAATATTTCTACCAACCCATCACTCCTGTGTTCCAATGGCACGGTGTGTTAGCTAATCCAAGTTAATAATTTTAAAAGGCTAATTGATCATTAGAAAACACATTTCGAATTGTTAGCACAGCTGAAAACTGTTGTCCTGATTAAAGAAGCAATAAAACTGGCCTTCTTTAGACTAGTTGAGTATCTGGAGCGTCAGCATTTGTGGGTTCAATTACAGGCTCAAAATGGCTAGAAACAAAGACCTTTCTTCTGAAACTTGTCAGGCTATTCTTGTTCTGAGAAATGAAGGCTATTCAATGTGAGAAATTGCCTAAAAACTGAAGATCTCTTACAACACTACTAATCCCTTCACAGAACAGCGCAAACTGGCTCTAACCAGAATAGAAAGAGCGGGAGGCCCCGGTACACAACTGAGCAAGAGGACAAGTACATTAGTGTGTCTAGTTTGAGAAAGACGCCTCACAAGTCCTCAACTGGTAGCTTCATTAAGTAGTACCCTCAAAACACCAGTCTCAACGTCAACAGTGAAGAGGCGACTCGTTTTTCTGTCCTGCTAAGCATTCAAAAAGTAACGTGTGCTTTCGGTGTCAGGGAAAATGTATGGAGTAAAAACGACATATCTTTAGGAATGTAGTAAAGTAAAACTGGTCAAAAAATATAAATAGTAAAGTACAGATACCCCGAAAAAATACCCAAGTACTTTTACACCACTGGATAGACCATACCTGATGTGCTTCACCAGGTTCTCACTCATATGGCTCTCCGCGTTAGGGGAACCAGTAGGGTCCAGGACAATGGCAGAGTGGGTCCTGCAATTGACATACTAAACACAAGCGGTAATTCCAAGTCAGTATATCAAAATGGCCTCAAACATAACATATTCAAGAATAGTACTGTCCAATCTCACTAAAATGGTCAACCTTGTGCAGTTTACCAAGACTATCCAGTGGTAGTTTCCCACGTTGCAAACTCCAATCCAGCAACTGTGCTGCTTCAGACTGGTCTACAGGAATAGGAGTGAAGATACATTTGTACGGTGTGGCAGGCCATCTTTTGTCAGGAAGGTGGCAGCGCTCCCTACATTGACCCCTCTAGCCTCTTATTTAGAACCATGACACAAAAGCAACTCTGCGGACATGCCTTTACCTTTGACAAGGTGTTCTTGCGCATCACCACCTTATCCCCATGCAGGATCATCCCTGCCACAAAGTGATCCACAATAAAAACATCCCCCTCCACTTGAAGGTCAATCCTCTTCAGTTGGAGGTAGAAGTCAATTACCTAAAGCAGAATGGCATATGGTTGGTCAAAGTTTACATAATGCCCAGGCAATACAGTCAGCCCAAGCAACAACTAATTGTACTTTATACCAACTGCACGCATGGATATTTCATACAATTCAACCATAACATGTGGGGGACCTTAAAATATCCCCCCACTAAGCCACTCATTGGGCTTCAACGTAAGGAAGTCATGAAGGGGCAGGATGGCAAAGGATCCCTCCAACAAAATTATTGCAGTTGCCCTGTCCACTCCATCCGACATTACCCACACTTTATTGGCATAAGACTGTACACCTATACAAACAGATTTTGGGCATCAAAAATGGGGTCCAAACTGCCTGACCGTACAGATGTGATCAACATGCAGTAGGAAAACATGCAAAATGTAACCAAAACAGTCACATTCCACTTACTCTACTCTCCAATTCGTCATCCCTGCTGGGGTGTTTGTCAGACAGAGACAGGTCACCCTATTGAATAAATGGTGACAGTTCAGTTTGGGACAGACCTGCATTTTGTGTTCACAGATATACGTAAAACCCATGAGGACCACATGGCTTAGTAAAACGGTCACATTTTTAACATACCCAAATAAGACATGTAACTAAACAGCAACACATAAGACCAACCTGTTGATGAACGGTTGATTGTTCTTCCTGGTGTTTGGCTCCTGTCTGGACATGCTCCTTGGCGGCACACTTATGGCCAGAGCGTTTTGCGGCCAGATGCCTTGTCCTCAGCTTTATTGGCATAGGACTGTCCACACTTCTGCCAATGCCCAGTACAGCTGCCAGTCGGCGGACACAACTCTGGGCACTGTCAGATGCAGAGCAGGAGCATGTCTCCATTGGCAACAGAGTAACGACATGCTGCTTGTCTGAGAAGCCCTGGTAGAGGAATGATTTGGTGCTTGGCACCAGGAAGATACGTCCTTTTGCCAAAATCATCCTGGCTAAGGCCTCCGCTCCAGTTTCTGCCATGACAACCTCTTGTGCCACACAGGACTGGATGCCTTCAGCAAAAACACCATGTCTTCCTCTGACATGTGGTAGGGGAAACTGGTGGTGGGCATTCACCTGGAAAATTGCTCATGGCACTCTGGGGTCAGGTGGAAATTCCCTAGGTTATAGTAGCCACGCAGCACCTCCCTCAAGGCATTGGTTTGGAGTTGGTAGAGTAGATAAATTGGTTTATCTACTCTGACCTTCCATCCAACCAATGCCTTGAGGACAGCATTGAATCTGAGGAGTTGTTGGTAATTCCATCTGACTGGATGCCCAAGCTGTTGAGCACACATTGTGCACCCTTGTCCATGGCATCAGAGAGTGACTGATGGAAATAAGCCTCGAAATCAGGGCTCCAGGAGGCACACTCTCCAGTGTACATTCGTAGTCACTCCTTGATTTCGTGGCCAAGAGCTCTTTGATGGCCTGCTGGTAATCGGCCACACCTTCGGCACCCTCTGACCCCATCTTCTGCTTCACATTGTTCGAGATGCGGTTCCAGCAATTGACAATCCTGGCTTGCGGCAGCACAGACTGGATTGCTCCCTCAATAGCCGCCTCATGGTCTGTGCAGAAGATTGAAGTTGATAGTTGGGGAAGGAGTGAAAGGATGGTGCGAAAGAACTGTTTGTGGTTTTCCATGTGGTGTGAATGAGGAATGACAGGGGAAGGACAGGTGCCTCTTGAAATGTTACATGACGGAAAACAAGGGGTGAAACATAAAATTGCCGAGGTCAAACGTGGTGTCATTGTGAAAAATGTGTGCTCCTTGGTGTTTGCTTATAATAACTGCCTTGGCCTCTTCAACCATTTCTGGTACTGCCACTACCAGAAGGGTTGCGGCGGGTTGAGTCTCCATATGGGTGACAAATCCGGGGGAGAATGTCACCCATCATATGTGTTGCCACCAACTCGTCCCGGTCCAAAACAGTGACATCCCTTGCTTGACGAATTGTGTTCTTGACTTGTGCCAAATTGCAAGGTTGGTAAACTGGCATGAATGATGCATTTGGGGATGGTGGTGGGTTATTGGTCATGTCCGAGTGTACTTTGCCAGGTGTTTGTCTTTCGCCGGGACATTTCATCTATAATTTGAGGTAGCTGATCGGATGAAATCCGTTGCTTGTTGCTGTTGGCGTGGGGGACATTGGAGTGTGCCTCCTCACCAAAGTAGTGAATTAGCACAGGAGTATCAGGCTGGTGAAGCAACTCCTTCTCCCTTCTTTGGAGCCCTGGTGCTTCCTTTCCTGCATAGTACCGCACCCTTCGTTTTGGTTTACGGCAAGGAAGGCTGTGGGATCCCTTCTGAAACCAACTGTTTGTGTCCGCCTTCGTCCTCACATGACGAGGAACTACCTGCAAACAGAAAAATGTCTCCAGGTTAAAGTTGGAGTGGTGGAAGGTGGGATACCTTAGCGGGATCAACCGTTTCAATCATTTCAGCTGCTTGTGCTGGTGTTAACGGCAGCTGCCGCATGGTGTATACTTGCTGGGGTAGTGATTGGGGGGGGACCTGGGGTAGTGTAGAGGAAATCTGGGAGACAGAGTGGGGTTGTGCATAGGCCATCCTTCCCTTATTCCACACATCGTAGAGTTGACAGCGATAGCTGGAGGTGTTAGACCTTTCCAGTTCAATGACCATCACAGAAAATAATCAATTCTCCTGATGGTCGCTCGCTGCTGTAACTTCCTCTGGTAAGAGACCTAGCCTTTCAACAACTGAGGCAAAGTCATCAAAAGTTGGGGCCCTCTTTCTCTTTGGCATTCTGACAAGGAAAATTACATTTGTATAAGTATTGAGATTACACTTAAGACAAGTTTAAGACAGTTAACTAACTATATGGAAAAATATCCCCAAGTGCTTCAAATAGTTTACCAAGCCAGACTAGTGTACATTCAGAATGAAATTGAGACCTGTTATAAGTTACATTATTTTGAATTATAATCTGCATGCAGAATTTGACATTGAAGGTAAAGGAAATGGATTTTAAAGTGAATTCTATTCTTTGAATAAGCCATATCCCCCTGTAATCAAGGATCATTTCTAAATACATGACTCGCCAATCATTTAAGCAATGACTACTTCCAGGGAGGATGGAATTAAGCTATCATTCATAACCAGTGGGCTGCAGGTATAAGCGACATAAGCAGTAGCTAGGGGGCCACCTAACAATATTATTATGATTTATTTTTTAAAGAATTCAGTCACTATTGTATTAGAATAGTAAAATACACAAGGTGAAATTGAAATTTGGTTATGAATCAGCAGTTGGTTTATTTCTAGCTCCCACAATGCAGTAATACCTAACAATAGAAAACAATCTTAAAAATGTATACAATAAATATCAGAACAAGTTATGTAAGTCAGTCACATGTCAGCTACAAAAATATAGATCGCCTAGACAGTCTTCTAAACTTCAAGTAATAATGACCCAATACCGATTTTGTTAAGTCACTCTCACTCAGATATGGTTAACATACATAAGTCCTGGCAAACCGTGTAGAATTGCAGGAAATTCCCTGTAATACTGCTCCATGGCTAAATGAGTCTAATTGCACGAAATGTATTCTAAATGTCTATTTCTCGCCACTGTCGGGGGGGGGGGGGGGGGGGGGGGGCACCCCAACAAAATCTCAGTTAGGGCCCCCAAAAGGCATGTTAAGATCCAAATGAACATCCGAACACGGACAGAGGGGGACCTGGGACTTCATCCACAAATCATCTGAGTCAGTGTTGATCTAGGATGTGTATGCATCTATAATCTTATTCTTGTTGTAAACCGCAAAACTGATCCGAGAGGAACACTTCTACTCTGAGACACTTGATACGTAAGGCCCCAGGTTAGATTGAATGTTGACACTTGGCCCCTGGGGTTGAGTGGGATCATATGGGTATCAAACTTCATGCTAATGAATTTACCTGGAGTAGGAGTGATGAGTTATTGCTGACGCGGATGACGCAGAGGCTCAAGTGTTTCCACTGTACGAGATCTGTGGAATGGTACAGACAGTATACAGATCAGAGGTCAAAAGTCTAATATATGCAAATAACACGATTGGGTTGTCGAGCTGACAATAGTGGCTCGCTCAATCTTTACATATATCCCTCCTTTCTTCCTCCCTAGAAGTAATCACTGATTATAAATAACTAGAAGGGTTAAACCCATGTAGTGGAGCCCTTGGTTTGACCTGCCCAATCCTGTCTAAGCAGTGATTGCTTCATTGAGGGAGGAAGGAGTTGCTCAGTAATTAGTACCAAACTTCTCAGTTCTCACAAAGTGCACCCATTCAAGTAGAGGAAATATGGTGCAAATGTAACAGTTGTAACTTTACGTCGTCCCCTCGCCCCGACACGGGAGCGAACCAGGGACCCTCTGCACACATCAACAACGGTCGCCCACGAAGCATCATTACCCATCGCTCCACAAAGGCCACAGCAAGGGGCAACACTACTTAAGTCTCAGAGCAAGTGACGTAACTGATTGAAATGCTACTAGTGCGTACCCGCTAACTAGCTAGCCATTTCACATCCGTTACACAAACTCATTTTAGCCCATGCATATGCCAATCTAATGCTTTTACATTTATGGCGAATAGTGAATAATATGTGCGCCCTTCAGGAGGAGTGTTTACATTTACATTTAAGTCATTTAGCAGACGCTCTTATCCAGAGCGACTTACAAATTGGTGCATTCACCTTATGATATCCAGTGGAACAACCACTTTACAATAGTGCATCTAACTCTTTAAAGGGGGGAGGGGGGGGGGGGGTAGAAGGATTACTTTATCCTATCCTAGGTATTCCTTAAAGAGGTGGGGTTTCAGGTGTCTCCGGAAGGTGGTGATTGACTCCGCTGACCTGGCGTCGTGAGGGAGTTTGTTCCACGATTGGGGTGCCAGAGCAGCGAACAGTTTTGACTGGGCTGAGCGGGAACTGTACTTCCTCAGAGGTAGGGAGGCGAGCAGGCCAGAAGTGGATGAACGCAGTGCCCTTGTTTGGGTGTAGGGCCTGATCAGAGCCTGAAGGTACGGAGGTGCCGTTCCCCTCACAGCTCCGTAGGCAAGCGCCATGGTCTTGTAGCGGATGCGAGCTTCAACTGGAAGCCAGTGGAGAGAGCGGAGGAGCGGGGTGACTTGAGAGAACTTGGGAAAGTTGAACACCAGACGGGCTGCGGCGTTCTGGATGAGTTGTAGGGGTTTAATGGCACAGGCAGGGAGCCCAGCCAACAGCGAGTTGCAGTAATCCAGACGGGAGATGACAAGTGCCTGGATTAGGACCTGCGCCGCTTCCTGCGTGAGGCAGGGTCGTACTCTGCGAATGTTGTAGAGCATGAACCTACAGGAACGGGTCACCACCTTGATGTTAGTTGAGAACGACAGGGTGTTGTCCAGGATCACGCCAAGGTTCTTAGCACTCTGGGAGGAGGACACAATGGAGTTGTCACAATGGAGTGTTTGATGTCATGAAACTGAAATCATGATCATCATTAATTATTTCTTACAGACATCCAACCAAATTATGTAAAAATATTTACAGGCCACTCAAAATGACAAATTGAGAAAGACAAGAAATGAAATGATTTACCCACATATTAAACATGTTCAAAGTATGTCGACATGAACAAATATAGCGATGTGCAGAAAATATTTGCCATTTCAGTTGTCATTGATTGGCATTTCCCCTCATCCCAATTCACATGTCATGGCTACATCTTGTAGAACCTTTCCATTTAATTGCATAATAGGCCAGCCAACATGGGACAAGTGCTGGGGGGAAAAAACGGTCACATGCTAGTGTAACGGATGTGAAATGGCTAGCTAGTTAGCGGGTACGCGCTAATAGCGTTTCAATCAGTTACGTCACTTGCTCTGAAACCTAGAAGAAGTGTTGCTCCTTGCTCTGCAAGGGCCGCGGCTTTTGTGGAGCGATGGGTAACGACGCTTCGTAACGTGCGACCGTTGTTGATGTGTGTAGAGGGTCCCTGGTTCGCGCCCGGGTCGGGGCGAGGGGACTGGTCTAAAGTTATACTGTTACATTAGATCAAATAGTGAAATACCAACAAAGTTTGGCAGGATGTCATCCAGAATGTGGAAATGTAAGGCCATGTGCAAGAGGTCAAAGGCCACAATTGGGCAGAATGGGAAGTATCACCAATAACCAGAGACTGGATGCATTATTAGTATATTTGTATACAGTTATTCTTAAAGACCGGCACATGCACAGAAAAGACCCGGTTCATTTTTCACCTGTTAGATGGAATTTCTCTACCCCAAACTGTCAGATATAGTTTTAGTAGTTCATGAAGGTCTTCGGACAGGAAAGTTGTGGTTAGTTAATGGCCCACTTTCACAAAAAAATATATTTTTTTTATTTAACCAGGAAAGGCTCATTGAGATTTAATCTCTTTTTCAAGAGCGTCCTGGCCAAAATAGGCAGCACCAAGTCATTACAAAAATTAGACAGATCTAGTAAAACCATTGAATTCACAAGAGTATAACAAAATCAAAAACAGCAAATTAAAAACATTGACAGGTCAGGGAATCAGCCTCAAAATCCTTCATCAGTGATTTAAAAAAAAAAAAAAAAAAAAAAAAAAAGAAATCAGACAAGTTCTTCCAGTTTAAAATTATTTTGTAAGGTGTTCCAAGACATGGCGCAGAGTACATAAAAGCCCTTTTACCAAATTCAGTTCGGACATTTGGAACAGTTAGCAGGATAAAGTCCAGCGAACGAAGAGAGTACCCACCACATTTCTGAACAATAGCTAAAAGTAGCTAAAAGTTTGACAAGCTCTCACTGGTTCATCCACACAGGGTTGTACAGAGACAGAAGACACTGAATCAAACAACCTACCAGATGATACAAAGTGCTCATTGAAACAATTCAGCATTTCAGTTGTCATATATAGCAACAGAGTCCTTCAAAACACATGACGGTAATTCATTAACATTACAAGACAGACTTAATAGCATCCCAAAACGTTCTAGGGTCATTCAGGTTATCAGTGGTAACAGACATACAATATTCAGACTTGGCCTTCCTGAGAAAAGAACACTTGTTTTGTAACTGCCTAAAAATAAGCCAAAGCAAAAACTAGATTACGGTCGTGAATAATACAAGACAGCTCAGAAGAAAACCATGTTACTTGTTGTTATTACTGCATTGTCGGGAAACTAGAAGCACAAGCATTTCGCTACACTCGCATTAACATCTGCTAACCATGTGTATGTGACTAATAAATTTGATTTGATTATCCCGCCCTTTAACCCTGAACCTGCGGAATGAGGCATGTTTGTTTACTATTTGGAAAAAACCATCATGAAAGAATATCCAGGCAGTTTCCACATCAGGGATAAGCTCAATCTTGCTCCAGTCAAAATAAAACAAACCATGAAAGAAAGCCTGCTCATTAAAACACTTCAAATTTCTCTTACGAATAAAACGTGGGTTTGTCTTTGGAACCTTAGTATTTCTAACAGCAACAACAGCACAATGGTCACTTAAATCATTACAAAAAACACCAACCGCAGAATATTTATGTGGAACATTTGTCATTATCAAATCAATCAGGGTAGATTTATCTGGGAATTTAAGATTTGTGCGAGTGGGTGAGTTAATCAACTGGGTAAGATTCATAGAATTACAAAACATTTTTAAATCATCAGACACAGGCTTTAACCAACACCAGTTGAGATCACCAATCAAGATCATTTCACTATAAAGAAGTTTAGACATAAGGTGTGTCAAAGAAGAAAATGCGTCACCGAGAGCATAGGGGTGTCTATAACAGCCAATCACAGTTATAGAGAGGCCCTTTGAAACATCAATATTCAAAGAAATAAATTCCAACTGTTTACAAATAGTTTCAGACTTTGCCACACTTACAGGGAATTTAGTTTTTACATATAGCCACACCCACCTTAACTCGATCAGTGCGATAAACATTATAACCACTTATACAAATATCCTTATCAAAAACAGACTTACTGAGCCAGGTTTCAGAAAACACAATTACATCAGCATCAGTTGATTTAGCCCAAATCCTAACCCCATCAATTTTTGACAACAGGCTGCGTACATTTAAATTAGAAAAACCAAAACCAGATCTTGATTTAAAATCAGAGGGGGTTTGGAGACATTGCATATCAGGGCCAGGGTTAGGTTGCACGTTACCTGATATCAACAACAGAAGAATAACTAGGCACCTCTGTTTAATAACCTTGCACAGCTTCTCTTTAAGAGACCTACTGTAAGCGAATTCTACAAGTGAGTTTCCAGACAACACAAAACAGTCATTTAAAACCATTAGACTTTGGTAGTGACACAAATTCGTACTGTTCACATCATGCCACAAATGCATCGGCACTTGGACGAGTGGAGCGAGTAAAAAAGAGTGAGTTCCTGCAGACAAAATGTCTAATGGACGGGAGAGCACAGTGTCAGATGTACTCACCCTGCGACAATGTTCGTTTTCTCCAGAGTTCAGTTAAGTCAGTGCACAAAGCAATACCACGGAAATTGTCATTTTCTCTGACAAAAAAATTAAAGAGGCCAACGAAGGTAAGGGGAGAGAGGGACAGCGTGTATGTATGAGTCTAAATGTGAGTATTTGCGCGTGTGAGTAGATTGGGTGTTGAGGGCGATAGAGAGATCGGGTTGGGGATTGTTGAGCTGCCACTGACAGCCAGGCGAAGAGCAGCTTGGACAAGACATTCCGCGGACGAAGGAGGAACTCAGGCCAGCCAGAGATAGGGTTACTTTGGTAAACTTCAAGTAATGAAGTGCCGAGTTGAAGGGAACCCGTGATCTTTACACCAGCAAAAGTAATAGTGTGCACTACACAAAAACGAAGTTACGCAACCATAAATAGATTATTAGTAGGTTAAAATGTACTAGTCAGACAAACGACTTGACATCCTGCCATCTTGGAAATTCCAAGATGAATTCGGAGAAATGGCTTGTTTTTTGTATAAAAGCAAAAAGTTAAATATTTTGATAGGTTCTACTACATCATTGGAGAATGGTCCTTAGTGGTGCTGCATACCACCAAGGTAGCAGAAAACCCACTTTCAACATTTTTGTATATTTCCATATCTGTAAAGGCAAAAAACAATTAGGGTAATACATGCATGCGTGTTTGTCTGATAATGCAATCAGTCACTCTGGTCAATTACAGGGTACTTCACCTGCATGTGTTACTAGTGCCATTCTGGGCTTAAAGATAAATTGGACCGTTGACCCATTGAGCATTCTAAATTCCAGATGACCTCCACCCATACGGTGTTCATCACCCCATCATTTCATATAGCCTGGATGACTGACACAACTCTTTTTCAAACACTTTGTCAACAGTGGGTGACCTAATATCAATTCAAACACAGGAATAGTCATAGCATTAGAGCAATCCTATTTCAATTCCTCTTGTGCCTCAAGGCCCCCAATAACATCCTACCACAGGATTTTCAAATTCAAGAAATGTAATTTAAGGGACATGACACTGAAATATAATTTGGTGAAATGTTTTCATTACACTACTTTTGAAATGTGAAGATAAGTCTTACATTTTAGATTGGATTGTCACGTCCTTTCACTTCAATTAGATGGTTGATGTGAAAGAGCTGGCCGATGGCTTTGAAGGAGTCTGGTTGAGGCACAATGGGACATGACAATGGCATGTGTATGTTAAAATTATCTTTATATGAATTTTGGCATGTCCTATGTAAAATGTGATAACAAATAAACCTCCAGTCACAACTGTGTCAAGTAATTGTTGGAGACACGTTGCAGACGACTTTTAAGGCGAGTCCAGACTGATTTAGATTAACCTTCATTTATAAATAACTACTTCATATTATTTGTGGCTCAGCAATTCAGTCACAACTCACCCTTGATCGATCAGTCTTGATGCTCTGGAACACGGCAAAGGCGTCAATCTATGATTTCAAGGACTTATAACGAGCACTTAGACTACAGACACCTGTGTAGCATTGACTACACTTCAACTTGCACCAATGTGTGGTCAATTAGACATTAATGACCAGAAATGACTAGACACCTTGTAAATACTTGACTTAACCCTTGTGTAGTCTTAACATAATGTTTACTCCCCTGTTTACTCAGAAATGACTCACCTTCACTAAGTCCTGAAAATAAAGCAGCTTAATTGAATTGGAAAGGCCAAATCTATTATGCATGAAGAAACAACCTGTCATCCATCACAAACTTTGTGAATATCTGGGTTTTCCAGAAAGACTGCATTTAGTCAGTGGACACCACTCATTTTTATTACAACACATCTGTCATTATTGTTTTCTTTACTAAAGTAGAGGTTTCTTATTCTTATCATTGCTAAAGGTACTGCATAGGTATACATGTGTTTTTTGTCAAGAGATAGCACTTGTATAGCGTAAAAAAGTAGCAGAAATGTGCAGAAAGTATTTTTATTAACATTAACATTCAAAGGTGTTCCTAATCTTGGTTCCCCTGAAGAAAACCACATGTTAAGATAGTTTAGAAATAGTTGTAGGGGTGGTTATGGTGGTGAATTCCCAAAGGAGAGGTTGTGAGTTAAAATCCTTGCAAAAGCATGCCAACTTGCTTTTGTTGCCTTGACAGAACAATGTTGAGGTGGGGTTCTGGAAGGACATTAGACAGCAAGGGAAATTTGATTATAAAATGTTAGGTTACAGCAACTGGTGTTGAGTAAGAGTGCTGATCTATGATCAAACCCACCCCTGTCCATATAATCTTATTCCAGATGTAACAGTATAGCTTCCATCCCTCTCCTCACCCCTACTTGGGCTCGAACCAGGCACCCTCTGCACACAACAACAACAGCCACCCACGAAGCATCGTTACCCATCGATCCACAAAAGCAACGGCCCTTGCAGAGCAAGGGGAACAAGTACTTCAAGGTCTCAGAGCGAGTGACGTCACCGATTGAAACGCTATTAGCGCGCATCCCGCTAACTAGCTAGCCATTTCACATCGGTTACACAGAGACAACTGATTCAGTATGATCTAGGCAAAGCTGATCGTAGAACAGTACTCCTCTGTACGCATTTATGAAATGTCTCAGGCTAAGAATGCTGAACTGGAATCAGTCCCCCCTGTCAAAGTAATGTTATTAATTCTACTCAGAAATGCTAAAACAGATCCTAGTTCAACACTCCTACTTCAAGCCACCAAGTGAATGTTGGGTCTTGGGTGCTAAATGTCTTGAACAGTGGTTGAAAAAGTACCCAATTGTCAAACTTGAGTAAAAGTAAAGATAAGTTAATAGAAAATGACTAAAGTAAAGTTGAAGTCACCCAGTAAAATACTAAGTAAACGTCATTGCTAAAATATACTTAAGTATGAGTGGTAAAAGTATAAATAATTTGACCTTCCATATATTAAGCAACCCAGACAGCACGATTCTCTTGTTTTTTTTATTTAAGAAATAGCCGTGGGAACACTCCAACACTCAGACATAATTTACAAACGAAGCATGTGTTTAGTGAGTCCGCTAGATCAGAGGCAGTAGGGATGACCAGGGATGTTCTCTTGATAAGTGTGTGAATTGGACCATTTTCCTGTCCGGCTTAGCATTCGAAATGCAACAAGTACTTTGGGTGCCACGGAAACTGTATGGAGTAAAAAATGATTTTATTTTGAAATGTAGTGAAGTAAAATTAAAAGTTGTAAAGAAACAAAGTGTAAAAGTACAGACACTACAAAGAAAACAGATATATAAACGGAATGTAGTGGAGTAGCTGAAATACATTTTTGTTAAGTAATTTACACCAGTGGACTTGAAAGGAACACCTCAATTACCTCGACTAACTGGTGCCCCCACACATTGTGCCCCAACACATCTGTACCGGTACCCTATGTATATAGCCTCACTATTTTTATTTTACTGCTGCTCTTTAGTTATTTGTTACCTTTATTTCTTATTTTTTACTTAACAGATATTTTCCTTAAAACTAAATTGTTGGTTTTAAGGGCATGTAAGTCAGCATTTCACTGTAAGGTCTACACATGTAGTATTCGGCGCATGTGACAAATACAATTTAATTTGTTACACATGTGAACATCGTGTGACATTGAAACTGTGTTGACACCTAGTGGACAACCAGGGAAACTACCACACACACACACACACACACACACACTATAACCTTAAAACAAATGGGATGCTTTAAATACGTTGCTCTTTTTTATTAGACACTAATATATATGTCCAATAAACAGACGTTCAAAAGTCGGAATGTAAAGCACAAACGACTGGAAAGTTCTCAAAAGCAGCTGTAGTGATTCAAGCATCTTGAGGTTACCTGAAATAGGTCAAAGCATATATTTTAAATGTTCTAATTTATTTCATCTTTATTTAACTAGGCAGGTTGAACTCAACAACATCGACACAGACACAAGTTACCTGCTATATTTGGGAAACAGACTTAACACAGAGAGAACTTGGCAAAATACAATGTATGTTTCTGTAGTACGAGTAGGCTGGTGTATACAGTATCATCGGTAACAATTGTGTACAAGCCACCTAGCTAATAAAATACTGGGGATAGCGGCTATTAGTTACATTTCAACCATAGCGATTCCCTAATTGAGGTACAGCAGAGTTCACCGGCGAATGCCGGAAATAATAACTAAACCAACGAACGACAAGTGGTGGAGGCTACCAGAATGAAGAGAGACATTTTTCCGAATAAACGTGGTGAGTGAAAAACGTAATTACATATCTCATTCTACCGTTATACGACTTTGTATGCGTTGTTTGTTGGCAACATTGATATTTACGTAGTATTTGGAACGGATTCCTGTTGGAACTTTCCACAAATTATGCCCACCTGTTGTATGAAGACGCAAAGCGTTTGATGAGATGAAGGCTCGACTCAAGAGAATGTAAATGGACTACGCACTGCTGTAGCCGGCCACATTGAAGATTATGGTCATCGGATCGCCTAAAAAAACTCTACACACCTGAAGATGCTGCTGTGTTTATTGACTCTCTCGGGTAAATAACTGTATGCTGCTCCTCCGTAGCATTGTTTTTTTTTTATTTGATCATGAAGCAGTGGTGTGAGTTCTCACGTGCTCCTGTTCAGTAATATTCATATTGTAATGACCTGACTAGATCATAAAAGAACAACTGTCCAGACAGAGGATTGAGTTTACGAATGGACGGTTTATTAAACCAACTTTACACAGGCTACTGTTTGGCCGTAGCCCACGCCAAATAAATGAAAGATAACCCACAAGCCAATCGTGACCTTCTCTTGTGAAGCCCAGACGTAAGAGAGAGAACAAAGGCAAAACCCGGTCTTAACTTCCAATGCTCCATCCCCCTGCCCAACCCCCCTCCACGCCACTCCGCCAACCGCCAGGATGCCCGGCATCAGAACATTCCAGGCATTCCCGTGATTGGCAGATAGCAGGTTGATTGACATGTCGGACCCCGCGAACACAACCACATACTAGCCTAACACATAACACACAGCTGTCTGTGCGGGTCGCTACAATATCTTTATTACTTTTCTTGCTAAAGTCACTGCCGCTGATAACTCAGACTGAGATATGTGTGCATCTATATTGGTGCCCAGGCTTGGTTTTAGGTGGAAGAGCCTCAATCTTCTATTGATTTTCATGTCCATATATATAAAGGATGAGGCTATAGAGTGGCTGTGCGGACTTAAGAGTCTACATTGGAAAGTTGAAATCCCCTGCATGTTAGCTCGTGGAAAACCCCCCTTTTAGGTCTTTACATGTTTAATTTTCGGGTTTAGTATAGTTCAGGGTTCATATCGTTTGTTTATGCTCGGTGAGATTGGAGTTGAACACATGGGAAAAGGTACCACGCCATTTTTACAGTAGGATTCAGTCTGGATATTGGTTGGGTAAAGTGCAATGGCAGGTAACAGACTGCGTGTATGTACATGGAACATTAGAGGGAGCCATAACCCCATTAAAAGGAAGAAGGTACTGTCTTTTTGAAAAAAGATACTAATATTGCCCTGTTGCAAGAAACTCATTTGGATGATAAGGAGCATCTGAAATTGCAACAAGGGGGGTTTGGTCAAGTGTTTTTCTCATCATTTACATCCAGAAGTAGAGGTGTAGCAATTATTGTGAAAACTAACCTACCACTTAAGGTCTTGAATTGTGTGAAAGATACATTTGGTGGTTTTGTTATAATTAATGGTACTTTACAAGGGCAGAACATTTCCATAATGAATATTTACTTCCCCGCTGCCCACCCCCCTGATTTCCTCACTAAGGTATTTATAGACTTCTCAGAATTAAACTCAGACACTGCAGTGGTTGGAGGAGATTTTAATTGTTTGTTGAACCCCCTTATTGACAAGTTTCCCAGCAGTATAGCTTCACTCTCTCCTCAAGCTAAGTCACTTAAAGCTATTTGTGATGATCTGGGTTATTCTGATGTTTGGAGAACCTTTCATCCCTCCAACAGAGAGTTCACTTTTTTCTCTTCACCTCATGGATGTCAGACTAGAATAGATTACTTTTTTATGCCCAGGACATCTTTGCAGTCTGTTTTATCCGCTAGGATAGGAAGCATAATCATATCTGATCATGCGGAGGTGATCCTGAACATAAAACTCAATGGGGTATCCAATCTGTCAAGACATTGGTGGTTGAATACAACCATTCTTAAAGACCATACATTTACATCATATTTTATTACAGAGTTTAACTTCTTTGGGGTAGGGGGCAGTATTCGGAAGTTTGGATGACTGAGGTGCCCAAAGTAAACTGCCTGTTACTCAGGCCCAGAAGCTAGGATATGCATATAATTGGTAGTATTGGATAGAAAACAAAATAATGACTGTGAGTATAACAGAACTGATGTAGCAGGCGAAAACACAAGGAGAATCCACCCGGGAAAAAAAAAATTTCAGCTCACCACTGATTATAATGGCTGTCTATGGGAATATAAAAGGAATACCTCCCAGATTGCAGTTCCTAAGGCTTCCAGCAGATGTCAACAGTCTTTAGAAAGTGTTTCAGGCTTGTTTTTTAAAAAAAATGCTAGAATTTTTAAGTTGCTCCCATTTTGGCTGTAGTGTTGTGGTGCATGTCGGCGAGGGCGCGCACTTCGTTATTTATCTCCGGTAATGAACATACTATTCATCATCTTAAATTTGATAGTTTACTTACATATTAGGGTACCTGAGGATTGATTAGAAATGTTGTTTGACTTGTTTGGACAAACTTTATTGGTAACTTACGGGATTCATTTGTATGCATTTTGAACGAGGGAAACTGCTGGATTATTGCATCAAGCGAGTCAACTACACTGACTCTTTTGGGATATAAAGGAGGACTTTATCGAACAAAAGGACTATTTGTGATTTAGCTGGGACCCTTTGGATTACAAACAGAGGAAGATCATCAAAGGTAAGTGATTTATTTTATCGCTATTTCTGAGTTTCATGATGCCTCTGCTTGGTTGGAAAATGTTTGTAATGCGTTTGTATGCGGGGCACTGTCCTCAGATAATCGCATGGTGTGCTTTCGCCGTGAAGCCTTTTTGAAATGTGTCAAAGCGGCTGGATTAACAAGAGGTTAAGCTTTTAAACAATGTGAGACATTGTATTTTCATGAATGTTTAATATTACGAATTTTGAATTTCGCGCTCTGCAATTTCACCAGATGTTGGCCAGATGGGACGCTAGCGTCCCACCTGCACGAAAGAGGTTAAAGCATTTTTCTCTATTAACTCTCAATCAACAGATAACCCCTTGCTCCTTTGGGAAACCTGTAAAGCGTATGCCAGGGGTCTGATTATGTCATACACAGCCACTAAGAGGCAGAAAAAGCGTGAAAAGCAAAAAACTTTAGAGGGTGAATTAGGAACTAAAGAGAAGGACTACATTAAAACTCCCACTCCTGCCCTATTAAAGGAAATATCAGTCCTTAGATCAACGTTGAACTCTCTCCTAACACAGGACGCTGAAAAGAAAAATGAGATTTGTCAGGCAAAAGCTATATGAACATAGCGATAAGCTAGCAAAGTACTTGTTGTACCTAGCTAAAAAGAGAGCCGACTCAGTCAATTGCTGCTATTACTGATTCTGATGGCAATTATTTATATGAAAATAAATTGATAAATGACTTAAGAAATTTTATGCAAATCTTTATGCCTCAGAACTGACAAATGACGCACCCAAATTAATGGTTGACTTACTTTCTAAGATTGAGCTCCCTACTATCTCCGAAGAACAGAGGTCTCTCCTTAATGCTCCTATTAGAGGAAGAGATAATGTTTGCAATTAAGAATCTGCAAAATGTTAGGGCCCCAGGACCAGACGGGTTTTGTGGTGAGTTCTATAAGGAGTTCCATGGCCTGATCCTTGAGCCATTGCGTGATATGTTTAACCACTCATTTTCAAATGACCAGCTCCCTCAAACGCCGTGAGAAGCCAACATATCACTTATTCTCAAAAAGGGAAAATGCCCAGAGTCTTGTTCCTCGTACAGACCCATTTGCCTTCTGAATGTGGGTAGAAAATTGCTTTCTAAAATACTAGCCACAAGATTAGAGGACTCACTGCCACTAATTGCGAAAGGAGACCAAACTGGCTTCATTAAGGGCCATAAGTCATGTAACAATGTCAGGCGGCTTCTTAATGTAATTCAAGCCTACCAACGAAGTGCTATGGATGGTCTTGTGCTCTCCCTAGATGCTGAGAAAGCATTTGATTGTGTAGAGTGGTCTTACCTATTCTTTGCTCTAATTAAATTTGGTCTAGGGGACAACTTTATAAAATGGATGAAAGTTTTATATGACGATCCTCAGGCTGCTGTCCTTACTAATGGGCTAAGGTCAGATAGCTTCTCTATAAACAGAGGTACCAGACAGGGCTGTCCTTTGTCCCCTCTCCTATTTGCACTCGTTATGGAACCACTGGCCGAGGCCATCAGGGTAACGCCTGCTATACAGGGGCTGCTCATTGGTGATGTTCACCATAAAATAAGCTTGTATGCTGATGATGTCCTGATATTCATCTCTAGTCCCGAGACTTCAATTACATCTCTTGTTAACTTCTTATGGCTGCAGGGGCAGTATTGAGTAGCGTCGATGAAAGGTGCCCAGAGTAAACGGCCTGCTCCTCAGTCCCAGTTACTAATATATGCATATTATTATTAGTATTGGATATAAAATACTCAAGTTTCTAAAACTTTGAATTATGTCTGTGAGATTAACAGAACTCCATATGGCAGGCAAAAACCTGAGAAGTTCCACTTCCTGTTTGGATTTTTTCTGGGGGTGCCATATTTTCAACCAAGCTCTCCTTGAAAATACAGAGATATGGATGGGTTTTCACTTCCTACGGCTTCCACTAGATGTCACTAAGTCTGATGACTCTAATGTGAAGGGGGGTCGAAGGAGACAGAAATTAGTAATCACTGCCATGAGGTGACCATGCATTCAACACGCGCGTTCACGTGAGAGGCAGCTCCGTTCCATCTCTCAATTGAAGTCGATTTAATTCTCCGGTTGGAACGTTATTCAAGATGTATGTTAACAACATTCTAAAAATTGATTCAGTACATCGTTTGACATGTTTCTACTGACTGTAACGGAACGTTTGGACATTTCGTCACGTTATAGTGGTCGCGCTTTGAGACTTTGGTTAGGGTGTTTGGTAAACAATTCGAAAGTTGCTAATTTGACATAAATAACGGACATTAACGAACAAATCAAGCATTTATTGTGGACCTGGGATTCCTAGGACTGCATTCTGATGAATTCATCAAAGGTAAGGAAACATTTATCATGTATTTTCTGGTTTCTGTTGAGTCCAACATGGTGGCTAATTTGGCTATTCATCTGAGCTTCATCTCAGATTATTGCATGGTTTATTTTTCCGTAAAGTTTTTTTGAAATCTGACAGCGGTTGCATTAAGGAGAGGTATATCTATAATTCCATGTGTTTAACTTGTATCATCATCTATATTTATGATGAGTATTTCTGTTGAAACGATGTGGCTATGCAAAGTCACTTGATGTTTTTGCAACTAGTGAATCTAACGCCTCAATGTAAACTCAGATTTTTTTTATATAAATATAAACTTAATCAAACAAAACATGCATGTATTGTGTAACATGAAGTCCTATGAGTGTCATCTAATGAAAATAATCGAAGGTTAGTGATTAATTTTATCTCTATTCTGTTTTTTGTTAAAGCTATCTTTAGCTGGAAAAAATGGCTGGTTATTGTGGTTTTGTGGTGACCTAACATAATCGTTTGTAGTGCTTTCGCTGAAAAGCCTATTTGAAACCGGACACTTTGGTGGGATTAACAACAAGATTACCTTTAAAATGATATAAGACACATGAATGTCTGAGGAATCTTAATTATGAGATTTCTGTTTTTTGAATTTGGCGCCCTGCACTTCGACTGGCTGTTGTCATATCGATCCCGTTAACGGGACTGCAGCCATATGTTAATATTATTGAATTATTCAGCGAATTCTCAGGCTACAAGATTAACTTAATAACTAAATCAGATGCTATGCCACTTGGTAACCTTCACTCTGTACCTAATACTCCTCCCCCCCTATCCTTTTAAATGGTCTCCCTCAGGTTTTACGTATCTGGGTATATTTGTAACTCCTAAATTCCAGCAAATGTACAGAGCCAATTTTGTTCCCTTGTTTGATACAATAAGACAGGATCTGGAGCGCAGGAACTCTTCCGATTTCATGGTTGGGTAGAATATCCCTCTTGAAAATGAACATTTTACCTAGACTACTTTACCTAATCCAAATGAATCCAGTATTACCTTCCAGTAAGGTAATAAAAGATGTAAATGGATGGCTAAGTTCCTTTTATATGGAGTAAACGCAAGCCAAGACTTAAGATGGAAATATTGCAGCTGCCAAGTTCTATGGGTGGCTTGGATCTGCCCAATATCAGGTTCTATCAATGGTGTGCCCACCTATGTTATATTTCAGATTGGATCACAAACGATGACTCCTCTATTTGGTTAGACATTGAGACTTCTTTCAAAATACCCCTTACAGGATCTTTTATTTTTCAAAAGTTTCAAGTCTGTAGAATATCACTGCAGTAATCCCATTACACTTAACACACTCAAAGTATGGAGGTCAGTTCAGTGTTTTTTGGGAAGGTCCAAACTAACCTCTGCTCCCCAATTCTTAACCCAGATTTTGGTCTAGGGTTGCTGGATGCTGGCTTTAACTTTTGGCTTGATAAGGGCATAGGCAGACTAGATTATTTATTTGCTGATAAGATTTTGTCATTTTAGCAGATTGTTGAGAAATACCGACTCCAAAAGCAGGACTTTTTCCGCTTCCTACAAGTAAGACATATTAAGAAGAGCACCACCTTAATTGGCAACCCTGATGTGTCTGTCATTGAAATAATGTTTTTTCCCCACAAAGGAAAATGTCTGTAAGTCTGTTTTATGATGCTGTAAGGTTCTTTTCTGCTGTTGACATACAGAGAGTGAAACAAGTGTGGGAGAAAGATTTGTATGTTACTATTGACGAAAAGATGTGGGAGGACATTTTGAGATATGCAAAAACAAAATGTAATCGTACTAGAGCAATCCAGTTTTCATATATCCCCAAATCGCAGACATGCTTTTAGCCCCTCTTCCTCAGTGTCTCAAATGTAAAACTGATACAGGCACCCTAACACATTGTTTATGGTCATGTACCAAAATACAAAGATACTGGTCTGGTGTTCTGCAAGAAATTGAAAAGATCCTAGGGGTTGATCTAGAATTGGACCCAGTTTCTTTACTGTTAGGTCTCCCTAGTAGGCATGTTACTTCTGTAAGAGGCTTTACAACACCCTTACCGTCGCAGCGAGGAAAAACATCCTCTTACAGTGGATTAGTGATAAGGTTCCTTCTATTAAAGATTGGCATAAGATACTATTTGAATGGGTGCCACTGGAATATCTGACATGTTCATTGCATTCTGAACCAGATGGGAACCTTATCTAAATGATCTAGAACCTGAGGTAGCAGCTATTATGCTGCAAAGATTCTCTTAGAATGGTGGTGATCTATGTATTTCAGAATTACACTATGTTCCATGGTTTAAAAACTGAGCTTTGTTTAATTTCTGTTTATGTTTGTTTAAAATGTATGTATTGAGACGCAATGATGGGGATGGGGTGTGAGAGAAGCGGGGAGAGGAAGATGGTGTGTAAGAGTAAGTGCTGTTTTTTTTTTTTTACATCTCTTAATATGGGTGAAATTCCAATAAAAATACTGTTACAAAAAAAAGTCTTCCCAGGCAGACATTTTAGATGAAATTGACTGGATAACATTAAACCACTCTGCAAATGTTCTGTATGATGCTTTTCTCAATGTTTGCTCAGAGTTGAACTCTTAACGTAATGGAGAGTATTCAAAACATGTTGATCCTGCCTTGTTCATAAAATTCTGAGATATTGGCACACATTCCCAATCAAGAACAGCTGGGGCGGCAGGTAGCCTAGTGGTTAGAGCGTTGGACTAGTAACCGGAAGGTAAGATTGAATCCCCGAGCTGACAAGTTAAATCTGTCGTTCTGCCCCTGAACAAGGCAGTTAACCAACTGTTCCTAGGCCGTCATTGAAAATATGAATTTGTTCTTAACTGACTTCCCTAGTTAAAGGTAAAATAAAATGCAATTTTAACTTGTAAAATACACAATTAGTTCACCACGAGGGATTCCTTGGGTCACACTGTAGACTGGAGGTAAATGAATAATGGTAATTATGCCAGTCTGCACTACTCTTCTAGCTCCTCTTTCTAACCAAAGATGCTGAGGACTTCTACAAAACAAACTCCATTCATCAATACTAAGATTAGTGTAGTCCACGGTTTATCAATGCTATAAATTCCTGAATCAAAACATGTAGGTAAACAGAATACAGACGAACAGCCTAATGACAAATGGCTTTTTGGTAATATTTTATTTATTGTCCAGAGATTAAAACGTGATATTTAATCCTAATAGGTCTATACTGTGCCCTTTAAAAAAGACAGATAGGTTTAACAGATACCTATCAAACAGTCAAAGCAATGTTATGTACCAGTGTAAGCCACTATGCAGTATAAGAGCAGTGAAGGCATTGTGTGTGAACAAATGTCTCTCCCAAAATGAACAACATTTAGTTCCAAATTCCATATCATGTATTTGCATTTTTAATTATACAATACTTTGTCCACTCAATCAGACAAATATTTCTCAAAGTATCCCTTACATTTAAGCACATTATAGTAACTTTTTTCAGCAAACTATAGACAACCTATTGTTGCAATACTTGGTCATAATTCTGAGCAAACCCACTTAGATGGAAAGTGTTAGTCTATTTTACAAGCCTCCAAATAGGATTGTTTGAATGATATACCTTCTCCAAACTCATCTGTGAGCACGTTTCCTATTTTCAGCCCTTGGGCTGAAGCACAAAGCATTGGTAATCAACAAATAGGTTATCATAGAAAGCTTTAAAAATCCAATTAAGTGCAAAGAGTCAAAATCAATATTGCAAATGTGCAGCAGTAAGTCAGGAAAGTACGGCAGAATTTCAGCATGAGCCATTAGCCCACATCTTCCTGCTTGCCGTTCCATCAGTGGCTTCTGTTGAGTCGAATGGCAACATTAGGGCTTCTAAAACGTATGAGTAGAGGTTACTGCATACACCACCACATCACTGCCAATGAGGCAAGAAGGCCCAGCAAGGGCTTGCCAGTGGCAATGGATGTGGCTCCGTTGCATAGGTCATTGGAGCAACAATCAAAGGTGAATTTTGGTACAGATGGGAACATCTGGGCCAATCGATTGAAGTCGCAATCAGAGCCCTTGATGCACTTCCGATTGATCTGTCCCCCTGTGCCAAATAACATACGAGTTACAGGGGAATGCAGAGAAATGGGAGGATTTTCATAATTTGATTGGGATTACACATTTTACGGCACCTGTCTCAGTCAGTGTCAGGCAGGCATCGTCAGAAGGGCAGTCCTGTGTATTTGTGCAGCTCCCTGTGTTATCCTTGCATGTGAAACAGCGGATGGCAGAGCCTGAGAAAACAAGGTGAGACACTTAGCCCTTCACATGACTCATCATTCCACTTCCCTTTTGATTAGCTACTGTGATTTGGTCAAATGTTCCATCCTTGATTGCGATACAGTTTTGGAAAACTTTAACTGAACTTGAATATCATCCCAAAAAAACTTTACATATACAAAACATACACTTACTGTTTTAACACAAATGTCCACTTCTGTTTTTGGAAGCTTTTGTTTCCTCCTGAGTTTTCATTAGCTCAGGAAGTGCGATGCAAAACACTTGTGGGAATCTGTTAACTGCGCACAGTAAATGCATCTTTTGTAAAATAATTTTTGCATGCTATGAACGTAGAGTGAGGTTTCCAAAACCGTATTGTATGCAGTGATTATTAACGGTTAGACAGAGCATTGTAAATGTGAACCCTATGGCTATAGGACCTTCAATTCTCGAGAGCTAGGGGAGACTCAACAGTATCAAAGAACCAACTTTAAAGGCAGAAAAATGATTACTTACCCAATCCAAATATTGCAAAACAGAACACTAAGCACATCCCGGGATAATTAGTCATGATTTTGATCTCTGCTGACTGTCACTTCTGGATAAGAAAAGAGAATCATTTAAATCTATACTCCTTAGTTGCTAAATCCATTTTTGTACTTGTAAATTAATTATATATACCCATTAATTTTTGAAGAATAACTTAAATTCCTCATAAGCTTATTTCAACTGTTGCCGGCAGCAAAGTTGCAGTCACCAACGCTCTGGAAAACAACCTAACCTGCTCTGCAAGGGCGAGTAAAATGGTCAGACTGAGGTGTTCTCTCATTTGTGTCTGGAAGTAGCTAGCCAACGTTAGCCAATTAGCTCGGGTGCCGTTGTGAGGTCAGAACGGTAGGATCATCCCTACTCATCGACCAGAGCGTCCAGAGTGCGTTCTGAGCGCTCCTAGGGCGAAAATCTCTAAATCTACGAATAGACGATGTGACAACGCTCTGAATTTACGAACGCCCAGCTCTGGCACTTCCGATTGAATTTACGGACACACCCAATCGTGAGCTCACTGGCAAGTCACATGACTAGTCACATGACTCATTTCAATGACACACTTTCCGGATAACGTCCAAACGCATTTCCTAATGAAAGCCATGACACATTTTTTAACAATGCTTTTATTCCTGATAAATGAGTTCATTGCATCCGCCGTGGAGCCCCGTTTCATATTACCATACGTCCAAGCTGCTTGCCATAGTTGAAGTAATCACGAAAAAAAGATACCTTATTTTAAGGCTTTTTCACGCTGCCATCTCGTATTAGTTCTATTGAACACCAACTCGCCTTCAGAACGTTCTATTCCCAGTTTATTATTCTACTTCACAATGCTTGCTTTGCTATTGTTGGCAATGAGACCTGCCCACGTTGTTTGTAGTTAACTACTTCTCGTTATGCAGACATAAGCACACTTGGCACCATTGAGGTGCGGATGTTTACTACACAAGTTGTTATTTTTTTAGTTTCGTCTTAAGAACAGATTGTAGTAGTAAAATAAAAAGGGATACATATTTTGGTGCAATGAAATTCTAAGCATCACTCCAGTCAAAACAGGCTCTGCGAACGTTCCATTCCATTCGTTTGCTATGGGCTCGCGCTAGTGTTCCAGCTTTGCCAACGGTATTTTGCCATTTTTCAGCTTTATCGCTTTATATGCATCTGCCATGGCTTTGGTTTACAGTAACCTGACCAACACAGTTTCTAGTGATAGCCCAACAAGTCCAGACTTGATCAGCTGGCAGGACTAAGGTTACAGTAGCTAACATTAGCTGTGTACCTAAAGCTATGCTAGATAGCCAACTACACCACATTAACTCAAATAGTTACGTTAGTTCATACATTGAACATTTTTTACGAAATAGGTCTTTACTTACCCTGCTTGCTCGAACAACGAAAGCAAAATGACAGGCAGCTGCTTCGGAACTTGAAATACTTCAACCATGGCCCCTCCCCTTCAGAAAAATAAACTGGGGAGCATAGTTTGGTGGTGACACCACCAAGTAAATTCAGTATTATTTAAGGTGTGGTGTTATATTCAGTGTACAACAATTTACATTTCATAATAATGTATTACGAAGCATTAGTCATTTAATGACTGATTAATTCCCGATACAGCCTGGTTCGAATCCAGGCTGTATCACAACCGGCCGTGATGGGGAGTCCCATAAGGCGGCGCACAATTGGCCCAGCGTCGTCCGGGTTTGGCTGGTGTAGGCCATCATTGTAAATAAGAATTTGTTCTTTTAACTGACTTGCCTAGTTAAATAAAGGTTAGATTTAAAAAAAAATACAAATAATAATCATTAATCGACACATGACATGAGCCATACCAAGTTGGAGATTAAAGTGCATTTCAAAATGGCCAACTCTTTGAACCGAAACTCTTATCTTCAGGTAGACTAACTGATTACCCCACAACTGCCTAAACCGGTTTGTTTCAGAAAATTAATGTCAGGGCAAAGTTTAACCGCTGGGTTTTACAATGCATCTTTGGAATGTGCTATATTCATTGGAATAAATAACTACATGAACTGAATTGAGAACTGTAATACAGTTGTCATAGACTGAATGCTAGTCATAAGAAAGACCAACTTACTGCACCCTACTTTACATTAGTTATCATGACATGAATGGGTGAAATGAGGCTATTGGTTTACACTAGTAGGCCAACAACTCAACAGCTGAACAAAGGAACATTGGTCAGGCTACAACAGAGGTCACTTGAGGAATATCTGGCAACATCAAGACAAATTCCAAAACCGACAATTGTGAGCTCGTCTAAGGAAGTAATTTGTGTGGGATCAGCATTGTTGTTTTAATCAAACAATTTGATGAATTTCTTTGTGAATTGTGCTTTTAACCTGACACAATCTCTGCAGAAGTGAAAGTTGAACTAAGATCGGCCTACTAAGAAACATTTTGTACAATGTTCTTCAATAGGCATCTTGGTTTTCAACTTTGACTTCTATAGAGATTGTGTAATGTACTATATGCACACTTTTTCTCTATCAAAAATAGTCTTTAAAACATTGATCACATCCAATTTCTAATTGATCTTTTTATTCTTATGAATCTATTTCTCAGTTACTGCAGGTAATTGAACAGAAAAAAAGCAAATGATATCAACGAAATAAACCATCACAACAATGCATGAACAAAAAATCTTATGTGCTTACAAATTCAGCATTTAGAAAAACAAATACACAAGTTTGAGGTAAAAAACGTATACTGAACAAATACCTACATGCAAATCAAATGAGGTTTGAAATTATAATAGAAAACAGCCAGACATTATTGCACTGTTCAGTAGAGGGGGAAAACAAGATTAAAACAGTTATTACCCACAAAATATGTCTTGCCATTCATAGGCAAGAAGAACAGAAGGCAAACGCCTTCATTCCATATTTAGAGAAAATTATTTTAAAATAATACATAACAGCACACATCTTCCTGGCAACATTGTCAAAGATAAAACATCTCTCTGAAAAAACTGAATTTGCTCTGCTAAGCCAGGGTATTTTCATGTCCAGTTACGTACAGTTGAAGTTGGAAGTTTACATACACCTTAGCCAAATACATTTAAACTCAGTTTTTCACAATTCCTGACATTAAATTACAGTAAAAATTCCCTGTCTTAGGTCAGTTAGAATCACCAATTTATTTTAAGAATGTGAAATGTCACAATAATAGTAGAGAATGATTTTCAGCTTTTATTACTTTCATCACATTCCCAGTGGGTCAGAAGTTTACATACACTCAATTAGTATTTGGTAGCATTGCCTTTTACATTGTTTAACTTGGGTCAAACGTTTCAGGTAGCCTTCCACAATAAATTGGGTGAATTTTGGCCCATTCCTCCTGACAGAGCTGGTTTAACTGAGTCAGGTTTGTAGGCCTCCTTGCTCGCACACGCTTTTTCAGTTCTGCCCACACATTTTCTATAGGATTGAGGTCAAGGATTCGTGATGGCCACTTTTGTACCTGTTTCCTCCAGCATCTTCACAAGGTCCTTTATGTTGTTCTGGGAATGATTTGCACTTTTCGCACCAAAGTACATTCATCTCTAGGAGACAGAACGCGTCTCCTTCCTGAGTGGTATGACGGCTGCGTGGTCCCATGGTGTTTATACTTGCGTACTATTGTTTGTACAGATGAAAGTGGTACCTTCAGGCGTTTGGAAATTGCTCCCAAGGATGGACCTGACTTGTGGAGGTCTACAATTTTGTTTCTGAGGTCTTGGCTGATTTCTTTTGATTTTCCCATGATGTCAAGCAAAGAGTGTAGGGGGTGGGTCCCAAAGACAGTCAACTTAGTGCATGTAAACTTCTGACCCACTGGAATTGTGATACAGTGAATTTATAAGTGAAATAATCTGTCTGTAAACAATTGTTGGTCCTAACCTAAGATGTCCTAACCGACCTGCCAAAACTATAGTTTGTTAACAAGAAATTTGTGGAGTGGTTGAAAAATTTGTTTTAATGACTCCAACCTAAGTGTATGTAAACTTCTGACTTCAACTGTATCATGAAAATTACATTAGTAATCTGTTAGCTGTAAATCATTCTTAGATCGTAACAGGTTTTTGTCCACTGCTATCATCTCTAGTCTAGTCGCCTACCGACAACGCCTGGCCCACGGACCTCCTCCACATTTCCATTAGCATTGGTGATCTTCCGATAACGACAAGCATTCTCAGGGAGGGCATCATTTGCCATTTCAATCTTGAGGGTAGAATTTAATGTAGGGAAGTTATGACAGCTGTATTATGATCCATTTACCCATATCTTTTTAATCATTATCAGGAGCTGAAATCAGTAGAGGAAATAGTGGTACCTGATCCGGTAGGTGAAAAAGAAATGTGGAGGATGCACTGAGCTGAACTCCGGTAAGAATGAGGTAGACACTGAAACAGTAATATCCCCGTGGCGGAAACACACTGCTTATCATGGACGTACCTGTGAATAGGGACAAAGCTTAAACCTTCAAAATCCTTTGGAAGCCTTGATTTGAATGCATGTTAACTACATATTAGTGGTGTTCCCACCAAAAAATAAATACATCTTGGTCGACCAAGAGTTGTCTGTTCTTTGAAAAAAAATGTAAACATGTATTTTTCCATATATAGACACATCCTATGTGTTTAAATCAAGTCAACTACAGTGCATTTGGAAAGTATTCAGACCCCTTGACTTTTTGTTACATTACAGACTTCTAAAAATTATAAAATAAGAATTTTTCCTCAATCTACACACAATACCCCACGACAAAGCAAAAAAACAGGTTTAGACATTTTAGTAAATGTGTTAAAAATAAAACAGAAGTATTCAGACCTTTTGATATGAGACTCAAAATTGAGCTCAGGAGCATCCTGTTTCCATTGATCATTCTTGAGAGGTTTCTACAACTTGATTGGAGTCAACCTGTGGTAAATTCAATTGATTGGACATGATTTGGAAAAGGCACACACCTGTCTATACAAGGTCCCACAGTTGACAGTGCATGTCAGATCAAAAACCAAGCGATGAGGTCGAAGGAATAGAGCTCCAAGACAGGATTGTGTCGAGGCACAGATCTGGGGAAGTGTACCAAAAACTTTCTGCAGCATTGAAGGTCCGCAAGAACACAGTGGCTTCCATCATTCTTAAATGGAATAAGTTTGGAACAACCAAGACTCTTCCTACAGCTGGCCGCCTGGCCAAAATGAGCAATTGGGGAAGAAGGGAGGTGACCAAGAACTCAATGGTCACTCTGACAGAGTTCCAGTGTTCCTCTGTGGAGATGGGAGAACCTTCCAGAAGGACAACCATCTCTGCAGCACTCCACCAATCAGGACTTTATGGTAGAGTGGCCAGACAGAAACCACTCCCCAGTAAAAGACACATGACAGCCCACTTGGAGTTTGCCAAAAGGGACCTAAAGACTCTCAGACCATGAGAAACATGCCAAGCGTAACATCTGGAGGAAACCTGGCACCATCCCTATACTTCTGGCACTTCGTTGGACACTGTTAGCTAACCTCTCGACGAGCTTCAATGCCATACAACTCTCCTTCTGTGGCCTCCAACTGCTCTTAAATGCAAGTAAAACTAAATGCATGCTCTTCAACCGATCACTGCCTGCACCTGCCCGCCCGTCCAGCATCACTACTCTGGACGGCTCTGACTTAGAATATGTGGACAACTAATAATACCTAAGTGTCTGGTTATACTGTAAACTCTCCTTCCAGACTCACATTAAGCATCTCCAATCCAAAATTAAATCTAGAATCGGCTTCCTATTACGCAAGAAAGCATCCTTCACTCATGCTGCCAAACATACTCTCGTAAAACTGACCATCCTACTGATCCTCGACTTCGGCGATGTCATTTATAGAATAGCCTCCAACACTCTACTCAATAAATTGGATGCAGTCTATCACAGTGCCATCCGTTTTGTCACCAAAGCCCCATATACTACCCACCACTGCGACCTGTACGCTCTCGTTGGCTGGCCCTCGCTTCACTCTCGTCGCCAAACCCACTGGCTCCAGGTCATCTACAAGTCTCTGCTAGGTAAAGCCCCACCTTATCTCAGCTCACGGGTCACCATAGCAGCACCCACTCGTAGCACATGATCCAGCAGGTATATCTCACTGGTCACCCCCAAAGCCAATTCATCCTTTGGCTGCCTTTACTTCCAGTTCTCTGCTGCCAATGACTGGATCGAACTGCAAAAATCACTGAAGCTGGAGACTCATATCTCCCTCACTAGCTTTAAGCACCAGCTGTCAGAGCAGCTCACAGATCACTGCACATAGCCAATCTGTAAACAGACCATCCAACTACCTCATCCCCATACTGTATTTATTTATTTATTTTGCTCCTTTGCACCCCAGTATCTCTACTTGCACATTCATCTTCAGCACATCTACCATTCCAGTGTTTAAATGCTATATTGTAATTACTTCGCCACCATGGCCTATTTATTGCCTTAACTCCCTTATCTTACCTCTCACTGTATATCTACTTTTTTTCTTTTTTTTTTGTTTTGTTATTGACTGTATGTTTTGTTTATTCCATGTGTAACTCTGTGTTGTTGTATGTGTCGAACTGCTATGCTTAATCTTGGCCAGGTCGCAATTGTAAATGAGAACTTGTTCTCAACTAGCCTACCTGGTTAAATAAAGGTGAAATAAAAAATTAATTTAAAAAAAATTACTTAATGATCATAATAATAACAACAATAAGAAGGACATCCACAAAATGTAATATTATTATTATTATACATTTCTTCTGACAATTTGGAGCACTGTAGACACTAAATCGATTATAAATAATACAGGAGATGCTGTTCGAACAAAATAAAGTGTAAAGCCTTTATTACAGTAAAGCAAAGATTTAAAAAAGCTGAATTTGTGAAATTGTTTACTTGACTTGTCGTTGCATGACGCTTGGTTCTAATGGAATCAGTAGGCTATTAAACAAACACTCAAACAGGCAACAGAAGCAGGATCTGTCTTATTTCTGTAGATATAGGGTACCAGCCAAAAGTTTGGACACCTACTCATTAATTTTAATATGTTCTACTTTGTAGAACAATTGTTTACACATCAAAACTATGAAATAACACATTTGGAATCATGTAGTAATGAAAAAAAAAAGTTAAACAAATCAAAAAATATTTTATATTTGAGAATCTTCAAAGTAGCCACCATTTGCCTTGAAAGCTTTGTACACTCTAGGCATTCTCTCAACCAGCTTCGAGGTAGTCACCTGGAATGCATTTAAATTAACAGGTGTATCTTAATTTGTGTAATTTATTTCCTTCTTAAATGCATTTGAGACAATCAGTTGTGTTGTGACAAGGAAGGGTTGGTATTGTAACGGTTGTTCTCCTCTTCGTCCGAAGAGGAGGAATAGGGATTGGACCAAAGCGCAGCATATGTTGAATCCATAATTACGTTTATTAAAGAAAAGACGAAACACAAAGAAACCTTGAAATGATTACAAAATAACAAAACGAACGTAGACAGACCTGAACTATGAGAACTTACATATACCACGAAGAACGCCAGTGGGCCCAATTTGGACATTTTCACTTAGGGGTGTACTCACTTTTGTTGCCAGCGGTTTAGACATTAATGGCTGTGTGTTGAGTTATTTTGAGGGGACAGCAAATGTACACTGTTATACAAGCTGTACACTCACTACTTTACATTGTAGCAAAGTGTCATTTCTTCAGTGTTGTCACATGAAAAGATATACTCAAATATTTACACAAATGTGAAGGGTGTACTCACTTTTGTGATATACTGTATATTTCACTTGTCATCCCCAAAGCCAACACTTACTTTGGCCGCCTTTCCTTCCAGTTCTCTGCTGCCAATGACTGAAACGAATTGCAAAAATCTCTGAAGCTGGAGTCTTATATCTCCCTGTCTAATTTTAAGCATCAGCTGTCAGAGCAGAACACTGTACCTGTACACAGCCAATCTGTAAATAGCACACCTAACTACCTCATCCCCATATTATTACTTACCCTCTTGCACCACAATATCTCCACTTGCACATCATCATCTGCACATCTATCACTACAGTATTAATGCTAAATGGTCATTATTTCGCCTCTATAGCCTATTTATTGCCTACCTCCCCACTCTTCAACATTTGCACACACTGCACATAGATTTTCCTATTTTTCTTTTCTATTGTGTTATTAACTGTATGCTTGTTTATGTGTAACTCTGTGTTGTTGTTTTGGTCGCACTGCTTTGCTTTATCTTGGCCAGGTCGCAGTATAAATGATAACTTGTTCTCAACTGAACTACCTGATTAAATAAAGGTGAAATAAAATGTACAATTAAATTAAATAAAAATATTGTTCTTAACTGACTTGCCTAGTTCAATAAAGGTCAAATAACAAAAATTAAAAACACACTCTGTAACTCTTCTGATGTCAAGTCTCGCACACCCAGTTACCTCTCTGCAGCTGCCACCACAACCTCAATTTTCTGCGACTTATGTGCCATCCCTGCAGTACAGTTGATAACCATTACAATAACTGTTAAACATCCAATCTTACTGAAACATATATCACTTGTTGGCCTATCCCTCTGTACTGGTACAGATCTACTACTCATACCACTCCTCTTAGGATCCCTCCCCCTTGATCCATCTTCCTCTACGTTCTTCACTGCCTCAGCATATGACAACTTTAAAACAAAGCATTGCGAAGGCCCGCAGTGGGTGTTGACGCGATGTGATTTCTGCCCAGTGCTCTGAATGTCAAAGTGAAGAAATTCAATGAAGTGCGGGTAAACGGCGGGAGTAACTTATGCACTACTCTAACCCTGGAAAACTCAACCTGCCTCTCTCGCACGGTAAGACTCAACATCAAAACTCAAAAGAACAGACAATGACTGTCCTCACCTTGCACGCACATTTCCATTGGACCATTCCATTCCACCTTTCCTGTTTCTCAAAATACAGCCAGGCGCAACTTTCCTAAACTGCATACATTAAGTGTATCGTTTGTATAAATATAAACAATATTTTTATTGTTTATATTAAAGTTAAAGCTGCAATATGTAACTTTTTGGGCTATGACCAAATTCCATAGAAAAGTGAGTTGTAGATCTGTCATGCTAACTTTAAAGCAAGTACAAGAAGCGGTAGATATGTTCTATGCGTGCTATTTCTATGCTTCCCCTTCCTAAATTTTGTCTTTGAGTCTTTTACTTTTGGCTTTGTACACCAGGTTCAAACAGCTGAAAACACAATATTGTTGGTTATTGAAAATATATTTCACAGCGGTTTAGATTGTACAATGATTCTCAACACTATGCATTGCTTGAAAAAAAACCTATGCATTGCTTGGTTTGTCACATAAACCCCCAAAAATTGCAACCAGGAAATGGCGGAGCCATAACTGCATACTGCACCTTTAAGTTCCAAACGTTTCAAAAATTGAATCTCGTGCTGGGCTGTTTTTTGTTTGACAGCGTCGGAGTGTCTGCAAAATCTCCTCAGGCAGCAGACAGTTTTGTGAATAGACACGCTATAATGTTTAATAACATTTTCCGCCTAATCTGAATGGGATAGCGGATTAGTAACGTTAGTTAGCTACAACAACAAGGATTCTGAAACCGAAACAAACCAGTATGCTGCGTTCATATCCAAGCGGGAAGGTGGTATTTACCCGTTGGCGGCATTCAAGCGCTTTGAACTCGCTGAAAAACACTGCCGAAAATGCTGTTATCGAGTCATATCTTAGTAGGTGACTCAGCATGTGGGAGATGTCGGAGAACATGAATAATAGACACGTTTCTTTATGTAACCACTAAATACCACCTTCCCACTTGGTTATGAACGCAGCATTAGCCTGGCGATACTAAATTAGCCAACGGCTAATTGATAGTTACATTTTATGCAATAAATATTCCTGAAACTGTCACATTGAATAAGATCCATGACCAAACAAACAGGAAAGACTACAACATGTCATGCGATAGCATGCTAGCTAGTAAACAAAAGTCCATTATTAGCTAGCTAGCCAACAAATACATTTTGATTTCATTTGAACAACACATTGAGAACGTTAGTTATAGCTAGCTTCTGTGGCTAAGCATAGTTCTATTTGTGAGGTCTGAGTTTTATTGATTGTATGTTGGGGAGTGATAAGTACATTAAACATGTGTGTGTGTTATAATTTTGCAACAAAGTGTGGTTAACAATATAGCATGACTTGACTAATCTTGGGAGGAGGGGTGCACATCACGAGGGGTAGCAGAGGGGTAGCAAGGATGGATCACGAGGGATAGCAAGGATGGAAAAGTACAGAAAACTGTGAATGCAACAACAGGGGTGTGGGACAAGACAGCAACACTATCAAGATAACAGCGGACCCTCCGGAGCGCTGAGGGGCTGGACTAGCTTATGCGCCAACACCAGCGATAGGCCAGTAAGTCTAAACCACACTGGACCTCTACTCTAACAGGCTTGCTCTGAAGCAGGAACTAACACTGTTAGAGTATATAGGGAAGGGGTTTTGGGGTGTTGCCCAGTTCCCTGTTTTAACCTGCGTGATGATACATTGAACCCGTATATACGAAAATTGCATTTGCCATTTATTGCTTAGTTAATAAAAAATACATAGCATACAATCGGTGACTCATTGTCATACTTATCCTTATACCAGATTGAATTGACGCAACCCTAACAATTACACAACATAAACTCGTATGGTATTTTGTGCACAGGCATTTATCCATCTGAAGCGAGTTATACATACCTGATCAAATCTCTAAAGTCAAGAAAGAATAACATTAACAGCAAAGGATCAGAGGGTAAATTGTTCAAGCTTAGCTCCATGGACAGTGCCATTTTGGAACCTGGAGTTTTGCTTGTAGGAACATACTGTGTAGTAGCTTCCCTGTATTTGAGACCGGTCTTCTGCCCAAGCTTGGTTGATAGGCCTATGTGGCACATACAATTATAAGGACATTATATCCTTGTGTATAGTACCAAAGATTATTATAGCTGGTAGTGCAGTGTTCATGCTATGTATGCTTGCTTGTTCAAGCCACCTGTTAAAGCAGGAATCAGCAGTTGCATCCATAGACAGAACTATGGATGCAGGGACTGACAATCCATGATATCAATTATCATTTTCAAATCAACTTTTATTTGTCACATGTGCCGAATACAACAGGTGTAGTGTACAACAGTGAAAGGCTTACTTACAAGCCCTTAACCAACAATGCAGTTTTAAGAAAATACCTACAAATAAAAATAACAAATAATTAAAGAGCAGCAGTAAAATAACAATAGCGAGGCTATATACAGGGGGTACCGTACAGAGTCAATGTGGCTTGGGGGTAGAAGCTGTTTAGAAGCCTCTTGGACCCAAACTTGCCATGCGTTAGCAGAAAGAACAGTCTATGACTTGGGTGGCTGGAGTCTTTGACAATTTTTACCATGTTTTGAGGCTACATAGTGTTTGTTTACATTTACTTTGTTTTACTCCAATGCTTGTAAATAAATAATCTTATATTTTGGGTTCTGATGGGATACTACAGTTGAACTAAGCTCATGAGGAATTTATAAATTGTATTCTTCAAAAATCAATGGGTACATATCATTAAGTTATACATCCAAAAATTTGTGTAGCAACTGCATATTTCCCCTTTAAACTGCTTACAATTTAGGCCATCCTCCAGATGGCATCAAAGATTAGGCCTATATTCTACATTGGGTTATCCTTCAATTCACATATTGTGCTCTTGCATGTTCAATTCACATCCATGAATGAGTATTGTCTTAAAAGGGACTTCCCTCACTGTCTGAAATAATAATACTGTACTTATTTATTTAACCTTTATTTAACTAGACAAGTCAGTTAAAAACAAATTCTTATTTACAATGACGGCCTACCAAAAGGCAAAAGGCCTCCTGCGGGTTTAACACTGGATGTAGATTGCTGGATACATGTAAACCTATAGAATGCTATCTTTTTGTTTCAATTGTATAGATGAGCTGTGTTAAAAATGAGAATTAAGAACCCGTATTGCCTTCTGAATGAAAGCATCCAGGAAAACCAAACTGAGGCAGCATACGTCATACCTCATCACACAGTTTGGAGAGATGGCCAGTGCCCTCGGGGAAATTTCAGGATGTGATTCATCTAGACATGGAGATGGAATGTAAAAGAAGACTGAAGTGTTATTAAGTTATCCAGACCGCCATAGTGATGGCTTTCATTATACAGCATGTTTCCAGAAGAGCGTGCAAAGTGGAACTACTTGCAGTCAGCTACTGTTGTTAGTAAATTAGCCTTTGAGCTTTTTTAGTTGTTATGTTCAAGTGCTGTACTTTTGGTTACAGCAGTGCTAAGAACAGTGCTTGGCCCCAAGATGTTCACAGGTTTTGGGAGTCTGTTTGTACTGTTGGTTATGTTGTTTCCATGGAAACTGCATATTAAGGCAAGGTTGGGGAGCCAAATATAGAATTTGATGAGCGAGAATATATTTTTTTACTATTTATGTGGCTAAATGAAATGTCTTCATACTCTAGCTATTTCAGATTAAGAGAGATGTTCAATTCAGAGAGATATCATTTGCCTAGCCATGAGGAATATACAGCAATATTGTGGTGGTGCACATTCTCCTGGCTGAACAGCATAATGGGGATAGTGCATTGAGAGAAGGGGAATGAGATCAGTCTATTTTTTTTTAACTTTCTGTTGTTGTGTAAAAAAAAATATATATGTTATTCTGGGGAGCAGAATTTTTTTCAGATGTCAGACATGGACGTGTCTGAGGGAAACAGGAAAGTGGTTGTGGGGAAGAGAAGGAAGGAAGAGAGAGAGAAACGTAGAGATAAAGAGCAAAAGAGAGACAGGGAAGGTAAGCATAAATGAAACAGACATAATACACGAAACAGACATATTCTGTCCTAACCAGCTAACCAGACAGCCAGCCTGTACCCTCCCACTCCTTTCTTTCCCTTTGTCCTTAACCCATCCCTCCTCTCACTGAATATATGCAAGTAGACAATGCGGACTACCGCTCTCTCACGCTATTCTCTTCTGCAGACAGGAACATTCTCCCTCTGTCTCTGGATGAGGGAACTGCATACTGAAAGTGCTTGCAACCAACTGCTGGTACCCAAATGAAGTGTAGCCTGTCTCCTGAAAAAGCATCCTATTTTTGTGGGACATTTGCTGAAGACTAACCAATCAGCATCTTGATTTGTAATGCTGCCTGAAGAGTAACTTGGACATTTTTAGCTTCCTTTCTTCTTCCTTTTTATTTTTTCCTGTGTTGCCCTTGTTGACCAGCATGATTTTCACCACAGCTGCTGTCCTTGGTGCTACGCTGGGCATTGCGTCAGGCATCCTCACTCTCTGTGGGCTCTCACTGATCTGCAGGTCCTGTAAGAAAGGCAAGCCGGAAAGTGGTGAAGATGCAGACCCAGAGAAGGCTAAACCCAGTGTTCTGCACTCCTCAGAGCAGGTGAGCTGCCCAGGCTACAGTACTTGGTCATAGACTCAGATCTTAATGAGCTTACTTTCCTGGGAGGGTAACTACCAGCACCGCAGGGGACTTGGTGAATCTGTGTCACTAGGTTTATGTGGCGTGGGACTGGAGTGAATGCCATGGTTATTGAAGTGGTAACATTCACTAAATGTCATATCACGTGTGGAGCTGTTTTTTTTTTTATCTCATACGTGATCTATAATTGTAGTGCAAAAAGCTTTGTCCTGTCTGTTTGATTTGAGCAACTACAGTTTCACTGAGTGGTAACTACTCTGAGTGGTAACTAACTTACTTTGAGCAACTACAGTTTCTCCTGGTAAATAATATAGCTAGCTACAGTTGTTTAATACACTGACACAACAACTACTCTTTTGATTTTTGAACAGAGAAGTTGGTGGGCTAAGATGATTCCAAATATCTGCTTATGACAGCCTTTGATATCTCCCTTAACTGATATTAAGATTGTAACACAGGAAATGCAGAAGTAAAAAAACAAACATCAGATAGGGGTTACATTACAATAAAGGACTGCGTTAATTAAGATAGAGCCCTTCAATTGGCTCCTCTGATGACCATTTGTTTTAGTCTTTTTACTGTCATAGGCACTGGAGTACAGTTAGTATAGCACTCTATTCTTGTTCCTTTGGGCTGCAGGAGGCTTAACCTGTGACTTGGCTTGTGGCATTGTGTCACAGTTCTGCTCACAAAGGTTGATTGTCTGTTGCAGTCCCCTTTACAGTGAACCCACCCATCCTCTCTCTGAGCCAAGCACAAGGTGTTGCACGTATGTCCACATTTGACCTTGAGTGATTAGTCATAGAGTGAGATCCCACAGCTTTGAAGCAGACTTAACACCTCAGCAACCACTTTGAAGAACTACAGTGTGTTTAATTGAAATTCCTATGGCCTAATGGGCTGTGTAGTGTTCCTGAATATGGGTCTCATTTGAAGATGGCTAAATAATGGTGTTAGAAGCAGATAATAATTTTAAAAAGACACACGCATGTTCGCACCCACCAATCCGATGAGTTTGTGACGAGGTGATGAGTGATTCAGAATCTTTCAAAGCGGAAAAAAACTGCTAGGACTAGCCTAATAAAGAATGCATAGGTTCCCTGCACATCTGTGTCAGTGTAATTTGGGGAGGAGCAGGATACCCCTGCAGCTCACGCTACAACTTGGACTCAGGCGTAGACTTAATATAGTAAATGTAAATCTGGGACACTCCAATTAGTATGATATGTTAAGTTTCGTTTGGTATGTATTCATTTCTGGATGTCGATCATCCATTTCGTATGATATGTTAAGAATTACAATTTGTTGTGGCTAACGTTAGCTAGGTGGCTAACGATAGCTAGGCTAGGGGTTAGGGTTGAGGTTAGGGTTAGGAGTTAGGTTAAAGGATTGTAAGGGTTAAGGTTCGGAGTCAGGTGAAAGGGTTAAAGTTAAGCTAACATGCTATGCAGTTGCTAATTAGCTAAAATGCAGAAGTTGTCCGTGATGAGATTCAAACACGCAACCTTTGGGTTACTAGACGTTTGTATTAACCCTTTAACCTTTGTCTTATGTAACCATACCAAACGTAACATATCATACTAATTTGATCGTCCCAGATGTACATTTACTATGTTACGTCAAGTCTATGCACACAGCCTTCTTTTCCTCAGCTTACACAAGCCCTCACACATGATGCATGCTCCAGGGGGACACCACGTTCCAGTCAGCTTGCTTTTTGCAATACTTCAAATGTGCTGCTAAGGAGGTGAAAAAACACTTGCTGGGTGGAGAGATTTAGTTCTCCTCTGAATTGTTTATATCCCATTATGCAATGTAACTTAACAATGTGCAATTTATTCCACAAGCATAAATAAAGTTCTATACTTTAATATAATAGCTTCCAGTTACCAGTCAATGTTATCATTTAGAGTTTGATTTGGGAGAGTAATGATGCATGCCCAGGAGAATGGATGGAAATTCTCAACCATAACTCACCCATCTGAATGGCCCACCTTTAGCTGACTGTCAGAGTGTTGCATTCACTGTAAATTGGTGTTCCATGTTTTCCTGTGAATTGCCAGACTGCAGTCATAATGGACTGCTATGGCCGTAATGAACCCCTCTGGGATTGGTTGCATACAGCAGGCTTGCTGTCTTTGAACTGCACGACCAACACTAAATCTTCATGAAAGCAGTCTACAAACTAGCTGTGATTTCTCACCACACCTTGTATCATAGCACAGTATTATTAGCCTGTGTTTAACCATCTCTTCCTCCTCTAGTTCAGTGTGGAAAAATCCACAGAGCCCATCCAACCAAGGACATTGTTGAAATTTCCCAAAATATACAAGCCCAAACCGTCTGTGACCTCATCTGAGGTCATCAGCTACCCTGATCATCCCTCAGAGAAGGGGGGTGAGCCCTCTCCCGAGGGACCCTCGACTGAGCCTGATGCTGGTAACCAAGCAACTGACAGCTCTGACACGTTCACGATCCTCAGACAAGGTAAACTCCAACCAATAACATACACCCTGAATTAAACAAGATAAATCCCTTTATCGTTTCCTATTCTTTTCATAGCTACTATGCCTTCATCATGTTATACAATGTGTTATACTCTTCAGTTATTTCGATTCAACATTTTTCAGGTGAAATTTTACATGTGAATTTTTGGACCTAGATTGAAACCACTTTTTCTCTGTAAATCCGGAAAACAATCTTGGCAGTTTCTTGGCAGAAACAAATTTAGTTGTTAATTACTGTAGTCAATCACTTCCTACTATTGTATTAGAGTTACCACTCACCCAGTCTAGATAATTGTGTTTGAGTTACTTATCTCTATTGGGCTCCCAAGTGGTTCAGCAGTCTAAGGCACTGCATCTCAGTGCTAGAGACGTCACTACAGACGCTGGTTAGATTCCAGGCTGTATCACAACCCGCCATGATTGGGAGCCCCATAGGGCGGCACACAGTTGGCCCAGCGTCGTCCGGGTTAGGGTTTGGTCGGGGTAGGCCGTCATTGTAAATAAGAAGTTGTTCTTAACTGACTTGTCTAGTTAAATAAAGGTTAAGTAAAAATAAATAAATACAAATAAACCCACCTCTCCTCCTGCCAGAGCATTGTGATCAAAGGCTTTGCCCCACTTTCCCTTCTTCCCTCCCTAGTCCCTACACTCATCCACTTAGTGTTATTGATGTGTCCAGTCAATGGAACCTAATGCATGATGGATAGGACTGGTCCCAGAAGGCTAAGAGCTTCCTACTGCTATTCTTGGTGCTTTCTTACACCTGAATGCAGTTGCCTTACAGTAATAGCCAGTTTGGCTATACATAGTTTCTCAAATAATTGTTTCTAAAAAAAAATACAAATAAATGTAAGATGCACTGATTTTCATGGTTTAGTTGATGCACACATTTACCATTCAATGTCCCCAGGAAGAAAAACAGCCAGTAATTTCCATATATGTCACGCCCTGACCTTAGAGAGCTTTTTATGTCTCTAATTTGGTTTGGTCAGGGTGTGATTTGGGTTGACATTGAGAACCATACTTAGGTAGCCTTTTCCCACCTGTATTTGTGGGTAGTTGTCCATGTATAGTTGCCTGTGAGCACTACGTTGGCGGCATGTATTTTCGTTTTGATGTTTATTGTTAAGTTGGCGACATCTTAAAATAAAGAAGTATGTACGCTTACCACGCTGCGCTTTGGTCCGCTGTTTCCACCTTAGACGATCGTGACAATATAAAAGGACCCATGAGCACCAACCTGTTAAGTTCATAGGAGCATATCAATTGGGTGTCAAATGAAAGCTAAGATATTTTAGAGAAATTAAAATGTATATTCACAATTTGGAATAAGCAAAGACTTCGATTTCTGGTCAAACAGATGGAAAAGGGGTCTTAGAAAACATCTAACAGAAATAGTCTGAAAAGGAAGTATAAATCAATCAAAACACAATAATGTTGAAGTAAAGATCCCTGCCAACTAATATCAACACTGATATTTAGTTTTGTGAAATGTTTCTGCTATCTGTAAGTTGCCTTGTGCCTTGAAATTCCGTTACCAAAAACCCATACATCTTTAAGATATTTTTTAATTTCTCTCCCTCATGAGAGGGAGAGAAATTACAAGTTAAGGTAACAAGTAAAGGTAGACCTATCAATTAGTTATGGTGTTTTTACTGATACCAATTTTGTTTATGAATTATTAAGTGATTAAAACTTGAAATTCTGTGACCAAATCGATAATGTAATTTCCGAAACATCGGTAACGTGATTTCTGCAATTGAATTGGCTACAATGGGAAATCATGGTAGTCACAAACCACAGCTGGGTTCACAAGTTTGGAAAGTACAGTACATTACAGTAGAGTAGAGTACAGTACAGCAAGGAAAAGTAGAGTATAGTTCAGAACAGTACTGGGGTAGAGTTCAGTACATAGTAGAGCACACTAGAGTAGAGCACACTATAATGTACTGTATTGTACTGTACTGAAGTCTACTGCACTATACTGTACTGTACTGAACTATATTGTACTGTAATGTACTGTACTGAACTATACTGTACTGAACTCTACTCTACTGTGCTGCACTTCGATGTCCAAACCTGTGGAACATAGACGTCTATGATTGGTTCAGATTTGGTCTCGTCTGGACCAAACAAATTTGGTCTTGTTTGGGGACAGAGCTCATTAAAATAATAGCCATTGTGTAGCAACCAAATATGTAAAGGAGGATATTGCATATTTATACCTTTGTGTACCTATTTAGGATACATCACCATGAAGAGAATGACATTGAAATCCATAATTATGCATTTCTGTGTAGTACAGATCACGGACCCATGAATAAATTCCGTTAACTCAATTCCGTTAACGGGTGTAAATCCACTTTACTTACTGTAGTTCAATAACCAAAATAAATATTTTTTTTCAAAGTCAATGTGTCATGTCATAACTGACACCCCATTCTTTCTGCAGACATTGTTAAGTCTTAATTCGGAGCACATATTTAACAGAGTTTTTGGAAAACGTGGACACATAAAACAACTGAGGGAGATTTTACCAAGATTCTGTTACCAAACTTTGCATCTGCATATTTCTTCCAGTAAATGTGTTTTGTAAAATGTTCAGTGTAAATTGTTAAAAGTAGTCCTTGTGCATGGAGTTGTGTGGTTTGTTGAACTTTGAAATCAATGGTTTTTGTTTGGCATACATTTTAAGTGAAAAGTCTCAGCGCAATACCGTTACCAAGGAATTGACCAGCCCTAACCCCGTCTCCTTTCCCAGACTCAAAGGACAAAACCCTGTGTGCAAGGGATCTAACCAATGGGATGACAACAAGCAGCTCCATCCTCCACCCTAAACTGCATTTCTCTCTCACCTATTATACCGACCAGAATGAGCTACACATCACCGTGATAGAAGGTAAGGCAACAATCTCAACAGTATGATCTGCCAGTATGTCCACTTCGTGGAAATTATGAAGGGTGAGGTATCACTAACCATGATGTTGACCCTAGATGTTGACCCTATTAAACATACAGTTGAAGTCGGAAGTTTACATACACTTAGATTGGAGTCATTAAAACCTGTTTTTCATCCACTCCACAAATTTCTTGTTAACAAACTAAAGTTTTAGGGCTTCCCGGGTGGCGCAGTGGTCTAGGGCACTGCATCGCAGTGCTAGCTGCGCCACCAGAGTCTCTGGGTTCGCGTCCAGGCTCTGTCGCAGCCGGCCGCGACCGGGAGGTCCGTGGGGCGACGCACAATTGGCATAGCGTCGTCCGGGTTAGGGAGGGTTTGGCCGGTAGGGATATCTTTGTCTCATCGCGCTCCAGCGACTCCTGTGGCGGGCTGGGCGCAGTGCGAGCTAACCAAGGGGGCCAGGTGCACGGTGTTTCCTCCGACACATTGGTGCGGCTGGCTTCCGGGTTGGAGGCGCGCTGTGTTAAGAAGCAATGCGGCTTGGTTGGGTTGTGCTTCGGAGGACGCGTGGCTTTCGACCTTCGTCTCTCCCGAGCCCGTACGGGAGTTGTAGCGATGAGACAAGATAGTAATTACTAGCGATTGTATACCAAGAAAATTGGGGAGAAAAGGGGGTAAAATAAAAAAAAAAAAAAATATATATATAAAAAAAAAATTTGCAAGTCGGTTAGGACATCTACTTTGTGCCTACCTTCAAACTCAGTGCTTCTTTGCTTGGCATCATGGGAAAATCAATAGAATCAGCGAAGACCTCCACAATAATTGTAGACCTCCACAAATCTGGTTCATCCTTGGGAGCAATTTCCAAATGCCTGAAGGTACCACATTCATCTGTACAAACAATAGTACGCAAGTATAAACACCACGGGACCACGGAGCCGTCATACCACTCAGGAAGGAGCCGCATTCTGTCTCCTAGAGAGTAAAATACTTTGGTGCGAAAAGGGCAAATCAATCCCAGAACAACAGCAAAGGACCTTGTGAAGATGCTGGAGGAAACAGGTACAAAAGTATCTATATCCACAGTAAAACCAGTCCTATATCGACATAACCTGAAAGGCCGCTCAGCAAGGAAGAAGCCACGGCTCCAAAACCGCCATAAAAAAGACAGACTACGGTTTGCAACTGTACATGGGGACAAATATCGTACTTGTTGGAGAAATGTCCTCTGGTCTGATGAAACAAAAATAGAACTGTTTGGCCATAATGACCATCATTATGTTTGGAGGAAAAAGGGGGAGGCTTGCAAGCCGAAGAACACCATCCCAACCGTGAAGCACGGGGGTGGAAGCATCATGTTGTGGGGGTGCTTTGCTGCAGGAGGGACTGGTGCACTTCACAAAATAGATGGCATCATGAGGAAGGACAATTATGTAAATGTTTTGAATCAACGTCTCAAGACATCAGTCAGGAAGTTAATGCTTGGTCGCAAATAGGTCTTCCAAATGGACAATTACCCCAAACGTACTTCCAAAGTTGTGGCAAAATGGCTTAAGGACAACAAAGTCAAGGAATTGGAGTGACCATCACAAAGCCCTGACCTCAATCCTATCAAAAATGTGTGGGCAGAACTGAAAAAGCGTGTGCGAGCAAGGAGGCCTACAAACCTGACTCAGTTACACCAGCTCTGTCAGGAGGAATGGGCCAAAATTCACCCAACTTATTGTGGGAAGCTTGTGGAAGGCTACCTGAAACGTTTGACCCAGGTTAAACAATTTAAAGGCAATGCTACCAAATACTAATTGTGTGTATGTAAACTTCTGACCCACTAGGAATGTGAAGAAAGAAATCAAATCTGAAATAAATCATTCTCTCTACTATTATTCTGACATTTCACATTCTTAAAATAAAGTGGTGATCCTAACTGACCCAAGACAGGGAATTTTTACTGGGATTAAATGTCAGGAATTGTGAAAAACTGATTTGAAATGTATTTGGCTAAGGTGTATGTAAACTTCCGACTTCAACTGTATTTAAGTACTTCCATGACAGTGCATTTCTTTCTGTCAAACCTCATTTATTAACATTATCAAAAGAGGTCAACAAGCAGATGTCTTCTGCAAATGAAAACAAGGATAAAGGGAAAAACTAAGAGGCAGTTGTCTGCAAATAGAATAAATAAATGTGAGGCAACAGTCAATCAAGAGTGACAAATAGATTGAAATTGTAAATGGAGACCTCACAACTCAATCCCCTCAGTGCATCGTGTCTTGTGGAGCAATATTCCGAAGCCAATAGAGTGGCAAAGTGATGACGCACCAACACTGTCACACTGGCTTAATCTATTTCAATATTCTACCTTGCTTCTTTTATGTTCTCCATCTACAAAATAATTGATTTCATTTGTGGTGAGACAAAGCAATCCACCGGCCTTCCCCTTCATAAGACTGTGGGTGATTTGATAAGGGGTTGAGAGGCTTGGACGCCTTTGTGTTGGCACTCTGTTGGCTGGTCCCCGTATGTCGATGCTTAGCGACTGTAGATGCTGATGCGTCACCCAATGAAAAGGTCAGCAATGCATCTACTTTGCCTCGCGGGAGGTTGGGTGGGTGTTTGTTGGTGGTGGGGTCGGGGTGCAAGCTGTCACACTGTTCATACCAGCATCATACGCCTGTTGAGATATGCTAACGGAGGACACAGGTTCTCTGCAGGCCAGCTATCTGCGAGTCCTGCCTCTTTGGTTTGTTTATCACCTGCCGAGTGCTCAATTATATATCATTATATCCAAGCCCTTAGCTTCATTAATTACTATTTTTATTCAAGGCGTACCGTCTGCTTTGCTGTTAGAGAAACTGCTGGGAGAGACCTATGCCGGGTCTGCAAAGTGCTTCTGCATTGTTTATCATAAACACATCTACTAGGCATACGCATTCTCTCCTTATAAATACATAGCCTATAAAGTTCTAACTTCAGTGAATTCTACATAATAAGATATTTTGCAGACCTTTGTCATATATGCTTATTTCATAAATATGGAATTGGGAACAGCTAATGAGATTCTCTCCTCCGCACACTCCACTGGCTTCGAGTCAAAGCTCGCGTCTGCTACAAGACCATGGTACTTGCCTACGGAGCAGCAAGAAGAACTGCCCCCCCTCTACCTTCAGGCTATGCTCAAGCCCTACACCCCCAACGCGAGCACTTCGTTCTGCCACCTCTGTTCTCTTGGCCCTCCCACCCCTACGGGAGGGCAGCTTCCGGTCAGCCCAGCTCTTCTCTGTCCTGGCACCCCAATTGTGGAACCAGCTTCCCCCTGAAGCTAGGACAGCAGAGTCCTTGCCCATCTTCTGAAAACATTTTAAACCCGATCCTCTTCTAAGAGTATCTTAAATAATCCCCCCCCCCCCTAAAGAATGCCTTTTGTGAACAGACACTCACACTTTACTCCCCCCCCCTTACGAGCTCTGACTTTGCTAAAAGCTACTTTATTGGGGAAAAATATACTCACTAATATGTGGTTATCCCATCTAGCTATCTTAAGATGAATGCACTAACTGTAAATCGCTCTGGATTAGAATAATTTAGCATTTGCTAAATTACTAAAATGTAAAATGTAAAAATGTAATTAAAACTACATCAATAGACTGCTATTCTCAGCGTTCACTCCCCCTCTCTCTGTTGCCTTCCTTCCCTCTCTGTCTTCCTCTGTAGCGGAGCATTTGAGTGTGGGGTCGGGCTGTGAGGGCTATGTGGCCGGAGTCCTGACCTTAGCAGCAGGACAGAGGGAGGCTCAGACTTCGTCGCGACGCCTGACCAGCCACACCCGCTGGGAGGAAGGCCTGGTGTTCTCCCTGCCAGGGGGGTATGAGGTGGAGGGCGAAGTGGCTCTCTCCCTTCACGGTTGTGACCAGTTCTCTCAGAACACCAACCTGGGCGACATGAGGTTCAAGCTGGTTGATGTGGGCATGATGTCCAACGCAGACTGCTGGGTCGACCTTCAGGCACCAAAACAGGTAGGCTACCCTGTTCTTACCATTGATATATAGTAGACAGCATTGGCCGCAAAGTTAAAGAGCAACTGCGTCTAAAAATGAACTAATCCTTTTGAAAATGGCCTATTGACAGAACATTTATTATGTTGTCAAAATTGACTACAAAGTCTAAATAGGGTCATTTTGGTCATAAAGTCAGTTTGGAGTTGAAGGTTGGGTTTGGATTATAATTATGTCAACAAATCATGCCCCGTTTTGCCAAGCTCCACATGCAAATCGCCACTCCTCTCACTTCGATTCCCTTCTTTAAATGGGGCTCCGTTGTTTCATCACCCCCAGCCAACATGTTCAAAGGATCACGGCCGTTTGAGACTGAAAATATCTATATGGATTGACCATGCAATGCATGCGTCCAGCAAGAAGCATAGCCAACAACTATGGTTTGCATGCCCTGCCGAAGGACCCTGTCATGCGGAATAGGTGGTTGGAGTTTGTTGGTCCCCAGTGGAGATGAGTATACCGGTAGCTAGACCATAGACTGCTGGTTATGTATCTGGTTATGTAAATTGATAATCATTATCACTATCATCGCTAACATAGCTGACGTTAGCTAGCTAGCTGGCTAACTTTAGCCTACCTAAATACAACTCAGATTTGGCATGGAGACACGATAACATTTCAAAAGAAGGCAAATAATTAGTAGGGAAGCCTTTTGTCATGACTGTGATGTTTCCAGATTGACTTTAGATGCAGTATAAAATTCGCCAGCTAACTAAGATTGAGGGGACCACCGTATTTTAGTTAGCTAACATTAGCAGTGCTTTACAAACTTTGCTAGTAACAGTAATGGCAACATTGCCATCTCTCTAAAGTAAATTTGACGACATCATACTATGGCAAAGTTGTATCATACAAATTATTTGGTTACTTTAGCGATGTAATCATATTTCCATGCCACTCTTAAGTTAGTGTCTAGGTAGGCCACAAATACATATTGTTGTTCGAGAGATGTCTAGTTTGCAGCCAAACATGCAGCATAGAGACCAGCAAGAGGGCCCTCATCAGCATCATGCAGACTTGCCCTTGATGTGAGGATTCCTATGGCAAGTATCCGGCCAGCAACCTTCACCTGTCTGCGGCAACAGCTTTCACAGGCTCATCATTTTGTACAAATACAGAAGGTAACCCACTTTGTTACTTTGATACATTTGATAACCCAATTGTGAAACATAATTGTTGTAAACTGACATTACTTGTTGCTTTTCTTCTACTTTTTAGATGCATATAATGTCCGGGGCATAAGCTAGCTTGGTGGAACAAGCTTGATCTGAAGTGAAATAGAATGATGATCGGCAACGATCAGGTTGGTTCCACCAGGCTAATCATAATCGGTGCTCTGTGTGTGTGACCGACCAGTATCTTTGAGGGGCCAGGAGCTGATCTACGCTGCTATGCCTATCAAAGGGGCTCTGGCAAAGACCTCACCTCCAGCCTCACCTCTTGCCTGCTCACCAACGGTTATTGATAGGGAGAACAGAATTAGGTAGGTCTAGTCTGACTTGTTCAAACTCCAACATAACACTTGTTTGTGTGTCAGATATTACCTATCCTAACTGCCATTGGTAATATGACAGTGACTATGTGCATATGTGTTCACAGAAACATGAATGGAGCCAGCACACGAAGACTTGCAAGATGATGGGATGAAGTCCAGACTAACAGATGGGCTTGATACGGATGTCTCTGAATGGAGAGAGATCTTGCACTCTGCATAAACATTTGACTAGAAACAACTTTTACTTGTATTGTCTTTTTTTATTATTGAATTGAATGGTATCAGTCAATATGGGGAGGGAGAAACCCTGTGTATTCTGCATCTGATCAGGGAACTCAGGGATTTTACACAGGAAGGTATGACCACTGACATGTTTGCCAAGGTAGCCCCATTACCACTTGACAAAATGCTGATAGGCAGAGTATCTGTATCGACTGGGAATGACAATGAAAGATGAAAGGTGCTCATTGTTATGTTAGCAGAACACGGCTTCTACGGTATTATGTAAAGGGTTGTTTATTCTACATGGACCTTGTGCTACATTTAAACGTTACCAAAACACTTAGTTTAAAATGTATACATACATTCAGCAATTGCATTCTTCTTGTTATTACTCTGTAGGCTACTGACCTATTCAAAGTTTTCTCCGGCATCTCATCATGCATCTGTAGTTATTAAACTCAACCTCCAGGAGGTTTGTTGCGATTGAGTGGGAGGAAACAGCTGCGGGCAAGGTTCTGACAGATGGTTGTGTCTTGGTGGTGGCTAGGACACCCAAGAAACACCCACATCAAACCACACCCCCAAGCCAACTCAAGTTTGTTTTCTGTCATAGCTGCAGGCATTTCTTGAGGAGTGTCACGAATACGCCGAGAGTCAGGAAGCAGGTGCAGAAGGTGAGTTTAATAATGATAAATACAGATAAATAAAACAGGAGAAGTGTACAGAACGTGAATCAAATCAAACCAATACTGCCTGATGACTGAGGCTACCGAGGGCTAAATAAAGGGAAGGTAATCAAGGTGATGATGAAGTCCAGGAGTGCGTAATAATAGTTACCAGGGCCTGTGGTTAGTAGACTGGTGATGTCAATCATTGGAGAGGGTGAGCGGGAGTAGGCATGACAGTACCCCCCGCCGCCATCATAGACAGGGGTCCCATAGATGTCCATGGTAGACGCAGGGGTGTCGAGGGGGACGGCATCAGCCAGGAGACCAGGAGCCACCGGCCTGAGGAGGGAAACATGAAAAGAGGGTGAGATCCGGTAGTTGGTGGGGTAAGTTACCTCATTGATCCTCCGGAGAACCTTGAAGGGACCCACAAACCGGGGGCTCAGCTTCCTGCAGAGCAGGTGGAGTAGGAAGTTCCTGGTGAACAGCCAGACGCGATCACCAGGACGGCGGTCTGCCTAATCCTTCTGACAGTGGATGGCACACTGGAACCACTCGACCACTGCAGGGGCCTTGGTCTGGCTCGGAGTCCACAGAGGCAGGGCGTGCTGATAACCCAGGACGCACTAGAAGGGAGTCAGCCGGGTGGAGGAGTGACAGACTGAGTTCTGGGCGTACTCCGCCCAGGGAAGGAACCGGGCCCACTCCCCCTGGCAGTGACTCCTGAAGAACCTCCCCAGCTCCTGTGTAACAGTATAACTTTACGTCCGTCCCCTCGCCCCGACACGGGCGCGAACCAGGGACCCTCTGCACACATCAACAACAGTCACCCACGAAGCGTTGTTACCCATCGCTCCACAAAAGCCGCGGCTTCTAGGTTTCAGAGCAAGTGACATAACTGATTGAAACGCTATTAGCGCGTACCCGCTAACTAGCTAGCCATTTCACATCCGTTACACTCACCCCCCTTTCAACCTCCTCCTTTTCCGCCGCAACCAGTGATCCGGGTCAACAGCATCAATGTAACAGTATAACCTTAGACCGTCCCTCGCCCCGACACGGGTGCGAACCAGGGACCCTCTGCACACATCAACAACAGCCACCCACGAAGCGTCGTTACCCATCGCTCCACAAAAGCCCTCTGCAAGGGGAACCACTACTTCTAGGTTTCAGAGCAAGTGGCGTAACTGATTGAAACGCTATTAGCGCGTACCCGCTAACTAGCTAGCTATTTCACATCCGTTACACCTGGTTGGTACTCTCCACCTGCCGGTTGGACTGAGGCCGGTACCCGAATGCGAGGCTGGCCATGGCCTCCAGCTTCTCCATGAAGGCTCTCCATACCCGTGATGTGAATTGGAAGCCACGGTCAGAGACGATGTCCTATGGAAGGCCATAGTTCCGGAAGACCTGCTGGAACAGTGCCTCTGCCACCTGGAGAGCGGTAAGGAGACCAGAGAGAGGGATAAAACGGCAGGATTTGGAAAATCTGTCCACAATAACCATCAGATGGGGGGGAGGTCAATAACAAAGTCTATGGACAGATGGGACCAAGGCCGCTGAGGCACAGGAAGGGGAAGTAGTTTCCCTGCTGGAGTGTGCCGGGGAGATTGGTTTGTGCGCATACAGGGCCGCCCCTCTGCCATAGTAGACCCCGGGTTGGGACGCACAGGACACCACTGAAGCTGGTGCCCCTCCTGGCCACAATAGAGACAGAGCCCCAGCTGTCTCCGGCGACGCCGCTCTTCCGTGGAAAGGCGTGTGGCCCCTACCTGCATGGGTTCAGGCTCTGCCTCAGGACAGCCAAAGCAGGAGGGCGAGGAGAGAGGTAGGTGCCGGTGCTCCAGAAGAAGGTTATCCAGACGGATGGCCATCGCGATGAGTGCGTCCAAGGATAGGTTGTCATCTCGATACGCCAACTCCGTCTGGACCTCTTTGCGCAATCCTCACCGGAAAAGAGTGCGGTGCTCCGGCTCATTCCATCCGCTGGAGGCTGCCACAGTCGGGAAGGTGAGGGCATACTCCGCAGAGGTCTGGGAACCCTGTTGGAGAAGTATCTCCCCTCCCTCTCTGCCCTCTGGGAGGATGGTCGAAGACTGCCTTGAACAGAGCCATGAACCTCTCAAAGGATCCCAGCTCCTCCTTTCCTCTCTCCCAGAAGGCCGTAGTGAGCCATAAAAGGAGCCAAATCAGCGGGTGCAGTTCCCCTTTTAATATTATTATATTTTTGTAAATTTAATTGTATAGGACTGTGTTCCTCTTTGAGACCATCATAGATATAGTTTGAGTAATGAGGAGTACTGTAACTGTTTATCTTCTTTTGAAGATTGTGTGATATTATGAGGGATTCTGAATTGGGGTGAGATGTATTGGCTGAGTCACTGTGATATTTTGTGTGTTTCCACTAACTATGTCTAACCTGTGCTTCTCTGGGCTGTCAGAAGGTGTTGCCATGGCATCCTTCGAGAGCCCTTACCCCTCGGTGATCTGATAGTGACTTGAGCCATCCCAGCTCTCAAACTGGACAACTGTTCTGTGGATCTGGTGAAACTGAATACTAGGCACTGTGATCAAAATAATGTTTACTCAAGGCCAAAGTCATTTATCTCAATAGCTAGGTTTGGTCTGCCTGTCTGTATGGCTACCCTGTAACAAGCACTGTCAAGCCTCCTCAAGATACAGCGATAACCATCCGGCTTTATGTTAACCTAAAGAGGATTTAGGTTAAAAGGACAGCTACTCAAGCTGCTATAGAGAAAGGAAATCCATTTCACGCCTCATTCTCAGTGACACAGGGAGTATTTGTATATAGTGTTGAAAGGGAGATTGTTGTTGGACGTTTTGATAGAAATGTCTGAAAGGATTGAGCACATACAGAGAGACAAAATGTATACTGCAAGTTTATTCAGCCTCTGATCCATTTGCAAGGTTAAAAAACCCAATATGATCTTGTTTCTATTTTCTTTCGGAACAGCTCATTCTGTCCACCCACAAGCTGTTCTTCAAAGCTTCAGCTACAAGGACACCTGAATGCAAATAGGGATTTAATAAAAAACAGCCAGCTCTCCAGTCTTTCCTGGCTGCTCCATCGTAAGCCTCCAAGCTAGGCAGGAGATCAGAATCTACGTCATCACAAACCCTTGGGATTATCCTTCTTCTGGGATGCGCAAGAGAGCATGAAGTCCTGCCAGGAATCACAAACAGGGATGATGCATGAGAGGGAGATGACGTAGAGAGATACGAGGATGACATGGGAGAAATAAGTCTTGCCAAAGATAAAGAGCAGATAGAGGAGCTAGAGAGGACAGGAGGAGGCTGAGAAATGTAGGAAGGGGAAGGCGGGAGTTTGTATGATGTAGGCTGTGACGCAAGTGATACACCGCTGCGGAAGAATAGCTATAAATGATTTCTAATTGAACACAGTGAGAAGTTTTTCAGCTCTTTATTTAATGGTCATAGCTGCATAAAGAGAACACAGGGGCAGATGGGGCTGACAGAAGCCAGGGATGACACACAGCAGTAGACTGTGCTATAGCTCCTCAGGAGATTACACATTATGATACTCCACTGAAGAAAGAGAGAAGATATTTGATTTATTAGACGTCCACTGAAAGAGAGAAAAACATTTTCATGAAACTGTTGATTTGGATGTAGATGTACAGAGTTATGACTTAGAGAAGAACACTATTCAAAAAAACAAGACTACCCCATTCCCTTTGCATCGATTACTTACCACTCATTTGATCTATTTCTCACAGGAAATCAAAGAGTGAGTCAGGCCGCTACTTTAAAGGGTTTACTTGCTATGGATCGCAGACTATAAAGGGATGCTCAAGCTGTAAAATTGTACTGTGCTCTTTGGTGCTGTTAAAATGATGTAGTTAACATGTCATTTTCAAGCATCCCCTAAAAAGCCAATAATGCCTCGTCTATACTGCATATTGGCAAATGCATAATCCTTGACTTTTTGTCCATTAGTGGGCTCCCTATTTTTTGTGTGGCCTGTTGGAACATAATACGAACCTCTTCCTCATATGTGCACTACTGGATGACCAACGACCCTAGATATCAATTACTTTCACTAATCAACCCTCCACACAGTTTGGCTGTGCATGATAACAGTTTGAGAAAAGGTGGCGTGTTGACTGTAAAGCCTCTCCTACACACGTATTACGTTTATATGATATTACTTTTACGACAGACTTTCCTGGTTGTAAGAGTCTCTGAATTAGTTAAGTGACATATTGGGACATATTGCAGTTTTTGTAGGAGTTGCAATGCCCCTAACCAACGCAGGAAGACCATTTACCAAAGTGGCACGATTTCAGATCAATATGAGATTCACCAGTAGCATCAGAAGCATAATAGCAGGGATTATAAGGATTTGTGCCTAATGAATCCTAATCTTCCTGAGGCACAGAGGTGACTCACACAGCCATTCATCCAGTCCATTTGATTACTAGTGAATCAGACCTTTGTGTCCGTTAATGATGGTGTCAAGGTAACAGGCAGGCGTACCTTATTGTTATTCATAAATGGACATTGCTTTTTGATATTTGTTCTAACCTATGTATACTAAAGTCTGCTATGTGTTGAAGTTTTCCGCTGTGTGTTTTTGACATTATTCGCAGAGGAAACGTTTTCATGTGACCTGTTCTAATCACAGTGAATTGGTGTAATTGACTATAATCGGCAGGATGTCCAGTCAGCTGGAGAGCTCCTGCTGTCTATAAGTTACCTACCTGCAGCCAACCGGCTGGGAGTTGTGGTGATGAAGGCTAGAGGACTACAGTCAGACAAGCTGAAGGACTCCATAGGTACACCCTGTTTATTAATATAACCCATTGCAGCTCATACTGTATGACGCCTACAACTGCTCATTAAACCATACAACCATGAATGGATAGTCCATCCACAGGTTGACGATAGAGTATGCTAAGATAGACAAATATTTGTTGGTGGATTTCATTGTAGTGAAAGCCTTGTTCCTTGTTCCTAGACCTGTCTGTGAAACTGGTCCTGAAGCACCAGACTACCAAGCTGAAGAAGAAGAAGCAGACGCGACGGGTCAAGCACAAGATGAACCCAGTGTGGAATGAGATGATGATGCTGGAGGTTCCCCGCGAGCTGCTGTCTAAATCCAGTCTGGACTTGGAGGTGTTGAACCAGGCAGGTCCTGTTGAGCAGGAGTCCCTGGGCTGCTGCCAGCTGGGTTTACAGGCCTCTAATACTGGCCTCCAACACTGGCAGCAGATGCTAGATAACCCCCGTAAGCAGATCGCCATGTGGCACCCACTGTATGACTAAGATAACCACCTGTCCGCTTTGCCCTTCCAAATACCCAAATGATGGTGGTGGGGGGGGGGGGGGGGGGGGGGGGGGGGGGCAAGTCAACTGCCTTCCTGGATCAGGATTTAAGAGCCTAAATCTATTTATCTACTTATATGGAAAGTATCCCATTACCTGTAATTAATTATCCCACAGCATCCCATGACATATCAACAATAGCATACACCAAACTGAAATGTCACTGAATATCACTGAATTTCCAAAGAATACCAATTATGAACACATTTTATATATTCAATGAAACTCATCAATGCAATGTAATACTTTGCCTACAGTACCTATACTCAACCACCTCTACGATCTGTTTTTATAGCTGAACAGAATAAATATGATAATGCCTGTGTTATTGTGTATATGGTATGTAATGGTATGATAAATATCAGTGAATTTTTCTACAGTAGAGCTGTCATTTTATTTGTAAAGTGATGTATTCACATGCTTGGAAAGCAATCGAGAGAATGCACCTAGCAGAAACTTAAGGGCCAGCCAATATTGAATGGATAGGAGATTTAAGAGCCCTGTGTACTACTGAAAGGACAAGTATTAGTATTCATAGATATACTGTAACAGTGATGGAATTACAGTGGACTACATGTTTCAAGTTTATCTTATTACACAGGGTCTAAAAACGGCAGCTAAAGTTATACACACGATGTATAAAAAAAATCATGCAGTGTTTAATCAAGTAATATACTGCATTTGTCATTTTTATGAATATGTGCAGCTGTATTATCTTAGGAGAATACAAGAGTTGTTATACATGTTATATTTAAAGTAGTTACAATACAAATATCAACTCAATTTCACACCTGTTTCCATTCAACCCACTTTGCTTCAGTTATGTACAAAAGGTATTTTTCTCCATTGTGGTTTTACTTTTACATAGCTTTTGTCAAGTGAACTGCTATAGATTGCGCCAGTGAGGAACATACTGTGTATTTTGAAAATGTACACACTGACACACAAAATGTGTGAAAATAAAAAATATCTTCAAAATATGGCATGCCAAAATCTGATTCTAGGCGACTTGTACTGAGGATGTGCAAATACCCAGGTATCCAGAGAGCACTATGTACAGTATCAGCCCCTAACACCACATCCGGGCAGACATTGATGTAATATATCTATTTATTGATACTTCCTATCCTCAGAGCTCATTTTACGTAACTGATATAACCTTGGACCTGACCTAGTATACAGTAGCTCGCTTTTCATAGCTGAATGAGCACTACCATTATCATGTTGAGATGAAGTTACATATTAATATCACTCATCCAAGCCATTTCACAAAAAACAAAGATGTACTGTAACAGACCAGAATATAATCAACCTGTTAAATGATAACTTATTGACTACTAAAGTATGGCTGTTTCACATGCAAGGTGTTGAATTTACAAGAACACTGGTAATACTGTATGCTGAGTTTTTTGTTGTTGTAAAGCATATCACTCTTAAAGTGGAACAAGGGGTTAATCGCAGTCAATACACCTACGTAAATCCTACTCACAGTATGTAGCCTACTCCTTGACTCACAATCACAGGCTTATATTTTCTGCTGTAATAAAAGTGTTGCAATTTCCATGTTAAAATAAATGGAGATTTTTTTCTATTAAATCATTTCAACAAATGTCTTATGTTGTGTGTTATTGTACTTAGGCTAAGTCATCGTTTGTAGATATTGAAAGTTAGGTCTTACATTTTTTTACATCTTCATGAGATTCTGAATGATCATTTGCCAGATTGTTTTAGCATGCCATGGCCATTATATTCCTGCCTATTTGTTAAGATATGAGCTTGGGTGCAAGTAGTGCAGTCATTATGCATGCAATGGTGTGCAATGCGCATACACTTTATAGCCCTAAACAACAGCAGTTCCAACTAATGATGTAGCTACATTGTTATGTAAATTAACTGGTGCAGAGGCAGTGGTTGGATATAAAGCAACAATAAATCATCCAACGTTTCCAGCCAGTTGTCTTTTTTTATATATTTTTATTTTTTATTTAACTAGGCAAGTCAGTTAAGAACAAATTCTTATTTACAATGACGGCCTAGGAACAGTGGGTTAACTGCCTTGTTCAGGGGCAGAACTACAGATTTTTACCTTGTCAGTTCGAGGATTTTATCTAGCAACCTTTCGGTTACTGGCCCAACGCTCTAACCATTAGGCTACCTGCCACCCCTTCTGTGGACTATCCATTACAAAATCCCTGCAGCTGCAGACATGGCCAGAATTAATAATGAATGTTGTTTCCAATGTGCAGGTTATATAACATAACCAATAGTACAGTTCATCAACCTCAATATCCGTCATGGCCCGAAAAGAGAGAAAGAACGATGGGACATTTTTTATCCATTGCCTGGCAAGGACAACATGAACCTGGAAGAATAATTGCATGAATGAGAACTACGAAATAAACCCGCTGATTCATTAATAAGTGAACCGTACTGACTAGAGCCGCCTGTCCCATGGGTCTAATACTTCTCTTTTCAATTTAAAATGAAAATGCTTGTTGCTGCCTAGTTGTGTGTCAGCAATGGAGCCATTGTTTAGGCCAGAGTCAAATCTGACATAGGACAATGTGATGAGGCTAAACAGTTGTGACATCGTTGTGTACTGAATTAATAAAATTACCAAAATTAAGTATCATCGAGCTCCAACCAAGAGGTTTATTTTGACTAATAAGCCACAGTTTCACATGTTCTAGCTCAATACAGACGGGGTGACACTTAAAGCACCTATAAAGAATCAGTTGGCATTAAAAATATTGGGACTCGCAGGAAGTGAGATACAGTATATTTTCCAAGTGAAAGGTAGAAAAGTGGTCTGTGGATGCCAAAGACACAGCCCTTAATATATAAACATTTGTGACTTTCAAAAGTCTCCAGCAATACATAAGACTTTAACGGTACATAATACAAATAACAGGGCAGATAGCAAACGCAAATAATAGAAAGATGATGTCAAAACTGTAACTAATATACATATATATACACATATACAATTGTTAAACAATTGTTTATAGACAGATTATTTCACTTATAATTCACTGTATCACAATTCCAGTGGGTCAGAAGTTTACATGCACTAAGTTGACTGTGTCTTTAAACAGCTTGGAAAATTCCATAAAATTATGTCATGGCTTTAGAAGCTTCTGATAGGCTAATTGACATCATTTGAGTCAACTGGAGGTGTACCTGTGGATGTATTTCAAGGCCTATCTTCAAACTTAGTGCATCTTTGCTTGACATCATGGGGAAATCTAAAGAAATCAGCCAAGATCGCTGATTTTTTTTATTTTTTTTATTTTTTAGACCTCCACAGTTCTAGTTCATCCTTGGGAGCAATTTCCAAACGCCTGAAGGTACCACGTTCCTCTGTACAAACAATAGTACGCAAGTATAAACACCATGGGACCACGCAGCCGTCATACCGCTCAGGAAGGAGACGCGTTTTGTCTCCTAGAGATGAACGTACTTTGGTGCGAAAAGTGCAAATCAATCCCAGAACAACAGCAAAGGACAGTGTGAAGATGCTGGAGGAAACAGGTACAAAAGTATCTATATCCACAGTAAAACAAGTCCTATATCGAGTGGTTAAAAAACGAGTTTTAATGACTCCAACCTAAGTGTATGTAAACTTCCGACTTCAACTGTACATACGCACATGTGTGTATATACAGCCCTGGAAAAAATTAAGAGACCACTGCAAAATTAGCAGTTTCTCTGGTTTTACTATTTATATGTGTTTGGGTAAAATGAACATTTTTGTTTTATTCTATAAACTACTGACAACATTTATCCCAAAATTCCAAATAAAATATTGTCATTTAGAGCATTTATTTGCAGGAAATAACACATATGGAATCATGTAGTAGCCAAAAAAGTGTTAAACAAATCAGAATATATTTGAGATTTGAGATTCTTCAAATAGCCACCCTTTGCCTTGATGACAGCTTTGCACACTCTCTCAACCAGCTTCATGAGGTAGTCACCTGGAATACATTTCAATTAACAGGTGTGCCTTGTTAAAAGTTCATTTGTGTCATTTCTTTCCTTCTTAATGAGTGTAAGCCAATCAGTTGTGTTGTGACAAGTTAAAGTGGGTATACCGAATATAGACCTATTTGGTAAAAGACCAAGTCCATATTATGAACAGCTCAAATAAGCAAAGAGAAATTACAGTCTATCATTCATTACTCTAAGACATGAAGGTCAGTCAATACGGAAAATTTCAAGAACTTTGAAAGTTTCTTCAAGTGCAGTCGCAAAAACCATCAAGCACTATGATGAAACTGGCTCTCATGAGGATCGCCACAGGAATGGAAGACCCAGAGTTACCTCTACTGCAGAGGATAAGTTCATTAGAGTTACCAGCCTCAGAAATTGCAGCCCCCAAAAATTCTTCAGTGTTCAAGTAACCGACACATCTCAAAATCAACTGTTCAGGGGAGACTGTGCGAGTCAGACCTTCAATGGTCGAATTGCTGCAAAGAAACCACTACTAAAGGACATAAATAGGAAGAGACTTGCTTGGGCCAAGAAACACAAGCAATTGACCAGTGGAAATTTGTCCTTAGATTTGGAGTCCAAATTCAAGATTTTTGGTTGCAACCGCTGTGTCTTTGTGAGACGTGGTGTGGGTGAACAGATGATCTCTGCATGTGTGGTTCCCACCGTAAAGCATGGAGGAGCAGATGTTATGGTGTGGGGGTGCTTGCTGGTGACACTGTGATTTATGTAGAATTCAAGGCACACTTAACCAGCATGGCTACAACAGCATTCTGCAGCGATTCGCCATCCCATCTGGTTTGGGCTTAGTGGGACTATCATTTGTTTTTCAACTGGACAATGACACAACACACCTCCAGGCTGTGTAAGGGCTATTTCACCAAGAAGGAGAGTGATAAGTGCTGCATCAGATGACCGGGCCTCCACAATCCCCCAACCTCAACCAAATTGAGATGGTTTGGGATGAGTTGGACCGCAGAGTGAAATAAAAGCAGCCAACAAGTGCTGAGCACATGTTGGAACGCCTTCAAGACCGTTGGAAAAGCATTCCAGGTGAAGCTGGTTGAAAGAATGCCAAGAGTGTGCAAAGCTGTCATCAAGGCAAAGGGGGGCTATTCTCAAATATAAAATATATTTTAATTTGTTTAACACTTTTTTGGTTACTACATGATTCCATGTGTGTTATTTCATAGTTCCTTATGTCTTCACTATTATTCTACAATGTAGAAAATAGTAAAAATAAAGAAAAACCCTTGAATGAGTGCGTGTGTCCAAACTTTATATATATATATATATATATATATATATATATATAAAAATAAATATATATATATATATATAAATAAATATATATAAATATATATATATAAATATATATATAAATAAATATATATAAATATATATATATAAATATATATATATATATATATATATATATATAAATATATAAATATATATATATATATAAATATATATATATATATAAATATATATATAAATATATATATATATATAAATATATATATATATATAAATATATATATATATATATATATATAAATATATATATATATATATATATATATATATATATATATATATATATATATATATATATATATATATATATATATATATATGTATATATATAATCATAGTTTTTTCATCTTCATGGAATTGATCAGTTCTCTCATCACCGCCATAGTCTCGGTGTGCTGTTGCTGCAGAAGGCTTCGCAGCTGATTAAAGCGCTCCTCTGCCCTCCTTTCCCTCTCCTCTTGCAATAGTTTGTCCTCCTCCCTATAACCCTGAAAGGTATCCAATATATCTGCCATCCTCCTTCTCTTCCGCCCACTGGGTCTAACATGGAGGTGGTTTCCTCTATGTGAAGAGGAGAAGGAGGCAGAAGTGGAGGGGGGACTGACAATGTCAATGGGGCTCGCCGGCACCTCCACAATGTGTAACAGATTCTGGCTTATGTCCTCAACCCCTGCATCTGCCTCAGCATCTCCCATGCTGCCATCAGGCTCGGGGGAGTCTTCAAATAGTTGAAGGCTGAGCCGGTGGCCTATGAGGTCCTGGAGCCTATTGAAGTAGGCTGGAAGCTTCCTCTTGGCCATGTCAGCCTTCTCTGGGTTGAGGACGTACTCCTTGTACGCCCTCGACAGGTTCTGCCATTTCTGGAAGCATCGCTCCCCTGCCTGCTCAGGCACATCACTGATGGGGAAGCCTTGCTCCTTCAGCCTGCTAGCTAGGATCTCAAAGATCCTCTTGGTTCGGGTCTTGTTTTCCCTGATCAGTCCCTGGATCTCTGGAGAGCTGTACAGCTCTACTAAAGCCTCCGTTGCCTCAATGTCCTGACTGATCACATTCCACTCCGACCACACAGGCAGGGACCCACCGTTCTCAGCAGCTAGAGACGTGGATAGGAAGACAGAGAAAAATGAAGAGTTATTACACAAAGACTGTCAATGATTTTGAAAATGGCTGCGTCCTTTTCAGTTATAGGCCAACTGCTAAGATTCAACGTCATAACACGTGTACCTCTGTCATCCCCCAGCCATGACCTCATCCTCCCCTTTTGGAGTTGATTCTCTTCCCTCTCCTCCACCGCATTTGACTGGCGTATCTTGGGATGTGGGAACCGTTCGCTCCTGGACTTCCTGGCTAGCGGTTCAGGCTCAGTGGTGCCTTCATAGACTCCAATCTCTGACTCTGGGCTGGAGGTGGAGGGGATACCGAGGTTGACTGGATGGCCTGATGGGACTACAATAGCATAGAGGGGCAGGCTTGGAGTTGGTGCTACAGCTTTAGGCTTCAGCTTGGTCAACACCCTGGCTGGGGTGTCAGCAGCAGCCAGCTTGGAGCTCAGCCTCTGGCCCATGAGTGCATGGAACTGGTCAAAGAACTCGGGCTGTTTCCTGCGTCCAGCGTCAGTCCTCTTGGACGCCAGCACATAGTCTTTGTACGTGCGCTCCATGTTGCGCCACTTTTGGAAGCATCGCTTGCCAGCCTGCCACGAGTTCTCACTGATCAGGAAACCCTGTGCCTCCATCCGACTGGCAATGATCTCAAAGACATGCTTGGTTCTGGTTGTCCGGTCGTTCAGTAGGCCCTGGATCTCTGGGGACCCGTAGTGCTCGATGAGGGCCTGGTTGGCCTCCCGGTCCCGGGCTGTAACATTCCAGGGGCTTGACCACACTCGTGAGTCCTTTTCAACTGTTGTGGAGGGAGACAAGATGATCATTCAAAACCCCAAGTTTAACTTGATCAGCCTCTGACAGGTAAGCACCTTAAAACTGCTTATAATAATATAAACAAACATGTAATCATTCTTACATAATAAAATGACAAAATCCTCTTTATTAACTATATTTGTGCGTAAAACGACATGCTGATATATGAAGTATTAATTTCAAAAAGGTGACTACTGGTTTGATATTGCCATTCATTGTTTGAGCTTCTGCATGTATTTTGCAACATGGCTCCCCCTGGTGGTCAAAATGTCATACTATTGAATTTCTTAGAATGACTATTTAGGAGATCTTAGATCAGTGATATGAGTAGAAAAGTACACACATTGTAGCACTCTGGAAAGCAATAAAAATAAGTTTGGTAGTTAACTAGAGGGCTGGCAAAGGGATGAGGTAGGAGTGTTACCTGTGGCCAAGTTGCTGTCAATGGTGTCCTGGGACATGCGGTGTAATCGGTCCATGTAGTCATCACTGTACCATACCCGAAGCCTCTCTCCCACTGACAGGTCACGGCACACCCGGAAGTAGATGTGCTCACCATGCTGGAAGGCTGTCAGGTTTCGCTCAATGTCCTCTGAAGAGTTTCGGACATACCTCATCCAGTTGGCTTTGGTTTCGTCGCTACCATCAATGGATTTGTATGAGTTGTTTTTGTCCACCAACTAGGGATAAAAATCATTGACATAAATACATAGATGCGAGAGCCTTAAAGTTACACATGGTGCATGAAGTTAGGAAGACAATTTCATGAGTCATACCATATACGAGTGAAAAGTGAATTGCAAAACATAGTAAGGTTTGTGGATTCAACTTACCATCCAGGGGAAGAAACCAGAGGACTTGTCCTGTGACACCACTTCACCCTGGTAAGGACCGAATAGTGCCCCCCTAGGAATGTCTTTGTCTACGCAGTACACGTCCACCTCACTGCCTTCCTGAATGACCTCGATGCCACTAGGGGTAGTAAGGGCGGCACGGTTTGGGACACCCACTGGCACAGGGGTGTCAGGCACAAAAACTGGAGGGCCGTGTGTGGGGCATTCGTCAATAAAATTGTCTTTGCACTCTTCACAAACTGTATGGTATGACAAAGGTACATTTTAAGCAATATAACTTGAAGGTAAAATGTACAATTATTTATAAAATTACAGCAATGATGCATGGATGAAAAAACACTACCACAGCAACAATAGAAGTTGTAGAGTACATTTCATTAGCAATAAAAATGCAATATTCACATAAAGAAATGATAGGCCTAGTGGCACTGGGAAATGTATCAAAGTATCAGAACAAATGAAACAGTCAAACACAGTTCAGCTGCTCTTAGTCATAGTCTAAGGCTCTTAGTGCGAGTCTGTGTGTAAAGGCACTGGACAGAAATAGCTAATACTCACACCAGAAGTAACATTTTTGGTCTCTTTCAATGGTGAAAAGCAAGTGGTCGACTTTCAATCTCTGGTTGGCTCCCTCTGTCTCAAATGACTCAATGTCTTTTATTTCACTATAAGATTATAGCATATCACAATCAAATCAAATTTTATTTGTCACATGCGCAGAATACAACAGGTAATACAGTACAACAGACCATACAGTGAAATGCTTAGTTACAAGCCCTTAACCAACATGCAGCTTTAATACATTTTTTAAAATGTGTTTATACTTAACACTTCTTTTTCATAAAGAGCAGCAGTAAAATAACAGTAGTGAGGCTATATATGAGAGTACCAGTACAGAGTCAATGTGCGGGGGCACAGGTTAGTTGAGGTAATATGTATGTAGGTAGAAGTAAAGTGACTATGCAATCTCTGGATGAGCGTTAAATGTTTTATTTTTATAACTGCACCTGATTAGCATCCATTTATTCAACTAACCTGCAAAGATGGGCTATCAAGGCAGCAGTTATTAAAACAGACTAGGCTATATGAAAACCAGTGGAGGCTGCTGAAGGGAGGACGACTCATAATAATGGCTGGAATGCAATGGTTATCATGTGTTCGATTCCTTTCACTCCATTTCAGCCATTATACTATATTTCAGGCACATTTTAGGAGCCGTCCTTCCCTCAGCAGCCTCCACTGATCAAAACAGCAGATCATTGATTAGTAGAGGATAGAACACATAGCTAATACTAAGCTATCCAGCAGATCCAACCCGCTTGCTTACAACTGCACTAGGGTCAGACAATCTTTCTGTGTAGATTAATACACATCAGAGTTGGTGCGAGATATGGCTCACAAAACGTACCTCAATCCAGGAATGAGGAATGTGTTGTGCTCCGAATTGTCCCATTATCCCAACTGTTACACAGAGACGATTGAACAACTGCTATTTGACTTTCTCTGTATAACAGTTGGGATAATGGGACAATTCGGAAGTTCAATGCATTTCTCATCCCTGGATTGAGGTACGTTTTGCGCGCCATATCTCGCGCCGGCTCTCCGCTGTTATTTTAGCAGTGTTCAATGTCTCAGTGTAACAGTTGGGATAATGGGACAATTCGGAGTACAACACATTTCTCATCCCTGGATTGAGGTACATTTTCGGAGCCATATCTCGCGCCGGCTCCGCGGTGTCTTAATTTACACAGGAAGCCTGTCCGACCCTAGCCTGTCTGCAGCTGTAAGCAATCTGCTGTCAATCTGCTGGCTACTAGGCCAAATTGATTCATATTACTACTTGGTGCATAGTTCTGCTTCTGTTGAATGGTCCTGGATGGCAAGTGACTCTGCCATTGTGCATAGGTCCCCAGACTCCCCACCTCAGCATACCATGTCAAGAAAAAACATAATATAATGGCAGTTCATGAATACAGGTGGATCAGGTAATACAATTAGTCCTAGTATTTAAAATAAACTCGACATTCAATTTCAGTCAGGCAATGGCAAAACCATAAATGGGACCACGGCACTTGCTGTATGAGAACGTACATGAGTTCCTATTGCCGCTGACAAAATATATGTTGTAAATTAGCTAGTTGGAAAAAAACAAAAACAGCAAGGTACGATAGCTAAAGATACATGACCATATCATGTAGTCATCTGGCTTTTTAACGATTCTAATTAAAATAAATCTAGCATTTACGATGTGGGTCAAATGACATGTTTCCTGTCGGAATGTTTCGATAGAAAGGAACTTGAGGACTTCCGGATTCTGCTCTCGGCTGGAGAACGATGATTTTCCCGGAGTTTTCAAATGGAAAAAACGAATGATACAAATTGGCCAAGACCCTGTGGAAATCCTGAGTTAGTTGAAATATTTTCATGTTATTGCCGCGACTCGAACGTCTACTTGAAATATGTTTGATATCCTAATCGTAGTATCATGTTCACACTGTCGTCGACTGGTTAGCCAGACAACAACAATGTAGCATGCATGGTAGCAAAAACAGTAGCTTGAATTTGTTAGTTAGCATCATCACTGCCACCAAGAACAAATAAAAAAGCGTTAACGTTCATTATTAACTAGCTATCAAACTAAATAACTACTGTTTCTAGAGTTCTGATATATACTCAAGCCTGTTCGAGCTAACGTTAGCTACTGAAATCATAGCTTGCTAGCTCGCCAGTTAATAGTTGGCTTGTGCTTCTTCATAATAATTGTCTGCCTGTGTCACAATTCATTGACAAACTTACTCACGGTCCCATGTCGACGTGTACTGTTTCCAGTTAAGCAGGCCAACTTTTGTTAGTGAGCAAATTCTGTTAACGTTGGCTAATGGTTTTGACAGGGGCTTACATTAGCGCTGAAATGTGTTGCCTTGTCCGCGCATGCGCATGCATACATATGTTGTCACGACAAAGCTTGCCACCCGCCAGGTCACGTATGCATGTCACACACAATTATTGATAAACGATGGCCATAAATCTGTTAGCTATATTCCTATGGTATATACATTGTATATGTGGCTGCTGTTTCTTATACAGTACTGTATCACATACAAGTACTGTATCAATGACAGCTTGAAACACAAATCAAGAGATAGGTTTCAACTTCCAATGTAGCTAGTCATTGTAAATGACCTCCAAAACGTGTATTTTTGTTTGTCATTGTAAGCTAATCATTGTAAACAACGTTCAAAACATTTGCATTTTTAAGAGTCTACATTTTGTGGCTACAGAGAGTAGGATGGACTCTCTGGGTATGAGGGGCCCATCCCTAAACCAGGACTTCCTACACAGTGTGCTGAATGCTGTTCCCCGTGGACTGACAGTAGGCCCCTCTCTAGCAAATGATGGCCAGTTGGGGCTCTGGTGTGTAGGACATGCTCTGCAGAAAGGGATGCTTCTGGGTGTGGAAAACCAAAGCAACACCTTTGACCAAAGTGAAGACTTTACAGAGGTATGTATCAGAGTGGTTGTGATGGCGGAGGCACACACTTGCTCAAGTTTCTATAACATTGCAAATGTATTGAATGTAACACATTTGTTGTCGTCAGAGCTTGATGGAAGAAGCGTATCAGACGATAATCAAGGGGCATCTTTGGGACAGGTGCTATTGGATTAGGTAGGTGTCTCTAGGTAAAGAAGAATAACCCAATGGTTGTTTTTTTTGTAGCACTCAGCTGTATCAAACACATTAACATTACTGTCACATTGAATTTGGTCATTGGGAGAGAGAAACCCTCTTTGTTTTATGCAGATTTGCCTGTAATGCAAGGAGAAAGGATGAACAGAATGTTACTGTTCATGAGGTGGATGGAAGTCTCTGTCTAAGGGCCTGCAAAGACATCAACCCAGGGACAGAACTTCTGCTTTGGAGTTTCCTAGCTGGTCCTCTGGAACACGATGGAAGCCAAGGAGGGTCACTAACAACACCAGGCAAACCTCGCAAACAAGTTACACCTCGCAAGTCCAGGGAGGAGAGATCCCCAGGTGTAAACTCCACGGAGCAAGAGCTCAAGCTTACAGGTAGCCTGACACCCACATTCTTAATACACACTAATACATTTTTTTTACCAATAAGGATGATGTTATGAAATTATGATATTTTATATTTGGATAGTGGTTTCTGAAATGTTACGTGGAAGATATTTGTATGTCTTACAGAGCCTGAGGAGCACACTGAAGATTCAGACATGTCAACTTCTCCACTGGGGTCTACAGAGTCTATGATGGTGGAGGAGGAGAAAAGCCAGGCTGGAATCAAAAGGACCAAACCTCTTATCTACAAAATGAAAAAGAGATGTGTGAGAGACTCTCATTCCAGGGGTGAGAAAACAATGGAACAGAATGGAGAAGTTGACTCAGGCAAAATAATAAAAACAGAACATTTCATTCCAGAAATAACCAATGTGCCATGCTCTAATGAGGACAAACTTGTGAGTCCTGCAGACGAGCCTCCAAAGAGCAGTGAAGAACCAGGTAATGTGGTAAGAAAACCCCAGGAGGAACAGGGGCCACAGGTTGTCAGGGCCAGTTGCAGACTGGCTGCTAAACCCAGGAAGGTGCATTCATTAGTCGGCTGTATCCACAAGCGTCTTCAAGGGCACAAAAATAGGTATCTGGATCGTCAAGTGACATTGGAGGTTACGTCCAGAGTTGGTGATGAAAATGGTCAAGCTTGCCAAGAAACAGACATAAAAGGTAGAGAAAATATAGGCTCAGATGAAATCTCAAAGGATAGTGACAAAGGGGGGAAGAAAGACCCGGAGGAGCTTATGACAGCTCCAGACCTCTTTAACATCAGGGAAAGGAGGTATACATGTGACGAGTGTGACAAGAGTTTCTTCCAGCTCTGTCACCTGAAGAAGCACAAATTCACTCACTCGGACCTGAAGCCTTACTTATGCACAGAGTGTGGTAAGAATTACAGCTCCCAAGAGAACTTCAGGGCCCACCTTCTAATGCATAAGGGAGAGAGGCCATTCAAGTGCCAGCAGTGTGACAAGAGCTATGGCCTGAAACGGGATCTGAAGGAGCATGAAGTTCTTCATACAGGAGAGAGGCCTTTTGTCTGCGATATCTGTGGGAAGGCTTTTGCCCGCCGGCCTTCATTACGTATTCATAGAGAGGCCCACCGCGCCAAGGAAGAGAATTACCATGCTCCTAAGCTCAGGTGCCCTGTATGCGATAAAGAACTGGCCAATTCGGGCTCCCTTAGGAATCACATGCGCTTGCACACAGGAGAACGGCCTTATGCCTGTCCCCACTGCAGTAAGACATTCCGACAGCGGGGAAACCTTTTGGGGCATCTACGCATCCACACAGGGGAGAAGCCTTACAAGTGTAACCATTGCAATCAGTACTTCTCGCAGGTGCCTGAACTCCGCAGACACCTCATATCACACACAGGGGAAGTCTACCTCTGCCCTATATGTGGTAAAGCCTTGCGGGACCCCCACACCTTGCGGGCCCACGAACGTTTACACACAGGGGAGAGACCTCACAAGTGTGAGGTGTGTGGGAAGGCCTACACCATGGCCACCAAGCTACGCCGTCACATGAAGTCACACCTTGAGGAGAAGCCCTACAAATGTCAGGCATGTGGTGCTGGCTACACGCTAATGCAGAGCTTGGTTCGCCACCAGCTCTCCCATAAAAAGAGAGAAGATCGGACATCTGGGGAGCTAGCTGACGCTCTGGCAGCTCTGGAGTCTAGCCACTCTGCCCCTGCTAGAGGCAGACCTAGAAAGACCCCTCGCAAGACAGAGGTCAAGCCATGGGTTGATGTCACTGAAGAGAACATGGAGAGTCAGACAGTAGTGTATGTTCAGGCCATCGAAGACTTAGCCATGCCTAACTCAGGGGAGGTTATTGTCAGCACCTATGACTCGTATCATGATAATGCCATATCTTCTGTGGTAATAGAGGAAGGTTTGGAACAGGATGCGGGCCAGATCCAGCTAAATGAGAATGTCATTGAGATAGTTGTTTCAGATTCTAGTGATAAGTGCATTGTGGTAAGGGAGCACAAAACACACAGCAACCTGGTGATTCTACAGGGAGAGGATGGACTGAGCTCTGTGGCAGAGACAATAGAGATAGAAACAGGAGTTTAAAACTGCAAGTCACACTATTTTGCTTTTTGTTGCTGTTTTTAATTTGTTTAAATCTTCAAATAAAACCAACTATGTGAAGAAAAAATGTTGTTTTGAATGCTAGATGTACTTTACCTAAAATAAGACAATAAGCAGTATTTATTTGGAAAATACATTTGTCATGAATATAAAATATGTTATGTTATCACCATCAGGATACTACGAGTTAAAGATATCAGCAAATATTGACTCACATCTGTGGTGGATCTTGTCTAGCCACTATCTACAGCAAATGTTATTTTCAAGGACTGCTAAAACTACCTGCCCCTGTATTTTAGGAAATATCTTAATGGTTACAAAGAGAAATCCTCATGAATATTTTTTACATTTATCTGACTAAAATATATTTGATGTCTAGAGAATGTTTATGAAGGCTTTTTAAAAGCTTTACTGTATTTGAATACACTGTTTAAATATGGGCCATCAACAAGAGGATCATTATTGTTGAAGACTCCAATTAAAATGGAGAAATGAAGTACCTCTGTGGTGGCTTTACAACAGTTGTATGTGTTTTTGAACACGACTTTGACCATTCACTCTTTATCCAATGCGTCATTCAATATTTGGGTGCAAATATTTAGATGGTTGGGACAGTCCGAGACTGAATCAGCAAATATTCTGGTTTGGAGCAACTTTAGTGTGTGTTTGCTATGCTTGTCTATGCAGCACACACTATCATAGTCTAAATTAGTAAATGGCAGTATTTAAAAGGTTGATTTATTGTGTGTGTTTTTGACATTGCCTTTGTCTTTATCATTTTATATTCCACTTATAATTACTTAATAGCAAACATTTTTATATAAAGTAATCCATGAGTAGGCCCTGACAGAAAATAAACAATGGAGAAAGCTATTCTTGACAAAGTGTGGAAAGCTTATCCATGGTCATATGTAGTAGTTTAAACTTTAATGGAAATATTGAGTTCAATTTTATGTTGACATGACCCAGATGGGAGGTGCAGCCCCGACTCAGTCTTAGTACAGTGGTTCAATATTAACCAGGTGGTTCAATGTAACAAAGTGGGGGGTTTCAATGAGTACTGGATTTTGAGGGGGCGAGAAGGTTTGGTGATGTCCTAGGTTTTACAAGGAGTTCTGTCTTAACCATCCGCAACAATGGGTCGAATACCTGCAACTCTCATTTTCATTCTACTATTTTCTTCTACTCTTCAGATCACCCTTTGTGAAAATGGTAAGATACTAGCTTTTTATTTACCAACCCTGAATGCTCAAAAGCAAGCAAGTTTCAAAATATCGCTATTCTGAAAATGTATACCCCTTAAACTGTTACTCCTTGATGTGAATAAGGCTATTTGTCAGTTATAATATCACTAAAGAATAGGTTGAGTTATCAAATATTTGTTTATAGTATTTCTTAACAGCAAGGAGGCCTCACAGGTTTTTATCCGTGCTAAACGGGCAAATTCCTTCCTTGAGGAGTTGAAACCTGGGAACTTGGAACGGGAGTGCATCGAGGAGATCTGTGACCATGAAGAAGCCCGTGAAGTCTTTGAGAAGCCTGACAAGACGGTGAGGATGTCTGGCTTGTTAGATTGAAGTATCATGCAAAGCACATTAATATTCACCTCGGTATACTGGTAACTAAATCATGAGCTTTCTGTTTACCTGGGTAACACTATATTTGCATAATAAAGTATGATTATAGTATTTCTCCCCAAATAACTGTCTAAACCGATCTTTCTTAATTTAGAAGGCCTTTTGGGGCAGCTATTTGGGTAAGTATTTGTTTTTATTCGTTATTACTTGTGTTTTCTATCAAAACCTTATCTATGGAATATGCAATCATCAGTCAGAACACCCAATGTAAATAGATTGTATTGAACCAGAACAAAGTGCAACTGAGATGTGAGTCGACTTGTTTGAGGAACAGGCTTTAGCCCCAGTGTCGGTGACCCCACACGTTTTGCTCTTCCTACACATGCTATGCTCTTTATACTTAAAAAACAAACATTAATATCGGCTTTGGCAATTATAAGCAAGTAGAGTCAAGTATTTCCGCATGTTTTCTAATTCTTGCTTGTCTTCTTCACAGCTTGCAAAGGCACTTCACTGCTGAGAGACAAGGACAATATAAAAACATTGAGAGGGTGTATTGATGCCAGTGGTAATAATTATGGCCTGATTACACTGCACATTTCAAATACAGTGGCTTGCGAAAGTATTCACCCCCTTTTGTATTTTTCCTATTTTGTTGCCTTACAATCTGGAATTAAAATAGATTTTTGGGGGGTTTGTATCATTTGATTTAAACAACATGCCTAACACTTCGAAGATACAAAATATTTTTTGTGAAACTAACAAGAAATAAGACATAACTATTCCCCCCCCCCCCCCCCCCAAAGTCAATACTTTGTAGAGCCACCTTTTGCAGCAATTACAGCTGCAAGTCTCTTGGAGTGTCTCTATAAGCTTGGCACATCTAGCCATTGGGATTTTTTTCACATTCTTCAAGGCAAAACTGCTGCAGGTCCTTCAAGTTGGATGGGTTCTGCTGGTGTACAGCAATCTTTAAGTCATACCACATTTTCTCAATTGGATTGAGGTCTGGGCTTTGACTAGGCCATTCCAAGACATTTAAATGTTTCCCCTTAAACCACTCGAGTGTTGCTTTAGCAAAATGCTTAGGGTCATTGTCCTGCTGGAAGGTGAACCTCCATCCCAGTCTCAAATCTCTGGAAGACAAACAGGTTTCCCTCAAGAATTACCCTGTATTTAGTGCCATCATAAAATTCTGACCAATTTACCAGTCACTCCTGATGAAAAACATCCCCACATGGTGTTTTTGGGGTGTTCTCGGGGTGATGAGAGGTGGTGGGTTTGCGCCAGACATAGCGTTTTCCTTGATGGCCAAAAAGCTCAATTTTAGTCTCATCTGACCAGAGTACCTTCTTCCATATGTTTGGGGAGTCTCCCTCATGCCTTATGGTGAACACCAAACGTGTTTGCTTATTTTATTCTTTAAGCAATGGCATTTTTCCGGCCACTCTTCCGTAAAGCCCAGCTCTGTGGCGGGTACGGCTTAAAGTGGTCCTATGGACAGATACTCCAATCTCCACTGTGGAGCTTTGCAGCTCCTTCACGGTTATCTTTGGTCTCTTTGTTGCCTCTCTGATAAATGCCGTCCTTGTCTGGTCTGTGAGTTTTGGTGGATGGCCCTCTCTTGGCAGGTTTGTTGTGGTGCCATATTCTTTCAATGTTTTAATAATGGATTTAATGGTGCTCCGTGGGATGTTCAAAGTTTCTGATATTTTTTTATAACCCAACCCTGATCTGTACTTCTCCACAACTTTGTCCTTGACCTGTTTGGCATGCTCCTTGGTCTTCATGATGCTGTTGGCTTAGCGGTGTTGCAGACTGGGGCCTTTCAGAACAGGTGTATATATACTGAGATCATGTGACACTTAGATTGCACACAGATGGACTTCTTTTAACTAATTATGTGACTTCTGAAGGTAATTGATTACACCAGATCTTATTTAGGGGCGTCATAGCAAAGGGGGGGGGGATACATATGCATGCACCCCTTTTCTGTTTCAGATTTTTTTTTTTTTTTTTTCATTTCACTTCACCAATTTGGACTATTTTGTGTATGTCCATTACATGAAATTCAAATAAAAATATATTTATATTACAGATTGTAATGCAACAAAATAGGTAAAAGGCCAAGGGGGATGAATAATTTTGCAAGGCACTGTACGTCAATGATTTATTGACTAAATGTTAATGTTTGTGTTGAAATCAGCTAAAAAGTGTGAGGAATCTACCAGGAAAATATTATAATGTAAAGATACATTTTTTGACCAGGACATCCTGTTTCTCAAATATTATGTGGGCCTGCGTCTTACAGGAGAGTGCTCAGTGGGCAATGGTGTGAACTACAACGGTACCATCTTCACTACTTCCTCAGGAAAAACATGCCAGTACTGGTCCAGTAACTTCCCACACAGAATTACGTATGTAATATTGACCCCATAACTTGAGGAATGTAATTTCAAAGTTGTCCCATTCGTGATGTGTTGTTGCTGAGGGGTAATATCTCTTCTTAGGGAGTTCAATAGTTTCCTGGATGAGACCCTGTATGAGAACTATTGCAGGAACCCAGACAAAACTCCTGAAGGACCTTGGTGCTTCACCAGGGATCCCACAGTCAGGAGAGAGCAATGCATCGTCCCAAAATGTGGTATGATTTCACTACTTGCATAATAACCAACATTTGGTTGCATGTTGTTGCTGAGCTGGTGTACTTTTACACTGACAATCGGTGGTTTATATGCCTCCTTGTTCAACAACAAAGTGCAGAGCATGTTGCTTGTTGCAATATGTCTTAGTGGTCTTCTATTGTGATTGTTTCCTTACAGGTGAGCCTTGGGTACCCCCAAAAGTATCTGCTACAGTAGATGGGAAAGCCAAGTACACCAAGAAGGACTGCCTGGCCAACAATGGCTTGGATTATACAGGTGATCTCTCAGTTACCATGAATGGCAAAAAGTGTCTGCATTGGGCCTCCCCAAAGGCATTGGCACTCAGCAAAGGAAAGAATTTCATCCCAGAGGTCAAACTTGTGACGAACCACTGTAGAAACCCTGACGGAGATATGGAGGGACCCTGGTGCTATGTGGACCAGCATGGAAATACCACTGTGGACTACTGTGACCTTGAGATGTGTGGTGAGCTGTTTCAACAATTTTTCTAGTTTTAAATGATTCACTTAAAATATTAGGACACTAGGGCCTCCCGGGTGGCGCAGTGGTCGCAGTGTTAGCTGCGCCACCAGAGTCTCTGGGTTCGCGCCCAGGCTCTGTCGCAGCCGGCCGCGACCGGGAGGTCCGTGGGGCGACGCACAATTGGCATAGCGTCGTCCGGGTTAGGGAGGGTTTGGCCGGTAGGGATATCCTTGTCTCATCGCGCTCCAGCGACTCCTGTGGCGGGCCGGGCGCAGTGCGCGCTAGCCAAGGGGGCCAGGTACACGGTGTTTCCTCCGACACATTGGTGCGGCTGGCTTCCGGGTTGGAGGCGCGCTGTGTTAAGAAGCAGTGCGGCTTGGTTGGGTTGTGCTTCGGAGGACGCATGGCTTTTGACCTTCGTCTCTCCCGAGCCCGTACGGGAGTTGTAGCGATGAGACAAGATAGTAATTACTAGCGATTGGATACCACGAAAATTGGGAAGAAAATGGGATAAAATTTAAAAATATATATATATTAGGACACTGAAGAAAAAAAAGATATCTGACAGGTATCATAAATGCTCAGTGCTGGACTGTTGTTCTCTTTCAGATGACCCAATAGATAACTATGAGGAGGCGGCCGGTGGAAGGGAAAGGACAACACTCTCTGGGCCCAGACAATCCTTCTTCAGCCCTCGGAGCTTTGGCAGTGGAGAGATGGGTAAGTAGTATAATTTTGGTTATGATTTTTTTTTTAACATAAAGTGTAAGGTACGGCTTTGACTTTGAATTGTTTTCAGTGTGTGGAGAGCGACCCATGTTTGAGAAGATAAGTAAGAAGGACGGTAGAGAGCAAGAACTGATTGACTCCTACCAAGGAGGCCGTATTGTTAAAGGGATTGACGCAGAAGTGGCCAGTGCACCATGGTAATGAAATTAATAGATATTCAAAACACCACATGTATTCTATTGCATTACGTAGGACTACTACTTAGGATCATGGTCGTCATGTTTGACCATATACACGGTGGGAGCGGGAAAGGAAGTTATCTGTGTGTCTGTCATTTAGAGGATGTGTTTTGGGGTTGTCGACACATTTCCCAATTTAAAAGAATGTAGTGGCTACAGATGTGACTTTTCTGCACCTTGCTTCCAGACAGGCAAGGCCCCCCGAAGCTTTTGCACATGCGAGATTCTCTACTTTGCACACGGTCTCTGTTCTACTCATAGACAACAGGGCTACTCTGGCGAATGGTGCCCGTTTTAATAAAGTTAGATCAAAGCTGAATCAATGTCTACAAGATCACATAATGATAGTAGCCTATTCTACATAGCATAACCAAATATAATAGCACAGTAACGTTACTCTAAGACAAAAAACACCACCTCATTTCTTATGATATTTTAGGATGATTGAGATCAAATTGTCTTTTTTTTTCCTCATGTGGCCAAAACTCAAAAGCACGCCACTAGGCAAAATATGTACTTTGATTGAAACAAAATACAGGTAGGCTGTACTACAGTTTGTTAACACCATCTGCTCTAAAATACACTCACTGTACATTCATTCAAAACAACACTGTAGGCTTCTTTGAAACGGTAGCCTACAACTCAAGAATATCTAAATGCTTATCCCCATGAAACTGATTGAGATCAAATGGTAGGTATGTAGATGCAGCTTGGACGTTTCACCAGTAAAACCTGAATAATTATAATTTCACGATTGACAGTGAGAAATGCACAAGGCCGGAAAAGTCAGATCCGCAGCCTCGGCCTAAAAAGAAAGGCACAGATGTAATTTGGCAGAAGAAAATGATGATACCTGTTATTCATGGATGCTTTGATGTTAGGCAGGTGATGTTGTACAAGAAAAGCCCACAGGAGCTGCTGTGTGGGGCCAGTCTAATCAGTGATGAGTGGATCCTCACTGCAGCCCACTGCATCCTCTACCCACCATGGAACAAGAACTTCACCATCAATGACATCCTGGTCCGCCTTGGTAAACATAACAGAGCTAAGTGAGTGGTTATCTCCTATTTTCCCATTTTATCTTTATTAAACAAACGATACACATGGACTTTTGCACAGTTCAACAGTGAACTATGACATGCCATAAGACTTGACAAAACAATAATATAGCCATACCAAAACATTCTTGGCTCATATCGTATTTCATCCTAATCCCAGGTTTGAGAAGGGCACAGAGAAGATTGTGGCCATTGATGAGATAATTGTCCACCCCAAGTACAACTGGAAGGAGAACCTGAACCGGGACATTGCTCTGCTGCACATGAGGAGGCCCATTACTTTCACCGATGAGATTCATCCTGTCTGTCTACCAACCAAGCAGGTTGCTAAGACGTAAGAGAGTTTAACGTAGCTAGCAGTAATGATTAAATAGGAATTATTAACATTTCTGAGCTTTTTCCCATGCTAGCAATGGTAGCATCCTTTTTTTAAATTTCTCCTTCAAGACTGATGTTTGCTGGTTATAAAGGCCGTGTGACAGGCTGGGGGAACCTATATGAGACATGGAGTTCCTCCCCCAAGTCTCTACCCACAGTTCTCCAGCAGATCCATCTACCCATCGTTGAACAGGATATCTGCAGAGACTCTACCTCTATCCGCATCACTGACAACATGTTCTGTGCTGGTGAGTAGCAGTTCTCATCTCTCATCTCAGTGTGGTAATTGCTGTATACTGCAGCTCAAGTCCATCCAATATGTTAACCAAAAGTGAATTGGTGCATTGTGACTTGATAAAAAATGTGGTGAATCACAGGTGTTACCATTAGTATGATGCTTCTTTACAATGCCAATGTACGTTTCAGGCTTCAAACCAGAGGAACAGAAAACTGGTGACGCTTGTGAAGGGGACAGCGGTGGTCCCTTTGTCATGAAGGTATACAACTAGAGAAAAACAAAATTCACTCATTAGATGTCTTGCATATCCCCCGCTTTATTTGATATACTCATGAGAATGACTTATATCCTCATTCACAGAACCCAGATGACAACCGTTGGTACCAGATAGGCATTGTGTCCTGGGGAGAAGGATGTGACAGGGATGGCAAATATGGATTCTACACCCATCTTTTCCGTATGAGAAGGTGGATGAAGAAAGTTATTGACAAAACAGGCGGCGATGACGACGATTGATTGTTATTTCTTCTCATTTTCTCTACATGCAAAGGAAACTGATGTAATATTGGAAATAAACATGCGTTCCTGATCATTATCTGCTTGTTATTACTCGTAGACTCAGCAATTATAATTATTATAATTATTACAGAAATTAATCAAACTAAATTCAGATCTGAGATTGCCACTAGAATTCTGCATGTTGTTACACAAGGTTTTCCATACATTTTTTGATACAGATCTAATGATGAAGTAAACGCAAGCCCCGCTGGAGAGCTATATCAGACAGGAAGGTTTGAAACCTGCTATCATAATCAAAGCTAAGCCTAGTTCACACAGCACTTCCCCACCTGTGCCTCTGTCTCGTTTCGGAGTCAGAGGAGTGTGGTTGCCAAGGCAAGGAGAGCTCTCCACCCACGGAACGAAAACCGGATGTTTGTGACTTGTGAAGCAAGCAGCTGTCACTGACATAGCTAACGTTAGTAGCCTAGCGAGATAACTTAGCAAGCATTTCAGCGGGGATCAATTTCACCGATTTTACGGTAATCCACCAATTTAATGATTTATGTTTGAATGAATCAATGTATTTGGCGTGTTATATAGCTAGCTAGGACATAAACGTCAGACGAGCTCATTTGGATTAGCCCCATATAACCAGGTGGTTAGATAGTTAACGTTAGCCTAACCAGCCGAGGCTAATGGTAACATACTGTACCTTGCTAGCTGACAAGGTAGTTAGCTGTCAACTAAAATATTGTTAAGTAGCTAGCTAACTACAGTTAAACAGGTTAGCTGCTGCTGGTAGTTGACGCGTTAGCTAGCTAACGTTTGTTTTAATCTATCGATATTTGTAAAACATTGAGTAGCTAGGTTACCTACTGCTGTATCGTCTGGCGTTAGCTAACGTTTTTTTTAAATGTGTGTATATATATATATATATATATATCTCGACATCGCAGCGCAATAGGGCATAAGTTAAATAGCTAACTAGTTAACGTTAACTAGAGGAGTCGGGACAAATTGTAGCCTTGTTTTGCGTAACGTTAGATAGCTAACGTTAGCTGTTTCTCTAAGACACGAATCACCTTATTTTTGTAGCTAAAATATATGGCAGTTGCAGTGTTTCGCAATATACAGTATTTTGGCTAGTTTATCTACTATAGATGTATACAATTATTGCACTTTGCCTGAATGCAGTTCTCCTCACCTGGACTGCGCATACATGAATGTGTTTCTGACTCCAGTCGTGATATTTAAAGAACCAAAATGTCAGAGCATATTGCATCTCATAGATGGGGAGGACTGTATTTGATCCTTCCCGCAAAACGAAGAACGGGTAACAGCAAGGCTGCTTCTTCAAACACAGCCCCTGTGGTGTTGTAAGATAGATTGGGTCATTTCATACGAAAATGTGTGTGTGAAATGTGTAGAACTTCCAAAAACAAACCAGCCAATCAATTGTTGCTTCATTGCACAGACATCTCCTCAAATTATTACCAAATGCTAACCTGATTACAGATGTGAATTAGGCCTCGTCTATTTTTCTTTTAGGCTGGACTTTGAAAAGAGTGAAGGACACGAGTTTATAGACCTGTTTCTTCAGTCCATGTTTCATGCATTGTCCTTTCTGGCCCCATTGGAGTGGCTCTTCTGCAGTTATGATGTAACAGTACAGCTTTAAAACATGGTTTTTGCCTAGGGTCCATTATAGCAGTGATAATTTACCACAAAGCACAAGAGAAAAGGCATCTTAAAAAATGTTGCAACTGTGCCTGTTAAACACTTGTTAGCTGTTTTATTTGTCTAAGTTAAGCTATAGGGAGGGACTTTGAGGAAGATGCTAAAAAAGATCTTGAAAGTGATCCCACTGCTGAGATAAGGTGATATCTCATTGCATTAGATACGTTATGGATGGATGTTGATGAACACACTTATTTCTGTGACAGGAGGCTGGCTGAGCACCTGACCAGATTTTGATCCGTGTGGAGTCTCATAGTTCACCACCATGTCTTCAGACCTTCTGGTTGACCTCAATGATGACCTTGGAGTAGATGATCCTCCCAGCAATGCCCTGGACCAGCTCAAACTGTCTCCAATGGGGGACAAGCTGTGGCCCCCAGATGACTCCAGGATGAGCAAGTCTGGTAAGAACCTAAAGGCTATTAGAAGGACAGCTGGACCTCTCTGTGCTGTCAGATGTGGACAGTTGGGTAACAATTTAAAAAATGAAGTTGCTGAAATTTGAGAAATGCGTAAATAATTTATATTGTTCTATAAACCACCTAATCCCTTGAGTAAAACAAAATCATGAGATCACTGTTTTAAAATGCCACATTCTGGCAAAATGTTGGCCATTGTAATATGATAATAATCAGCCTGTTGTAAGATCAGCTGAGTTTTTAGAAATGGAACGTTGTTGTAGGGCTATTACTGTTATTTCCCTAAAAATCATATAGTTTTACGTAAATCTGTCATTGGTCCAAGGGAAGACTAAAAGAGAGCCTTATTCACAGCCCAATGCAGTGAGCCTTTTGTTACTCGTGTCATATTATTACAACTTGATTGCATATTGCCCTCTGATGCAGTCTGCATACATTAGTTATGCATTCTATTTGTAGGCACAGCAAATTTCTGGTTCATTTCTGTTTCACAGCAGATCTCCAGCCTCTGTCTGATTGGAGGATGAGGACCGTGCCATTATTTGTGACTAATAGATGCATCTACAGCACCATGATTTAGAGTTTGAATTATTCTCAGAATCGTTATTAATGAACAGATGATTAAAGAGAAGGGTACAAGGGTTAATCTTATGAGATACCAAACGAAGCGCACACTGTCTGACCACGCCTCGGGCAACTGCATGTTAGTGACTTATTCTGTGAGAAGAACATTGGTTTACTAAGTACACAATGCAGACGTGTGTGTGTGTGTGTGTGTGTGTGTGTGTGTGTGTGTGGGATAGCCTGTAAAATGCAATGTTTTGCCCAACTAATTATTTTGGTATGCATCGAAGAGGCTCAAAGTGTGTTCGCAAACTCATTCTAAGAGTGCCTGAGCAGTGAGCACCTACTGTCTGTGACGGGGCAGAGCCGAAACATTGAGTTGTGAAATTCTGAGCACTCTGCCCTCGAAGATATGAGCTAGTGAGATACGCGTGAGGTGGTTGAATGTGTCCCCTTTCCTGTCAACAGAGACGGACATATCCAAGCGGTTGGGGGAGGGGTCACACCTATCCTGGGACCACCCATACTATGATATTGCCAGGCATCAGATTGTCGAAGTAGCAGGTAAGAACTTTGTCTCTACATGTGTAGCTTATCTGACCTGAATTTCCTGTTCAGTCTTGAATCCAGTTGACACTGTTTCCTCTCTCACTCTGCTGTCAAGGTGATGATAACTTTGGCAGGAAGGTGATTGTCTTCAACGCCTGTCGGATGCCCCCCCACCACGAACTGGACCACCACAAGCTACTGATGTGGGTGTTGTTGTTTTGAGATTAATGAGACATTTTCATCCTGCCAAATGTCTAATAAATAGCTTCTTGTTGTGCTTTGATTTCCCCGCTGCTAGTCAAGTCGGTAGTCGTTGTTGTGTTTTCATAAGTGATGAGGATTGACTTCTCAACTATCATACTATCATCCAGGTATCTGAAGGCTACCCTAGACCAGTATGTTGAGAGCGACTACACCCTCATCTACTTCCATAATGGCCTCACCAGTGAGAACAAGCCATCTCTCAGCTGGCTGAGAGACGCCTACAGAGAATTTGACCGGAAGTGAGTCCCACCCTACCTCTAGCCAGACACTGGAGACCATAGTTGCAAAGCACATTTTGATCATTTTTCTCCTATGAATGATGAGATGCACTCCATTTCACTAGAGATCTGAAAACTAAAGCCAAAGAGGAAGTGGACTTTGCCCTCACCCATATTTATCTGGGTGAGGGCACTAATGGCTTGACTTCTCAAACAAGTGAACCGATTCAAGTTTGCTTTTGCTGACTGCTCCGTTTTCTTCAGGTACAAGAAGAACATCAAGGCACTGTACATTGTCCACCCCACCATGTTCATCAAGACTCTTCTCATCCTCTTCAAGCCTCTCATCAGGTTAGCATTCCAGCACCAGAGATGCTCTTTATTCCTTTAACTGTAAAGTGTTTGCCATGTGTGATGAATCTTCTTTCTTTTCTAGCTTCAAATTTGGACAAAAGATCAACTACATCAACTACCTGAGTGAACTGGAGGATGTTGTTAAGTGTGAGCAGCTAGTGATACCCACCCGGGTGCGAGTGTAAGAACATTTTACACACGTTACGTGTAACTACTGTAGCTCAACATTGCCAATGAGTTGGATGTAATGGATGTCTATTTGTGATATCTGACTAGTTTATTAAGTGCATTACTTTGCTTTCTCACACCCAAACCGATAGGTATGATGAAAAAATCAGAGCCTCACTAAAACCATCAGTTCAGGCCCAGATGTCCCCCCCCCGCAGTCCACCACTACCCAATCAACAGTTTGGAGTCTCCTTGCCAATGTAGGTAGTTGGATGAGGGCTGTTTTTATTTGACTCTACTTCCTCAATATCCGACCTTGACGCTACATACGTAAGACATTATCCTGTGTATGTTTCAAAGAGTTTCATTTTTTTTTGTTCTTGTTGATTTGTCAAGGCTAAGAGCGAGAAGCTCAGACAACGAAGCAGTTCCATTGGTGATGCGAGACACCGTGGCCTTCTTAATGGATCAAGGTAAGCACCCTTCTTGCATATTTTTTACCAGTGGTCATTTTTCTTGATGATGGGTTAAACCTTTGAGTCTTTGTTCAGTTTTTTGGACAATTCCAATTTCATGGATACTGGACATGGATTTAGTATTTGACTTGCAAAACAAGGCAAATTCTGCTATTTGATTCTGTTTTACAAAAGGTTTTGTCTTCATGGTTTCCCCCTTTTTCTGTCCTGTCTTAGGTCTTGAAATTGAGGGGATATTCCGGCGGTCAGCCAACGTGACGCTCGTCAAGGATGTTCAGCACAGATATAACTCAGGTGAAGCATTTGCACTCATTGTTACTCTTAAATTAATGTCTAAAAATAATATCCGGTCATGTAATCCGTTCATGAACTGGGTAGACCTAATGTATCTCTTTGGCTGTAGCTGTGGGATTTGTATGGCTCTGTGATTGTGTGTGTCTGTGGCTCCAGGTGAGGAGTTGAGTTTTTCCCAGATGGAGGACGTTCACCTGGCAGCTGTCATCCTCAAGACATTCCTCAGAGAACTACCAGAGCCCCTCCTTACATACCAGCTCTACAATGACATTGTCAACTTTCACAGTAAGTCTGGGGGACTCTCTCTTATCCTCCACACAGTAGATGGGGATATCTTTTTATGTTTGTTGCTATAGCTGTCAATTTGTTTTGTAGGTCATAATCCTGAGGATAGTTTTTAGTCATAGCCATGTAACGTTAAGGGTCTATTTGTTATGCTCATTCCTCAGATGTTGACAGCAGTGCCAAAGTGACTGCGATCCGGAACATGCTGGCAATGCTCCCTGAGGAGAACTATGCTTCCCTGAAGTTCCTCATTGAGTTCCTGGTGCAGGTATGTTTGCTGTCGTATCATATCCCCAGCTGAATACTTATCAGAAGCTCGGCAAACATTCCTGTTTGTCTTTGGAGGCCTGTTGTTCTATGGTTTTGTCTAAATAAGCATCATTCTGGGCATTTAGTACTGCCTGGTGACACTGGCCCTTACCAGTTTGTGTAAATTAACCAGTGAGTCATTTTCTTATTGATATTCTACAAACATGCATGCTTGCCCATGTAGGTGTCCGCACAGAGTGAGATCAACAAGATGAACAACACCAACCTGGCAGTGGTGTTTGGACCCAACCTGCTATGGGGACAAGACGCTGCCATGACACTCAGTGCCATCGGCCCCATCAATAACTTCACCAGAACTCTGTTGGACCAACACGACAAGGTCTTTTCCCCCTAAGACGTCTCCTGACAGCGATCTCTAACCACGCCCCATTCGTTCGGTGTTTAAATCCCCGTCTCTGACCATGTCTCTGTATTGGTCTAGTACAGTGTAACTGTGTCTCTCCCAGTGCCCCTAGTAGTGTTGCCAAATGCATGAGTGTATTGTGACTGTGACTGAGGACACAGAGAGAGAAAAAGACAGGGGAGACGAACCATTGAAGATGCCAAAAGTCGGGTTAGAAGTCAGGTATGAAGAAGGCTTTAATGTCTCCGCCAGATATCTATCACTCAGGAGAAGTTCAACACAGTGTACATGATTTGGTACTTTAAAACAATTGGAATAACCTATATCAGTTCACATCTGTTCTGGTTTGAATCATATCAAATATTTATTTTGATGGTACAGATTTCAGAGAACATTTATGCAATGTTTTGTATCTGGGGAGCAAGATATATTTTATATTAATTTACTTTGTCAAGTCCTATTTGCATTGAAATAATTTTCGAATTTCATAAATGATCGGTCGCTACAGTCAGTGAGCCAGTGTACTCCAATATTCAATGTACTCTAAATTCTATCGGGAGTTTATATTTTGCCACAACTTGTTTAAAAATCATGGTTGTGTAAAGCTACAGTCTATAGCTAAATAAAACCATAAGAGTATGTGTATTTACGTTTTTTGGGGAGGGTCACATATCGCCTTACTTTTTAAATGTTTACTCATCTGACAAAACATACTGGTATACCCTTTAAACATTTCCAGCACGCCTTTGTTTCTGCTGCATTACTTTTGATCATTTGTACAGGTCAACTATAAAATAACTATTCTTAATCATGTAACTTCTACATTTCATGTTATGCCTGATTAGCTTTCTCAATGCAGAACAGTATTTTCATGATACATATTCTACTTTCATTTGTGTATTATTACTCTACTTACGGCAGTTATTCCTTGAACATCACTATCCCTCTGTAAAGACTGATGGCTAGTGTCATTGCTGGCAAAAGATCTTTATGTAGCCTTAAAGTCAGTAAGGGGCATAGAAGGGCTACTAATCACGGATAGACTGAAATGCTGTGTACTTACAGACCCGGGGGCTCTCAGGCTCTATTGTATTTAATTTGTTTACTGTATGTTAGGTGAGTTGTTTCTCAGCCTTATTTTGCTCGTTTTATTGACGTCCGTTGCTTTTGTTCAATACTAAATTCAACTCAACCAAAGAATTATGGTTGCATTGGAGAACACTAAGATGGTTCCATTAGATTTTTTTTTTTTTTTTACCTTAACATTTTTTTCCATTTGCAATGGCCAAACTTTTGGGGGTACAGCTCCTGTGCTTTGTGATCCTGAATTACTTTAATGAACATATCCTGAACAAGAACAGTGCTAATGTTAAGACTGAATAAGTAAGAGTTCTGTTGTGCTTTATGTTTAGTTTAGTGTGTATGAAAACTTCCTAGTCATGTCAATGAAACAATTGCATTGACATGCGGATCAGTGGCTTAGTAGAGCCTTTACAACCCCATTTGCGTCTGTGCCTTAAGGAAACAAACAGGCGAGTAACCAACTCCACAGTCATATCTTGTAAAAATTGTGCCCGTTTGTCCACCTTTATTGTACTGTTTATCTGTATTGTAAAATAATAGTATTTCCTGGTTGCTACAGTGAAAATGAAATACCTCGTTAAGAGTATTTTACTGCAATCTTTATATGTTGTGAATATAAAGTATAAATAAAAGGTGATGGTTAAAAGTGCCTTTGATTTATTCAGATGTCTGGAGGGTCGTACTCATGTGACAAGAGTATTGATGCTCTATTGTATTTTAAAAGCTTCAAGGACGACGAACACGATCACTCGTGTTGTGCTGGTATAAATCACAAACGACCACAATCAGAAATATATAGGGCCTCTGGCTTATTCCTTTCCCATAATACAAAATAGGCCATTTGAAGTAAAAATGTATTACACATGACCATGCTACTGTATATTAAAGCATTGGGGGAAATCAAGAAGACTTAAGATTGATACATTGAAAGTGCAAATAATGTTTACCCTCTTTACAGATAGGGGAAAAGGAAGCTTGCTTTATATGGTGATTCAGAGGTGAGCAGTGACTGTACATCATTTGTAGTGACACAGTGATTTGTGGCCTAGAGTTGGTAATCTAGAGAAGAAAGTAGACAACACTTCTCCCCATTTACAAAAAAACAACTACAGGAACTTTTCAACATACAGATTCAGCTACACAGCATGTTCGCTGTTTCTTGGATATAGATTCACTACTATTGACCAATTGCCATACATATCTTCCCATCTACTAAAACATGGCCACGTCTGACTCCATAGTTGCTATGAACGTTCTCAGTGTCACACGGGACAGCAATAATACAACGGCTTTGATGAACTGAACGTCTTTGTTATTATGTGCTAAGTTCTATAACAGCAAGGTGAGAGGGGATCTGGTATTTACATTACGACACAGTCTGCTCAACACTAGAGCAAACGTTGCAGTTATTCACATCAGAAAAGAAACCGTGCAATTTTTTTAAAAGATGTCTTCGATTGTTGGGTACAGGCTCTCTTACTCTACAATACATCAACCAGTGAGGTTTGAAGAGAAACATTCTGATTACAAATCAATGTGGAATTTCAACTACGAGAAGAAAGAACAGGCATACACAGGCTGAATGCAAACAATCTTGAAAGACAACAGGACCTTGCAGATGGACTAAATGGGATAATTTGTCATTTGAGACAGTGGATCCATTTCTATCCCTACTGCAATGTGTCCACAAATGCATCAAATTCATCAATGTTCTTCTCGTATACTGCCAGTTTTTCAGGAAGAGAGTCCTGTAGGGAAAATGAAAAATGAACATCATTACAAACACAGAAGGACTAAGATATTGATTTATTAGACTAAAAAGCACCACCGAAAAGAGACATTCAAACACACAGTAAATCATATAATGGTAACTACTATGTTCCCCTTTCACTACTATCTGTCAGTCGTTTAAATTCCAACAGGACCACTTCATAGACAAGGAGACCCCAACACGCCCCACCTGGCAACAAAACAGAAACCATCTCTCTTAGGAAAGTCAGAGAAGTGTGTCTCACCAGGTCCTCTGCCATGGACTGAGAACTGACATCAATAGTGAGGCTGGTGAGCTGTGGGGGGTTCTGGAACTCTCTGTAGAATGTGCCAAGGTCCATGGGAAGGAGGTCATCCTTGGAGAACGCAGGCTTCTGAAGAACAGAGCACCACAGAACACAATCAGATGTGCAGGGCAACAACTGTAACAGCCCCTTCCTTAATAACAGACTTCTTCCTACGATTTTTTTTTTGTCAGCAGCACATATTATTCTCAAAGATGTTCCGTTTTCAACATTTTCTTGCCAGCAACATAGTCCTAATTAATTCTCAACTGTTAACCACAAGATAAGGGGTCCGAGGTCAGAGATTTGAATTAAGAACGCTCATTCCCATAAGCTTCATTTTCTCGACATCAGAAGCGTTTATCTAAAATGTTCAAAGCTGACATCTCTCCCTCTGTTGCTTTAAAAAGCTAGCTCCTTTGATCGATTTTGGTTTTCATTAGGTCTTTGCTATGTGCTTTGTCGCATTCGCCTTTGGTGTTTTGGATTTTAATTTCTCATGGTCCCTCTACAGCCCAGATACAAGTCAGAAATAAAAACTGTCTGAAGCAGTTTGCATGCTACCCATCCGAAACAGTTTGTTAATGTTGGTCTTGGGCAAGGGTTATTTCGGCTGTTCATGCACACAATTTTTTTTCTTCCTGAGGCAAGCCGATGTTTGGTAGCCGAAGTCTCCGCTCCTTCGTCGGTGACTGGTCAAGAGTAGGGATTCTTCAATGAAGTGTTTGATGTCATTCAACGAGAGAGGACTCGTTTTCATGCAAATTGTTTCAGTTGAGAAATACTGCACCAAACATCTGTTAGTTGTAAAACTGCGAGACTACGACCGAAAACTTCTACATTTATTACAGATACCTTGAGTTATCTTAGATTAATTTCAGACTATTTTGAGGAAGTGTATACTTCTACGGCATCTAAAGAGGGACAAACAGTACTATTCCTGCTTTTTAAAATAATTTTTCAAGCCAAGGTCTTTAAAGGGAGTACGCGAGGCACAGACATTCACTTCGTCTAGCTGAGTTCTGTTTGGAGCAAATCGAACCTAGTATGCAAGCGCATTAAATGACCACTGCTAAGTGATGTAAGTAATGCTCATTTCTATAAGAAGAAAATTCACGTTTTCTTCCTCTGCAGATAACATCCACAAACAGACATTTGTTCGTAGGAGCATTTGATAAGACATAGAAATGGGGTTAGATTGATTGAGTTACTATCTATCCTTGACTAAAATGTAGTGTCTGTTTTCCCCTGGAAAACAAATAGAGCAATCTGTGTTACCGAAGGCAGGGTACTTACAAAGTCCACCATAACAAAGTCGTCCTGTGCCGGGCCTCCACTCTCACCAGAGCCTTGGGAGTGCAAACTGCCCTGCAGGGGAGAGGACGTGGCTGAGGACCCCGGCGGCTGAACCTTGGATAAAGGAGAAGTAATATCATCACCACGTCTGCACTAAAATGACTCCTAACCATAACCCAGAAAATAGTTATTTAAGGCTGACAATTATTTATGTGAATAATTGATTTACCATAGGGTCATTTTCCTCGAGGTCATAGGCTCTGGGAGCAAACGCTGCAAATGGTAAGTCCAGGCTTGCTGTGGTTACCTGCAATGGACATAGGTTAATACTGCAGTAATTACAAGGGTGTAACACTCACTGGTAATATGTCCTTTACTCGTAAGAATGGGTACTTCCAGGAATAAATATCTAAGCTTTGTACTTAAACAAGGACATAAAAAGCCTGTCGCTACCTGTGTGCCTGGCTTGTTGACAAAGGCACCCACTTTCCTGGTGAAGGTGGTCTCCAGTACACCACAGGGAGAGCCACTCTTCACCTCAACGCTCCTCGACGAGGTCTCTGCGTCCTCGCCACTTTGAAAGATCACATGGCAAAGCTGTAACAAACAGGTTTCTCCCAAGCAAGCGTCACCTAAGGTGATCCTCAGTTCCACAGGGTGCTTCGCTTGTCACACGGGGGTCATGGCAGACTGGGGCTTACCTGCTGGAGGGCGTGGCGGGAACATGATCAGAAGGGGGGCATGAGGACACTCGTCGATGCTCTGCCTGGGCTCCGTGACAAGGCTGCACAGGCACCTTCTGGGGTACGCCCCCCTCCTTCCCTGGAAATTCCATCTACATAGGACGTGTGAAAGGCCATAGTTGGCACTGGCTGAGTCATATTGAAACACCTATGCAAAGCTTAGTTTTCCTTGTTGGCCCTCAAATCTATTCATTTAGAGCATCTTGACTGGCTGCGTCACCGCCTGGTATGGCAAAGTGCTTGGCATCCGACCGCAAGGCGTCATCCATGACCTCTATACCAGGCGGTGTCAGAGGAAGGCCCTACAAATGGTCAAAGACTCGAGACACCCAAGTCATAGACTGTACCGATGCAACAAGTCTGGAACCAACAGGACCCTGAACCGCTTCTACCCCAAGCCATGAGACTGATAAATAGTTAGTTAAATAGGTACCTGGACTATCAGCACTGATCCTTTTTGCACTAACTTTAACTCATCACATACGCTGCTGCTACTGTTTGCTATTGATCCTGTTGCCTAGTCACTTTATTCCTAGTTATACAGTATGCACATATTTACATCGTACCCCTGCACTGGTACCTCATGTATATAACCAAGTCATCGTTACTCATTGTGTATTTATTATTACTTTTCTATAATTTCGCTATTTTTTTTCTCTCAATGCATTGTTGGGAAGGGCCGGTAAGTAAGTACTTCACTGTTAATATACAACTATTGTTTACAAATCATGTGACAAATAAAATGTTATTTGACTAGCTCAATACTTGGGTGGTTACCTGGTGTGGGTTGGCAGCATTTAAGCTGGAGGGGTGGCAGAAGTCAGCAGCTCCAACAAGCACAGGAGACTGATAAGAAAGACGAGAGCAGTAGAGCTGAGAGAGAGAAAGAGAGAAAGGGCGAGAAAGAGAGAGAGCAAGAAAGAGAGCGACAGAGACAGAGAGAGTGAGTGAGAGGAAGAGACAGCGAGAAAGAGAGAGACAGAGAGAGTGAGTGAGTGAGAGAGAAAGAGACAGCGAGAAAGTGCAAAATAAAGAAGGAAAAGAGAGCGAGCTAAAACATGAATTAATCCACAGAGGAGAAATGGGGTGATGGGAGGCAGGCAGCAGGAGGTAGAAACTATAGCATTAGAGAGGATAGGGTAAACGTTTTAAGCACAGCTCTTCTAGGCAGATTTGACTTACCCTGACAATGAACGTGATAATCTATTAAACATATTTAAGTGATGACTAACTACTTGTTAAGGAATCCTTGTCAGCAAACCAATGGGACCATGTGGAAAGGTTTGAGGTTAGGAATCCTAGGGCAGTCAGTAGATAATGTAGATAATTACATAAGCACTTCCGTAGGTTATAAAATACCTTTTACCAAGACAAATATGATTATTCATGTTCTGAATCGTTCAGTGGACTCTAACATATCGTTAACATTACATAGAAAAAGTTGGATTTCTTAACATTATACATACGATAATACGCACAGAGCTCTGTTGACCTAGCGGTGGCAGGTTTCTCGTAACAACTTTTCAGCATTTTACATTTTGTGGTCCTTGTCTTTCAAAGTTGTTTTCCGTGGGTCGCAAAAAGCACAATTAGCACGACACGAGCTGAATTAAATGTAAAAGGCATTGGGAAAAGAAAAAAAAAAGCTTGGAAAAACGCTCAGTGCCCCGTTGACATTTCACAGAGATACGCTTGTTTTTGTGAGAAATCTTCAAAAAAGAACAGGAATTTCAAATGAATATGAAAAGAGTACCCTAAAATTCTACATGTCATGTCTCAAAATCGATATCCATCTTACATCTATATTGTTTTATGTCCTGCGGATTTGAAGAAAGATGAGTTCAATGGGAAAGTGAGCCTGTCAGGTATCCACAGTAGCCTTATTTCTCGCACAGAATCCAGCATAGCTGACTCGATGCAGTTGTCCTGATTTTTTACCACTTTTTTTTTTTCTGGCCTCCATTGATTTAGTCCATTCTACAAGGGTTAACACCTTCAATAACTTTTGAACTGATTAGTATAGAGAGATGAGGTCAGGACCATTGGTTTTATTAGAGGAGTATCTACACAATAAACATATTATTTTACCCATTGGTCAAAAGATGTGTTTTTGATTGGACACCCTAATGTAAGGGATAAAGAGATGTCCCATTTGATTGCTTCATTTATTTGCTTTTAAGAGTTCTATTCTTCTATTACTTTTAAAGAGGTATCAGAAGACAGGCCAAATAGTCATGGAATACCTCAGGCATTGTGAATGAGTGAGATACATGCCCACACACAAGACTCACTTGGAGTGAGAAGGCCAGGCCCATCATGGGGAATTTCAGAGTGTCCATCACTGCAGGTTTTATATTTTATTTTTTATTATTATTTTTTTTATTTTAATTTTAAATGTGCCTTACTTACAGTGAACACGCACTACACAGACAGCACAGAAAGAGGGAGAGAAAGGGGCTAAGAAATGAAAGCACTTATACAGAAAAATGGAAAGGACACATTTGGTACGGGGGCTTGGTAATGTCTCCAACACAAAATGTCTGCTATCCCACTGCCAGAATTGTGACATGAGCTTTGGGTATGAGAATAGCAACCCACCAGATACACAAACAAGACACCACATACACAACTACACAACAGTTGGATGTATGGTCATCAATATATGTCAAATGTTTGAATTTGCAAATCTATTTGAACGCGGCGCAAGACAAAATAGTTTAAGAAAACACCTGACCCTTTTGGTAGTGAAGTCACATTCACAAATCTCACCGTGGACACCACATATGAAGTTACACATTTGCAAAATTTACACAGTTGCAAAGTTTGACTTTGCTAAGCAGTGACATACGTACTTGTGAGGGTGGAGAAGTGGAGAAGGACGTGGTGCACACTTCCTGAGAATCCTCCACCCCATTGTATGCTCCTTCATCTTCCCCGGGTGCTCTGGAGTATAGGGAAGGCAAACAAACATGACCAGATCATTACACAATCCTTTATTTTAGAACTTCACTAAAGATTATCATAAATAATAGGCATGCACAAATCTGTATTGGGTCAGTATAGGTGTTTGGGTGAGGGCTAACCCACCTGTAGTTACATGGATGCATGTGTCCCATGTTGCCAAAGGGGCGCTCAACGAAGTGGTCAATGATTATGCCCATAATCGGAGCCGTCCTCTCAAACTGCCTGTGAGAATATGAATATAGAATTAGGAATAAGTGTATAGGTAAAACCAGTGGAGAATAAGGAGGATAGTGGAAGAAAATGGGAAAACATATAGTGGCAGAGTTTACAGGCAGTGCATTTGAGACCGCTGAGTGAGCACATGCAGTGCTGTGAACAAGAACAGCTTCTGTTTCTGTACCTGGTGGACATGAAGGCCAGGTTTGTCCTGTAAGCACAAGATAAGGTGATGGTTCCAATAGGAGTTCCCACAACTCCTACACGCACTGTCTGGAACCCTGAAAAACAGCATTCAGAAACAACAAATATCAGAATCTTCACAGCCCTATACAACACTTCCAAAGACCCACACAACCGACAAAATGTATACAGTGCATTCGGAAAGTATTCAGAGCCTTTGACTTTTTCCACATTTCCTTATGTTACAGCCTTATTCCAAAATGGATTAAATAATTGTTTTCCCCACATCAATCTACACACAATACCCCATAATGACAAAGCGAAAACAGGTTTTTAGAAATCTTTGCAAATTTATGAAATAATAAATAACAGAAATACCATATTTAGGTAAGTATTCAGAACCTATTCTATGAGACATGAAATTGAACTCAGGTGCATCCTGTTTCCATTGATCATCCTTGAGATGTTTTGACAACTTGATTGGAGTCCACCGGTGGTAAATTCAATTGATTGGACATGATTTGGAAAGGCACACACCTGTCTATTTAAGGGCCCACAGTTGACAGTGTATGTCAGAGCAAAAATCAAGCGATGAGGTCGAAGGAACTGTCCATAGAGCGCCGAGACAGAATTGTGTCAAGGGAAGGGTACAAAAATATCTGTGGAAGGGTACCAAAGAATTTCTGCTACATTGAAGGTCGCCAAGAACACAGTGGCCTCCATCATTCTTAAATGAAAGAAGTTTGGAACCACCAAGACTCGTCCTAGAGCTGGCTGCCAGGCCAAACAGAGCAATCGGGGGAAAAAGGCTTTCGTCAGCGAGGTGACCAAGAACCCAATGGTTACTCTGACAGAGCTCCAGAGTTCCTCTGTGAAAATGGGAGAACCTGCCAGAAGGACAACCATCTCTGCAGCACTCCACAAATCAGGCCTTTATGGTAGAGTGGCCAGGCAGAAGTCACTCCTCAGTAAATGGCACATGACAGCCCGCTTGGAGTTACCAAAAGGCACCTAAAGGACTCTCAGACCATGAGAAACAAGATTCTATGGTCTGATGAAAACAAGATTGAACTATTTGGCCTGAATGCCTACGGTGAAGCATGGTGGTGGCAGCATCATGCTGTGGGATGTTTTTCAGCGGCAGGGACTGGGAGACTAGTCAGGATCGAGGGAATGATAAACAGAACAAAGTAGAGAGAGATCCTTGATGAAAACCTCCTCCAGAGCATACAGGACCTCAGACTGGGGAGAAGGTTCACCTTCCAACAGGATAACGACCATAAGCACACAGGCAAGACAAGGTAGGAGTGGCTTCGGAACAAGTCTCTGAATTTCCTTGAGTGGCCAAGCCAGAGCCCGGACTTGAACCCGATCTAATATCGCTGAAGACCTGAAAATAGCTGTGCAGCGACGCTCCCAATCCAACCTGACAGAGCTTGAGAGGATCTGCAGAGACGAATGGGAGAAACTCCCCAAATATAGGTGTGCCAAGCTTGTAGCGTCATACCCAAGAAGACTCAAGGTTGTAATCGTTGCCAAAGGTGCTTCAACAAAGTACTGAGTAAAGGGTCTGAATACTTATGTAAATGTGATTTTTCCGTTAAAAAAAAATACATTTGCAAAATATTCTAAAAATTTATTTTTGCTTTGATATTATGGGGTATTGTGTGTAGATTGATGAGGGGGGGGGGGGGGGGTCTGAAAATGTAATCCATTTTAGAATAAGGCTGTAACATAACAAAATGTGGAAAAAGTCAAGGGGTCTGGATACTTTCCGAACGCACTGTAAATAATATAACGGGCATGGTTACCTTCTCCCAATCCTGTAAGTTGAACCTCTCCAAAATATATCCTGCAAAAGAATGTATCTATTAGTCAGATTGTTTACTAACACGATATACATCATCATTAGCAATACTGGTCAAAATAATGTTAACACATATCTGTATACCATAAAACAAACAAACCTGTACAGTATGACATAGTCATGCCCTTGCTTTCGTGAGAGTTTGTAGGCTGGGGTTACCCTTGTGATAGCCAGTAGTGACTTGAGCAGTAATGACATGCGGTTATAGACAGTGTAGGACACCTTAATATCTTTGTCACACCTGCAAAAAAAATAATCATACATTTTACAATGAGTGTTACGGTCCATGAAATGTAAAAAGCAACTACAGAACCTGGGGCACAAAAAGAAGAAAATGCTAAACTTATTCTCATTACTTACTTCTCGTTCATTTCGAGACACCATGTCTCCAATTCCATCGAGTCTCCCTGGAAAATATGAGAAAAACATAATGTTTTTCTAACCTTTACAGTCACTTGGACTTATTGACAAACAAATGCCCAATGATCCAGACCACTGGTCTCTATAACTGTCTGTGACACCGGTCTGTGCTATCTTACCTCTGAGGTTTTGAGGGAGATCTCAACACACATGGACCGTCCGATGCCAGGAAGCTGCCCGGCCAGAGCTTTCTTTGACTCATGTGTAACTTCTGGGATATCTTTGATTGCCAGGTTGAACTGGTGAAAATAATTTAGTTTAATGTTGAATCTACAACTCTTTCAGGAAAAAAATGTTACCAGTAAATTAATGAGTTGAGAGGCAAGAATGAATTGTGACTTACCCAATCAGAGCCAGTAGGTGAAGACAAGGAGCGTGTGCATACTTTTTCCCCAAGTCGAGCTTGGACTATCACCTGTACTGTCTGATGACATAGAGAAATTATCAACCTCAGTGAATTAATCAACTCAGGAATACTATAGAAAGTGCTTGATAATCAATATTGCGTATAATTAAAGACATTACCTTCAAAGCGAAAAACTTTATGAACTTGTCCAAGTCTTTTTTATCCTGAGGACTTAGATCACTGTCCATCATGGAATGCCCTTGTAATGTAAAAACACATTCTGGTGAGCAAGGACAGCCACATTAATCTAACTGTTGGCAGGCTATATCAATGGCGTGTCAGTGAAAACAATGCTAGATTTTGTCTAGCCCCATTCTATTAGCTAAGAACTCCAGTGTGTCCATATATAAAGCTTGTGTGTGTTGACAAAAAACAGCTAGCTAACGTCGACTCTAGCTAGGTAATATTTGACTAAAACATATTGGCTGTCAATGACAAGAAAATATTCAAGATTGGTGGTAGCTATCTAGATAATTAATACGATAGCATGGCTAACTACCGAGTTTAGCAACATAGCTAGCTAGCTAGCATGCACGTACTTAGCTCATCACATCAGAAATGCACAACATGTATTTCAATGTTGCGCTGATAGCGTACTGAAAAACGTAGTTCTGGTTACCTATATGTCTAAATGTTATATATTCTTATATTGGCTAAGTTACACCGTCGCATTATGTTATTTGGACACCAGCCTTAACCACCTGGCCCATTTCTTGTTTATTTTCTTTGGGGGTATGACGTGTATCGAAATAGTTGTATTTTGAGAAGCACTTTCATCTCCAACACTGTGGTCTTTAAAATGTGCAAAATCCTATCTATCGAAATGTCAGTGTTTTAATATCAATAAAACACAGTACATGTTGTTTTGTACACAATAATTACGTTCATTTGTTTGTTTTAAAATCGAAACTGCGTCTCACATATTTTTGCTAGATATCAGAAAAGTGACATGCGCAGTGTACTTTGCGCAGAAGAGTCACGATAATAACAACAAACGCCGGTAGGTTCAATTTTGACGTGTTTTTTTGTTACTAATGAATGATATTTATAGTTCGTATTCTTCTAAGTTAGCACCATCTCGGGTGACTCTGGTTCACTGTTACCAAATAAATGTCTGATAAGGAAATTGCTAGGCTAGCCACAAGCCCGAATGCTAGCTAGCTATACAACAAATTGTATAGAACACCGATCATCTTTATATCTAGTAGAGACTATTTCTGATTTATCTAACTGGACATTTGGTTAGAGATTAAGCATATCAGACCAGAAGATAATATTGAAAGAAACAGACCATGCTGAAAACACAAGGCTCTGTTTTGATGCATTCAACAATGCCTTTCTCTTTTTTCTCCCTACAGAATATACATAACGAAATGGCTATACAAATAGCCATTCTGGATTGTGACCTGCTGCTCCATGGCCGTGGACATAAAACTCTCGACAGGTTTGATATAGAGACTGTTTCAGATGAGTTCCTATTAACAACATTTGGATTCCCTCGAGATTTCATCTATTACCTGGTGGAGCTACTGCGTGACACTTTATCACGACGTACGCAACGGTCTCGAGCAATAAGCCCAGAAGTTCAGATTCTTGCTGCTTTAGGATTCTATACCTCAGGTTCCTTCCAGACGAGGATGGGGGATGCCATTGGCATTAGCCAGGCTTCCATGAGTCGCTGTGTGACAAATGTAACCAAGGCACTGGTTGAGAAAGCTCCAAAGTGCATAGGATTCATGAGAGATGAAGCCACAAAACAGCATTCCAAAGAGGAGTTTTTCAGGGTAGCGGGAATACCTAACGTCATGGGAGTTGTAGACTGTGCCCATATAGCCATTAAGGCACCCAATGCAGATGATTCTTCATATGTCAATAAGAAAGGCTTCCATTCAATAAACTGTCAACTTGTGTGTGATGCCAGGGGACTTTTGCTCAGTGCAGAGACTAACTGGCCTGGCAGCTTACAGGATAACTGCATATTTAAACAGTCTTCAGTGTACAAGGAATTGGAAGAGCAGGAAAATCACGAAGGCTGGTTATTAGGTAATATAGCTGATAATCCTCCATTTTAAACTTTCATTGTTGAAAATATATATTTTTTATTATTGTCTTGCTCTTCAAGCTTCCCTCTTTCATAATGTCTAACCTAGCCATGCCTTTTCTTGTAGGAGACTGCCACTATCCTTTAAAGAAATGGCTGATGACACCTGTCCAGTACCCAGAAACTTCAGCAGACTTTCGATACAACCTGGCTCACACTGCCACTCATGAGATTGTGGACCGCACGTTCAGGGCCATTCAAACCCGTTTCCGTTGCCTGGATGGGTCCAAAGGCTACCTTCAGTACTCACCTGAGAAGTGCTCTCACATCATTCTGGCCTGCTGCGTCTTGCACAACGTGTCATTGCAATCAGGCTTGGATGCCTGGACGTTTGAGAGGACTGATATACCAGACCAGTCAGACGACGGCAGTCGAAAGCCAGAAACTGTGGACTCGGAGGCAGTCCGAATCCGCCAGGAGCTCATTCTTAGTCACTTCAGCTAGGTCTGCATGCTCAGAATCAACAGGGAAAACACTGTTTCACAGAGACACTGCCTGCAATAGAGAAGTGGTTGACACCAGATTCTGTATAAGCAGAAAGAAAGATGATTTTGTGACTAATATAGGTTTTAGTAGGTGTAGATGTGCATTCGCTTCAGAAGGTATTCATACCCCTTGACTAATTCCACATTTTGTTGTTGGATTAAATTGATTATTTTTCTCACCCATATACACACAATACCCCCTAATGGCAAAGTGAAAACATGTTTTTAGAAATGTTTGCAAATTTATTGATAATTAAATGTGTATCCTAAAAAACTCTGTAGTCCTTTCTAATGACAAGCATACCCATAACATGATGCAGCCACCACCATGCTTGAAAATATGGTGTACTCAGTGATGTGTTGGATTTGTATGTATATGTAAAATGTATGTATATGTTGCAGAAAAGCTGTAAAAAAATGAAAAAGATATTTCTCCTCCGAAGAGGGGCGGTGGTGGAGGGGTTAATAAAACAACTTTAGCCTTAATAGCGGACACATATCTCAACATGCTCACAACATGCCATTGGATACAAATTATAAACATTTACATACAGAAGAAAAATGGGGCAAGTCAAATTCTACTCAAATACTGTATTTGGCGGGTTGTGAGCATGTTGAGAGGTGTGTCCATTCTTAGGGCTTGATTCAATCAGATAAAAAAAGTGCATGTTTTGGATTATTTGTATTCTGTACAGGCTTCCTTCTTTTTATTCTGTCATTTAGCTTAGTAATTACAATGTGTTCGATCCATCCTCAGTTTTCTCCTATCACAGCCATTAAACTCTCTTAAAGTCACCATTGGTCTCACGGTGAAATCCCTGAGCGGTTTCCTTCCGATCCAGCAACTGAGATAGGAAGGACACCTGTATCTTTTTTTAAATTTTACCTTTATTTAACTAGGCAAGTCAGCTAAGAACACTGAGCTCAGCACGCACTGAGCCCCAATTGTGTGCCGCCCCAATGGGACTCCCAATAACGGCCGGTTGTGATACAGTCTGGAATCAAACCAGGGTCTGTAGTGATGCCTCTAGCACTGAGATGCAGTGCCTTAGACCACTGCACCACTCAGGAGTGACTGGGTGTATTGATACATCATCCAAAGTGTAATTAAAAACTTCACCATGCTCAAAGGGATATTCAATGTCTGCTTTTTTAAATTTTTACCCATCTACCAAAAGGTGCCCTTTGCGAGGCATTGGAAAACCTCCCTGGTCTTTGTGGTTGAATCTGTGTTTGAAATTCACTGCTCAACTGAGGGACCTTACAGATAATTGTATGTGTGGGGTAAAGAGATTAAGTAGTCATTCAAAAATCATATTAACCACTATTATTGCACACAGAGTGAATCCAGCAGCTTATTATGTGGCTTGTTAAGCAAATGTTTACTCCTGAACTTAATTAGGCTTGCCATAACAAACGAGTTGGAAACTTATTGACTCAAGACATTTTAGCTTTTCATTTTTAATTCATTTGTAAAAAAATTCTAAAAACATAATTCCACTTTGACATTATGGGGTATTGTCTGTAGGCCAGTGACACATCTCAATTGAATCCATTTTAAATTCAAGCTTTAACACAGCAAAATGTGGAAATATTTGCAAACACTGGAATTGTCTACAAGAGTGCAGGGTGTGGTGTACAAGATTTATACGCTCCAATAAATACATGTGTAAATGACTGGTTCATTTATTTTACTCATTATACGCATAACTATGCACAACTATTTTTTTTTAAACTATACAGTTTAAAGTTCATTCCAAAAACTCTTTGATAGAAAGTTAATTTGCCATATCTGTCACGGCCGTCGTAGGGAGGAGACCAAGGCGCAGCGTGATAAGCGTACATACTTCTTTATTTAAAGAATGAACACTGAACAAAATAACAAAACGTGAAGCTAATATGGCTAGTGCAGACAGGCAACTAAACATGGAATAAGAACCCACAAATACCCAAGGGAAAATGGCAACCTAAACATGATCCCCAATCAGAGACAACTATAAACAGCTGCCTATGATTGGGAACCAATTCAGGCCACCATAGACCTACATATGCCTACACTTACAAACACCCCTAGACATACAAAAACCCTAGACAATACAAAACAAGCATACCCACCCTCGTCACACCCTGACCTAACCAAAATAATAAAGAAAACATAGATTACTAAGGTCAGGGCGTGATAATATCAAAGGTTTGTTTGAGTTAACGGTGAAAAGACCAAGCTGTCTCCATCGCACAGCATGCTTGGCTATCAACAGCAATAAATCAAATCAATTTAATGAGACTTGGAAGGGGTGCACCCTTCCAGATTGTTTCATTTTGAAAAGGGAAACTAAAGGCAATGGATGGACTGTGAGCTGATGAAAACCTGAGCAAATGATGGAGAACAAACATATTTTTGTCTCCCAGCATCTTATTGAGTAATTGGAGGACCAGACATAGCGAAGTGATTGAAGAGAGTAAGGATAGACAGTATTTCATATACTTTCATATATTACATCCAGTGTGTGTGTTGCACCGATTTTTAATTAAAAAAAAGAAAGAAAATATGCATGAACAGATGTAGTAGGAGTTCTCAGAACTCTGCTGAATTCTGGTTTTGAACTAATTGTTGTAGACGAAAATAAAAAAGTGTTCAACTAATGAAGATGAAACAAAAAAGTAAACAGCCGTCTCATCACTTAACCTGTCAAATGGAAACTCACAAGGTCAAGAACATGGTATGTGCGCATCTTGCAAAAAAAACATGTTCCAGGTGCTGGATTTAAACAACAATTGTAGAGAACAAAACAAACTGGCGTAGGCTCCCAAAAGCGTATGCTCTGCCCCTGCTAGAGTCGAAATGTTGCCATGAACAGACCACTTTTGAGAGCATAAAAGCAGTGTACAGATGTATCTTGCTCTTTATTAAATAACAGCTCAACCTTTGTGGTCCCCCCCCATGTCTCTTGTTATCTCTCTCTCTCTGCAGGAGTCTGTGGGTTCTGCAGCACCTTCTCTTGAGAGTTCCATTAAATGGGCCGATGGTTTCCTTATTATGTATTCCATCACAGACCGGAGCAGCTTTGAGTCTGTCTCACACTTAAAGAGGATGAGTATTGATCATGTCAAGCAGACCCTGGGTGAGATGACAATTTTACACTTGTGGAAACACCAGTAAAGGGCAATCAAATGGAGTCTGGAGGGGAGGGCATCTCATTATTGCAGAGGTTACATCTTCTAAGAGGCTCTTTTCAGAACCTACTTTACATAGGCTAGTCCAGCTCTCTTTTCATTGAAGGATATTACGCTTTTGTATGTTTGTCAAATGTATCATAATGATTCCATTAAATCACTCATGACCAGGGGAACTGGTTTTATCAAGGCTGTGTTAAGCTGAGTTTGACTGCTTACTGCTTTTGCTGGAGTAAAAAACGTAAGCCACTGTTACACACCAGTACAGTGATAAAACAGTAGGTCTGCTTATTGTAACGGCAAACGTTATGTGCTGGTTGTCTTTTCTGCATAGCCTCAAATTCCTTGCAAGATACAGATAGACCATCTTAAACAAGATCATCTCTGTGTATTTTGTGTGTGTTTTGTGTCCCTTTAATAGGTTTCTAAACTCTTTTCCGTGCTCTTTCATCAGGCATACCTACTGTAATAGCTGTGAATAAATGTGACATGGAGAATGGAAGGGTGGTGCGGGCAGGAGAAGGAAAGGCCCGTGCCAGTGATCTGAGGTGACATGTTTCAATGGATTCACTTGTCTGGCGCCATCAGCAACAACTTCCAATCGGCTATATTCTTATTAGCCTTGGAACACTGAATCAACTACATTTTGAAGATGTGTGAACTAAAATGTAGTAAAAGTTTTTGCCGACACAAGTGAATTAAAATATAAAATCAGCCAGTGGTGAATGGTCCATGCTGGAAAACCATTTCTTTGTCCCTCAACCATATCCATACATTAAATTGACCAGTTGACAATGTCCAATTGTTTTCAGTGGGTGATCAGGAATGGAGAACTGATCTTTAGCCTCTTGTGTATGTTCAGGTGCAGCTTCTTTGAGTTGTCTGTGGCAGAATGTTCTGTGGCTGTGGAGGTAGCGGTTGAGAAGTTGGTATGAGAGGTGTGTCTGGAATACCAGCGCCACCTACTGGCCATGGACAAACAGTCACGCATGCTCCAGATGAGGCACGCACTGAGCCTCAAGCTCCCCCGCAGCAAGACCATGCAATGGTGACGAAGGCATTTCACAGAACACACACACAGTGTGTCTATGGCTACATATTGGTTAATGCACAATTGCATAGAGGTTCACACAGCTTTGATATGGCACTTGACAACATCAATGGGAGTTTGACAGAAAGCAGCTGAAAATGGATCGGAAGTTGAACTTTGACCAGGAGGTATTATCTCTTACCACCTGTTTGACAGTGAATTGTTTGCTGTCTACAGTGTTTGTAACAAGAACTATCACACACTAAATCTTGATGGCTGTTTATAAATCAGGATATACACTGCTCAAAAAAATAAAGGGAACACTTAAACAACACAATGTAACTCCAAGTCAATCACACTTCTGTGAAATCAAACTGTCCACTTAGGAAGCAACACTGATTGACAATAAATTTCACATGCTGTTGTGCAAATGGAATAGACAAAAGGTGGAAATTATAGGCAATTAGCAAGACACCCCCCAAAAAGGAGTGATTCTGCAGGTGGTGATCACAGACCACTTCTCAGTTCCTATGCTTCCTGGCTGATGTTTTGGTCACTTTTGAATGCTGGCGGTGCTCTCACTCTAGTGGTAGCATGAGACGGAGTCTACAACCCACACAAGTGGCTCAGGTAGTGCAGTTCATCCAGGATGGCACATCAATGCGAGCTGTGGCAAAAAGGTTTGCTGTGTCTGTCAGCGTAGTGTCCAGAGCATGGAGGCGCTACCAGGAGACAGGCCAGTACATCAAGAGACGTGGAGGAGGCTGTAGGAGGGCAACAACCCAGCAGCAGGACCGCTACCTCCGCCTTTGTGCAAGGAGGTGCACTACCAGCGCCCTGCAAAATGACCTCCAGCAGGCCACAAATGTGCATGTGTCAGCATATGGTCTCACAAGGGGTCTGAGGATCTCATCTCGGTACCTATTGGCAGTCAGGCTACCTCTGGCGAGCACATGGAAGGCTGTGCGGCCCCACAAAGAAATGCCACCCCACACCATGACTGACCCATCGCCAAACCGGTCATGCTGGAGGATGTTGCAGGCAGCAGAACATTCTCCACGGCGTCTCCAGACTCTGTCACGTCTGTCACATGTGCTCAGTGTGAACCTGCTTTCATCTGTGAAGAGCACAGGGCGCCAGTGGCGAATTTGCCAATCTTGGTGTTCTCTGGCAAATGCCAAATGTCCTGCACGGTGTTGGGCTCTAAGCACAACCCCCACCTGTGGACGTCGGGCCCTCATACCACCCTCATGGAGTCTGTTTCTGACCGTTTGAGCAGACACATGCACATTTGTGGCCTGCTGGAGGTCATTTTGCAGGGCGCTGGCAGTGCACCTCCTTGCACAAAGGCGGAGGTAGCGGTCCTGCTGCTGGGTTGTTGCCCTCCTACAGCCTCCTCCACGTCTCTTGATGTACTGGCCTGTCTCCTGGTAGCGCCTCCATGCTCTGGACACTACGCTGACAGACACAGCAAACCCTTTTGCCACAGCTCGCATTGATGTGCCATCCTGGATGAACTGCACTACCTGAGCCACTTGTGTGGGTTGTAGACTCCGTCTCATGCTACCACTAGAGTGAGAGCACCGCCAGCATTCAAAAGTGACCAAAACATCAGCCAGGAAGCATAGGAACTGAGAAGTGGTCTGTGATCACCACCTGCCCAATCACTCCTTTTTTGGGGGTGTCTTGCTAATTGCCTATAATTTCCACCTTTTGTCTATTCCATTTGCACAACAGGATGTGAAATTTATTGTCAATCAGTGTTGCTTCCTAAGTGGACAGTTTGATTTCACAGAAGTGTGATTGACTTGGAGTTACACTGTGTTGTTTAAGTGTTCCCTTTATTTTTTTAAGCAGTGTATTTATACAGAGAGAGAAGAGAAGCCACAATTACAACTTTGTAATTTTATTTAAAAATGGTCAAATAAATAAATACAAATTGATCGAATGCTCCAAAAATCTTGACTTACTCTGACACTGCAATGGAATTTGCCAAACACTGCATACAAATAGCTACATAAAATAACTCAAGTACAGGAAAGAGGTCAAATAAATCAGTGGATCACAGGCAACAAAAAGGATTGGTAACAAAACCGTAGTCAAAAATAAACAAATACTTCTTTTAAAAAATTATTGTGAAAAAATACAACTGACAAATATTACAAGAGAGTATGCAGTCTGTGTAATAAACCATTTACACTATATTCGGCACATTAGTGCCTTTGACTTGCTACAATGCATCTTAACAAAGAGGAAGAATACTTTACGTTGAGAAAAAGCCTTCTAAATTAATGAAATTATATGAGTGCATGAAGTAAGAGGTGGGACAGAGGTTACAAGAAAGGGGGGGGGTCTCCATATTGATGGAAATGAAATGCAACTAAAACACTTGAAGGCCACAGATGTGACATGATATAGCATGAGAATAACTGTTTTCAGAACTAATCAAGATATGCAGAGATGAAGAATCGAATCAATATTGGTTTCCTAATTGGTTGCTCTCGTTGTGAATATTATTTAGCTGGTGTAGATCATAAATGGAAATAAAAAAGGCTTTAAAATCATTCTTTGGATATTAACTTTGTTTCCATTTTTTTTTTATCCACAACATGACATTTACTTTCTTTCACAGCACAAAGCACTACACAATATTTGAGTTGGCCATACCACATCCTCCTCCCTAAGTCAGAAAATAAAAACAATTACGCCCATAATATTCAGCACTTTGCCTTCAAAGTTATGATCCAATAAAAGTCACTAATTGAGAGGGACATTTCAATTCCTACATGAGTCATTGGGGTACGTATACAGTACATTAAACATTTAATGGTACAGCTGTAGCTTTCAATATACTGCTGTAACACTTTACATTAAGGTAGCCTATACACCTGGTTACTTTTTGTTACTTATTCGTTATAATGGGTTATAAACTAAAATTTGCAAACTACTAAATAACAGATTATAAACGACTTATGAATATTTTATATTTTTTAAGGCACCTTAAAGTAAAGTGTTAACAAGGTTGGAAAGGTGAAATTCAGTTCTATATATGAAAAGTAGGAATGTTTTTATAAGTATAATCATGTCCATACAATCAATTTGCATATGTAGGCATAGGTTTGTTGAGGTTTTGACAGCTGTAGTTTTGTTGTTGGGCTCATCATGCTGAGCACAGATGGGGGAGTGTATTTGCTGAGATCCTTATTATTTCTATTGCATTAGAGGCACTGAGAGCCACATTTTCTAAGCTTCTGCACCAAAAAGGTCCAATAAAAACACATCAAAAGGATTATAAAGATAAGATGAAGAATATGTAAATTATTATTATTTAACAATATTCTGAAAGAAATCTGGCCCCAATTATACATTTTCATGGTAAGTATGTGTCATTGCTGCCACTTTTATCATTTTCATCTTGGCCTGTGAAGATGGCAAGTCAGGAGAGAACTAAAGGATTTAACACTGTTGTGTATTCAACCAAAAGGTGCATTATAATATTTGCTAATTGCTTGTATTTGAGGGACTTGGTGGAGGGACAACTCAAATAGTAGTTCAAATCACAATCCTTATTTTTCATACACTGGCAAGTCAAGTCAAAACTAATCAGAACTCTCTTACGTGATGACTCAGAGCAACTGACCCCTTGGAAATACAATAGGTTCCCATTTTAGCCTATCATCTCAGTTCTGTGCAAAGAGAAGTAGATTTCCTGAAGTGGTTCATCACAAATAGACAATATTTCCACAATTCATTGAATTTTTTTGTGACACTCAAACAAGACCAACAATACACCGAACAGTTTGTTCACGAGGCGCAACAGTTTCTTAAGGCAATTGCTATACAATGGCAAGTACCGCAGGCCAAAAGGAAGAGTGGCCTCAACACAAGACACTGGACTGGGCCATCACTTATTCTTTAACTAATGCTTTCCTTTTGATCTGGCTATAGATTAAAAACCGATTTGCATCTTCTCTTGTGCTTTCCAGTTAATTGCATTATTATTATGATTTTTTTTAAATTTTGAAACAAAACATTGCCATAGTTTGGGTGCATTTCATGTCAGAGGAAATATATAGAGCCCTGTAAAAGCCTTCAAACTCTCTAGGAAAGGCACCCCCAGCGGAACCCATACCGTACGGTGTAGTACAGCAAGTAGGCCCTGTGATGAAATGATATGTTTACTGGCAACCTACTCCTTCATTCCCATTTAACGTCCCTAATTTCTCAAGTGTTTCACAACTAATATATCTACATTGCATTGCAACTCTAGGGACTTAAAACATGTAAAACGGCAGGTTATAAACAAAAGCTACACATACTGTACAAAAGTGTAAAATGAAAAGTGACTTGTCAGTGTGGTGGTGTAAAATATAATCATTCAAATGTTCATATTTACTTTAGACATGTTTATGGCAGGATGAGGGTATGTGGTTCGGTTCCAGTTCTTTTTTGCCAACAAGTTTGTGCTTTTCCTATAGCGTTCCTGACAGTTTTTCCAAACAACATTCGGAAAACAATGTCATTGCCACACTCTCTTTTGTATGTATGTATGTAACTGCCATGCTAAATTTGTGCCTATCAATGGGGACTCCTAATTAAAACCTTAAAAACATTATATAAGAAAATAGCACTGTTTCCCTGCTGTATTTGGATACAATAGCATTTGGCAGTTATGAATTCAGCATATTGAATAATAATTCAATTGCAAGGAACATCTAAAAAAAAAAAAAAAGTATTTACATCGTTTTTTCCAGTTCTAATATATTTTATAAGAAACCAAAGTAATGCGAAACAGAAAAGCACTTTTGAAGAAGCATATCTTGATGTTCGAAAACTAGGAAGACCTGAATATAAACAGATTCCCCCAGAATAAATTGTTAGTTTCCTTTAGCAACAGATCCCAGGGGCGTGACAAACGGACACAAAAAACCTGTCAGACAATATCTGAACTGATAGTTGCTAAGTCCCCGTGCAGGCCTAGAGCTGCATTCACATGGAATATTGATGCGGCAGCTTTCTGTCTATGCCTCTGAACGTATCAATCAACAAATTGGTCAATCACATTCTCAAAATAATAAAAAGGAATGCTAGGTTCAGCAACAATGGATAACGCAAGACAAGTCATGATAAGGTGACCTCGAAAAGAAAAACATCTTCATTGTCAATGAAGCCTGCAATGAGTCCATGTGATGCTGCTGAAGACCACAGGCCGTAAGCTGAATGCTCGGCTCCTCCCACTGTAGCCGGTCCGTCTGGCTGTCTGTTGGGCAGCACTGAGGTGACAGTGGACACAACATGGACGTCAGGCTGACCTATGTTGATCCATCATCTTGGCCAGGTCGCAGTTGCAAATGAGAACTTGTTCTCAACTAGCCTACCTGGTTAAATAAAGGTTAAATAAAAAAAAATAAAAAAAAATCTGTCCTGCGATGTTACTTTAAGCTGTATTGTCAGGAGTTGTTGGTGATCGTAATGGGGCAGGTGGGATAGATGGATGGAGGTGAGCTGGAGCTCCTGTAAGACAAAAAGTGAGATTTGGGACTAATCATATCCCTCAGGCAATACTTCAGTGATTTTCAAAACTGTTGACAAATACTGCAGCAAACAAAAACCTCGTCCCCTGGTAGTTTATAAATTCCAAATGGCTGTTATGGTGTTTTGGTTGATCCAATTGTTTCTGGTGTGGTGTAGGTGGTGGATCTTCAGGCGAGCGGGCAGGTCTCGTCTTTGGACATCTCGGATCCATCTCCCCTGAAGCTGCAGACTAAGACACCCTAAGAAACCATCCCCACAAAGAGGCGCCATGGCGACTATTGGAGGCACACATTGGTGTGATGTTTATTACTATTAACAATATCCTTATTATGAGTAAGAGCGTCAATGTCGTCAGACTTGAATAATAATCCTTGACCTCGATTGGCATACCACTGGTACATAAGTCACCCTCCTTCGTACCTTTCCATTTCTCGGTCTGATAATCATAATGTCCTCTCGGACAATCCAATAATACACAACTACAATAACAACGACCCCAAAAATATATATGTCGGTGTGTGTTAATCGATTGGCAACTTTGGGCAACTTCGTGGGGTGCTTTATCTTTTTCTTTCCCTCTCTTTGGGGGTTCCTGTCCCTGGACTGGGTTGGTGGGTGTTATTTGACCCCCTCTGCTATATCCACAAGGGCCGGTGCTATAGTGTGGGGAGGCTCAAAGGTTTTGCCAAGGCTGCTGCTGTTGAGGTTGTCAATCTCTTTAACTTCCTCTTTCTTCTCTTCCTCCTCGGTCGCCCCGTCCGCGTTGTTGTTCAGGTCGTCGCTGCTATTGTTAGTCGTGTTCTTGTGCTCCTCAGGACTTGTGTCGTCTGTGTGGTCAGCACTGGCACAGTCTGCTCCTCCATTTGTCATGCTGGTCTGGAGCGCTGGCGGTGAGGCCTCAGGGGATGGGCAGAAGTTGATGCCCTGAATGAGACGCACCAGGCCTTTGACCTTCTCCAGGGAGTTGTGCATGTCCCTCTGACGGGCCAGGATAGTGTTCTTGTTCTCCATGCATTTCTTTAGAGAGAAATAGGGACAGACTCATTAGTAATTAACCATCCAGTTCATGTGCTGTTTCTGAGATGACTTCACATGCCTTCAGGGTTAGCCTCAGTGTCATGCAGTGTAATGCTTACCGTTATGGATTGGCTCAGCTGTTTGACCCTTTGTTCTAGCTGTTCTCTGTCCTGCTTCAGTTCCAAGCTCCACTTCACCAGTTTCTGCTTCTCCTCCTCTTTAGCTATCAGATAAACCATTGCAGTCAACATTTAAGTGTTAATTAGATGAACACAAATTAAATTTGGAGGTAGCTCTTTTTATATCTGGCTTCTTCTGTACCTGCTTTATATGCAATGTAGGAATGAACAATAGCGAGGGTTCCAGGCCATGGGATTGCCTCATCTTTCATCAAAATCTAAAGAAGAAAAGAGGAAACAATTGAATCCATGTCAACAATAGGCTTGGTTCTGCTTCTTTTTTAAATGTTTGAATAACCATTCAACCATCCATTATGTTTCAGTCGCTTTTTGGTGGAGACAAGTGAGCGGAGAAATACAATATAATTCAAATACTGAGCTATATATTGTATGCTCCCCCTAAAATTGGGAAATTATATTATACGAATATAATTGTTTAGAGAAAGAGATTTCTGTTTAACAAGTTATACTTTCTTCTCTCAAAAAAGGTAGCGTTCAAAATGATTGACACTCCTAAAGATTCTTATAAATGAAGTAGTCAAAAGGTTTAGTATTTGGTCCCATATTACTAGCACATGTGATTCTACAAACTTGTTGGATGCATTTGCAGTTAACGTTAGTTTTGGTTGTTTCAGATTATTTTGTTCCCAATAGAAATGACTGGTAAATAAATGTATCTAGTCACTTTGATTGTAAATAAGAATAAAATATGTTTCTAAACACTTCTACATGAATGTGGATGCTACCATGATTACGGATAATCCTGAATTAATTGTGAATAATGATGAGTGAAAAAGTTAGAGGGTCAAAGATCATACCCCCAACACATGCTAACCTCCCCTGTTATTGGTATTGGTGAGAGGTTAGCATCTCTTCAGGGTATGATCTCTGGCCCTCTGTAACTTTAGCACTCATTATTCACAGTACCATCCACATTAAATGTACAAGCGCTTAGAAACATATTAGATTGTTATTTGCAATAAAAGTGACTCTAAAATGATGCAATACATTAATTACCATTCATTTGTATTTGGCACAAAATAATCTGAAACAACCAAATGAACTGCAAATGTATCCAACAAGTTTGTAGTCACTTGCCTAGTTAAATAAAGATTAAATTAAAATGTTTAAAAAAAAACAAATAAACAAGCTTAATGTTGTGTGCTATGAATATGGGACCAAATGCTAACCTTTTGACTACTTTAATCCTACGAGTATTTATGGGTGTCAATAATTTTGATGACTACTTTCGAGAAAAAAACATTATTACTTGTTGTTTTTCTAAACAATTGTATTAGTTTAAAATAATATACTTTCCCCGCAAAAAAATTGCATAAAATATAGCTCGGTATTTGAATTATTTTATTTATACAGTTATTATTGCTCATCTTTATCAAGGGTGTCAACAATTTCGGGCCGCACTGTATTATTTAGTTGAAATTGCCTGAATTCTTCGTCCACTTTTAGATGTTTACACAATCATGGCTCTGAACGCTGTTGTCAAGGATTTTAGGACAGAGAGACAAGGCCGTGAATCAAATGATTATTGGTTACTGTAGGTTATCATACTGTATGTTATGGAGACATTGCACAGAGGGATTTCAATATAACACGTCTTCCCTTTCAACCAAGCTACCAAAAGCCCAGGGACACATACAGGGCCCCTTTGGAGGACTTGAGCACTTCCACATAAAGTGCACACATTTTTCAGAGACCAGACAGACAAGAAAAAAAATTAAAAGGTAACAAGATGACAGTGCAAGAAGCATTTTGTACAAATAATGAAGTGAAATGCATGGCGCTTTCTCATGCCTGTTCAAAAACTTTGTTTGGAGAACATACAAAGCTAGGAAACAGTCTTATTGCTAAGACCCCCTACACTAAGACAAGCTCTGAGATTCCTGAGAGCACTAGGACAAGGTGGCATGAGTGGTTCTCACTGAGGTTTCACCTTCTAATATCTCACTCTTACAAACTGAACTTGAATAAACAGGGGCGGCTGTGGCTCAGCTGGAGCTTGTATTAGCTGCATTTAGTTTACAACCGGCCTGGGAACTGCTGGGGGAGCTTCTAAGTGGCTGAGACTGCAGGGACAGATGCTGCTGTTACCTGGTCGTGACATTTGGGGCAGATCCACATGCCCCTGGGAATGGTTTTCAAGGGTGGAGCGAGGCAGTCCAGATGGTAAACACGTGCACATGTGTCACACATGAGCAACTGACCACTGCGCCTGCACACAGTGCAGAAGTCCTCATGGATGTCTCCCTGTCAGGAAGAATTGCATCAATCAGTATTGTGGCCACTACGCCCAACCGATCATACCTGGATATGTGGTACTAGAGGAAAGGGAGTCGAACTTCACTGAATGACACCTGCCCAATCTGACTGTACTCTCAAACTGTTCACATTGTAATTGTGTTTGTGGGCACTGGGTGTTGTTCACACGAACCAGTTTTCACTGGATGACCGCGAGTAATGTTGCTGGTCACGGTACCCTACCAAACCCCAAACACCACTGTCAACAGCAATGACGTGCGATGCGTTGATCCAAACATCCTCAGCCAAAGGAATGAGGGACTTTTCACTTTGTAAGGTTATGGACATCAGGACACACATAGATTGTCACACATAAATGAATGATGGATGTAATGGCATGTAGGGTGTAAAAGTGAATGGTTGTGGAAGGTTTCATGTTGTAAGGAGGGGTGGTCTGTCCTGAAACCATAGGGCCTCAGGGAGATACCACTGAGGGGGGGATTTGGGGGGAGGCTTCCTCTAGTCCTGGTAGGTGCAGTGGGCTCTCCATCAGCTACTTACATCCCTGGAGCTGGGTCTAGGCAGAGGGAGGGTGTGGGGGTGGACGGGGAAGTGAGAGCCCCCCCTCTCTGGCCGGTGGTGGGCCGGGGAGGCGGAATGACTGCTGGTGGGGGATGTTGGGGTGTGAAGACCCAGCTCAGGAACACTGCTGTATTTGGGTGGGCGACCTGGGTGAGATGAGACACGACAAAACAAAACAAAAACAAAAGAAAGGAAAATGGGAGAACAAAATAAAAAAACATTCTCATGACATACCTGTGACAATGGGTCCTCATTGGCTAGCGCATAAGGAAGAGGAAGAGGAGGAGCACAGACAGAAGCGTTAGTACACAGCGAGGGGGAACAGCATGAAGTCGGGTCAAGAGGAAGGGTGAGCTGGGCAAAGCTGACAGTTAATTAGGACAGTAGTTCCGAGAACAAAGCAGGTCAAAGCAAGACATAAGCCACATCGTATCGACCCGCAGGGCAAGACTTTGTTGAAACAAATGTAAAATCTAATATCTACATTATTTCAATGTACTATATGAAACAATAGGTCAAATACAGCTGCATTCAACATTGTCAATCAGAACATGGGAAGCAAATGCTTGGTTCATATGAGGATTCATTCTCCTAAATGTTCTACTCACAGAACCGTAGTGTACCACTAAATATGTTACATAACAGGCCTCTTAAGTCTGTTACAAACAAATGGGTAGTGAGATCTGACTTGGCTTGGCATGCCATACTAGCCTGAAATCCACAAACCTGTTTTGTTAACATTCCACCACATATACTCTGTGTAATGCTAAACATGAGAAAGAGTGGCAAGGAGTAGAATGCTAACTCAGACTGGTACCCAGGCTAATGCCATACACATAGCGTTCAGACAGCGACAGGGCTGAAATCCACATGGGGTTTTGCTTGGTGGAGTCCTGGGGTGAGCACATACAGTACAGAGCTGTGAAGCCATCCTCAACAATACATTCAGAGCAGGGTGGGAAGGCATCTTACTGAGAGGGCAAAGAGAGCTGGTTAAGTAGCACGAATTACAGACAGGGCAAAAGCACAGAGTCAAGTGGCATTAAAAGCAGGAAGTGCAAGGAAAGAGCCAGCTCTATTGCACTAGCATGATAGCACAACCAAAAGAGCTCCTACAGTAAGTCTGTGATGGGGCAGTATCACAGTACAACAAAACAATGTATACTGGTCTCCACAGTTGTACGAGATATGACAGCACAGACTTCCTCCTGGTGTCTGGGAGAGCAGGGGTGCGGTCCAATTGACATTGTGTTAACAAGGTTACAAGGTGGGACACTCCACACAACCCTGAGTAGCTAGACGTTTCCATAACCTGACAGGGGATTCATACTGACCTCTCTTCCTGGTGCCTTGGTGTAGAGGAGTGTTCAGGTATGTGACGCCGTTCTTCTTACGCTGTAAATATAGGTTGTGTTTACTACTTAGGTTTGGTTCTCTCACAGCAGACCTAGAACAGGTACAACCTAGAACAGGTACAGTATCCAGAGTTGGGGTCGGTTCCATTTCAATTCAGAAAGTAAACCAAATTCCAATTCCACATTCTTAACCATTGAAGAGAATTGGAATTTCAATGTACTTCCTGAACTGACTGGAATTGAAATGGAATTGAGACCAACCCTGACAGTATCATCATAATGGCATAATAATAGCAACGTTAGTGGCCTATACACTGTACCTCAGGCTCAAACACTGCTCCACTGTATACTGGGTTTGCTGTTGTTCTCCTCTTGCGCTCCTGCCTCCGACTCTGGATCTCTACACAGGTACAGAATAGACCAGGTCAGTACAACACATTGGACATATCTGATGTTAAATTGTCTTCATGCAGGCACAGACATTATTGTAAAAACGTATACAGAATAGGGTGTGGGGGGGGGGGGGGGTATAAAATATCCATTTGGGCCTTCCAACCTTCCAGATGGTCATATGTAACCAGTCCCAAGGACACCATGAAAGCACGTTTCTGTGGGAGAGAACAAGAGGTCAAATGTTCAGTCAAACGTGTCAGAAAACAAGATTGACCCACAAAGCTGACCATATACAGTACCAGTCAAACGTTTGGACACGCCTACTCATTCCAGGGTTTTTCTTTATTTTTACATTGTAGAATACACTGGTTGAGAGAATGCCAAGAGTGTGCACAAAGCTGTCATCAAGGCAAAGGGTGGCTACTTTGTTTAACATTTTTTTTGGGGGGGGGGTTACTGCATGATTCCATATGTGTTATTTCATCGTTTTGACGTCTACACTATTCTTCCACAATGTAGATAATAGTAAAAATAAAGAAAACCCTTGAATGAGTAAGTGTGTCCAAACTTTTGACTGGTACTATACATTTATTTTCTTGTTTTCATTGCATCTGTGTATAGAGTATAGGCCCACCTGGAGGTTGTCCTCTCCCTTGTTCCTCAGCAGGGGTGGAGGGGTGCTTCTAGCGGTGTGTGAAGGGGAGGAGGGCGCACTGACCGATGTCTTCGGCTCTGTAACACCCCGAGCTTTAACAGTCTGGAGGGACGGAAGTAACGGAGTTAGCTGCACACAACAAGAGTCACAGTCCCTCCACGGTGGATGTGACGCCCCTTCATGAGAGGCTGCTCTCAAAGAGGAAAAACACACATTTTCACACACAGCAAACCAGGACAGAGGGTGGTGAACACCTGGCTTATGTAGGTGGAGGACTCTCCATTCGTGAATGTTATTGGGAGGTCTTCCAATATTCAGTGTATCTACGAACTCACTCTCTGGAATAGAGTTGTGGCAGCCGCTCAAGTACCTAGCCATGCACATCAACAAAGCAGGGTGTCTATGCCGACCAAATTGAGTTAAGTAAGAAGCCTGTGATGAACACAAAAGAGCCAGGCTAACAGCTGGGTGCTTCTTGGTTTAACAGGAATGAAAATGGTAATTCTACTACCGACGGCCCTACTGAAAATATTATCTGGAAGCTAATAGATTTCATTTGATTGGGTCCACGGAGAAGACTGTAATTTAAACAAATCATGCTTGCCCGCCCCCTCTTTGTTCCCCCTCCTCTCACCTTGGTGTCAGGGCTGAGGCTTCTGATCTGAAGGGTCTGATGAGTTGCCAGGGTGGCCAAAATGGTGGCTGGCGAGGTGATGACGATGCCAGTCAGCTGGGCAGATGGCAGGGTCTTGGTGATGCTGGCGCAGGGCTGGCCGTTTACAATGCGTACCTGGTGGATGGGCCCGGTGGTGGAGGCCAGTGAGGTGGAGGTCAGCTTGGTGGTCAACATGACAGGCCGCTGGAGGAGTTGAGGGGCAGCCAGCATGGGAGGAGGGGGCGCAGGGGCGATGGGTACCGTGGAAGTGGGCGTAGGCGTGGCTGGTTTAGGTCGGACCTGGTCCACAATATAGACAGGAGGATAGTGAGTATACAGTATGTAAGGACCCATGTCTTTTAAACAGTAAGAAAAAGTGCATATCAATTATACAGCTTTGTCATTAACCCTCTGTGATCAACACACAAAGCAGCAACAACAGAGGACATGCCACATTCACAACAACGGTTAGCAGGAGGTGGGTTGGCACTGGGCAGGTAGATTGAAGGAACAGCCAAAGCACGTGGTAAGGAACAACACCGCTGACATAGATAGTGAAGCCAGGTAGTAAGCAAGGGGTTACGAAAATGCCACTGAAACAGGTCTTGGGTCAAGCCTTCGGTCCTGAACAAAAAGCATACGAATGCAGGAACACACACACACACACACGTCACAAAAGGACACAAGACAAACAACAAATTAGAAAGAACTTGCTCCACCAGTCCCCTCCAGTAGAATCCCTATTCAGACCTCTGAATAGAAAACCCTTGTAGTCTGGTAGGCTATCCAATCAAACTACCTCAAATGGAGTACATTTGACGTTATAGGACGTCAGATGATAGCTAACGAATTAAAAGCTTAGAAGCTGGTCATTCTAGGACTGATATCCAGTCTAAACGCCCCCTGTTAGTGTTACTGGAGAGAGGCTGCGGGGTGAGGGGAGGGGAGATCCACGTGGACGAACCTGCGTTAGAAAGGTAGGTCGAGGCGTCAGTCTAGGCGGAGGGATAAACTGAGGAACTTTGATAGGCTGGGCAGTGGCCTGCACCTGCGATGAAACCATCCGTTTACACACGTTAGAGAATGCGGAAAACCATACACAGTCTCAAGGAGATAGACCATGAGAACACACTCATGAACGCGCAAGTCGCACAGTGAAGAAAAGTTGGTCCCAGATCCGACTCATTCCTTGTGAAGTCTGCATTTGCAGACACTCTTGCGGCGACACAGAAAAGGGCGATACGTCCTCCTTATCTAAAGAACACGGCAACCCCACCTGTGCCCTGTGATTTCAAATGTTTGTTTACAAAATCAGAAATATACTATTAACACAATTGGGACTTCAGGGACAGTTCAGTGTAAATTCATTTTATGTGCAGACAATGAAGCTGAGTGAGTGACATGTGGGACATACAGTATACTTACAACAATAGTGTTCTTGGAGACTATCCGAACCGGCTCCATTCCCTGATGGGTCAACTTGCTGGATGTCTGAAGGTTGATAGGTGCACTCAGTGAGTCAGGGTGACCTATGCTGGCCTTGGGCGTGTTGCTGATGGCTGTGACCTTGGCGACGGAGGGTCGCGGCGTCACGGCGGAAGCAGGCATGGTAGCGGTGGCAGCTTTCAGTACCAGAGGTAGACTCTTAGTGGCGATGACCGGGGTGATCGTCATCGTGTTCTGCCCAGGAGAGAAGCTAAGTTGAATATGGGGCTACCCTTCAACAACGCATACGAACAGATTACTATTACAGCAGTGTGTGTGTGTGTGTGTGTGTGTGAGCAAGTACCTGTGGCATGCTCAGTTTGTCAGGCGAGGGCAGGGAGGGTGGGGTGTGGAGGTTAGGCAGGGCAGAGGCCTTCCCATCAGGCTGCACTGGGTGCTGGGGCTGCTGATGGGCCTGGACCTCCGGATGATCCTGTTTCACCAGCAGCTCTTTCCTCAGCTGCTCCACCACCTTCTTCTGCAAGACAGCGGAGGACACAGATTTAAGTCGACAGAAGGAATTCTGGAGTTTTCATATGGACCGTGCTGTCCTGGAGAGGTACATACATAATGACGACTCAAACAAAACTGTTCAGTACCAGGATATCAAAAGCACGAAACAAAAGTAAAGAGACAAGCAACTGTCCTTGTCAAATGTTATTATTTACCTCATACAAACCCAATTCCATTCGTTGCTGACTCAGTCATAAAAAAATAAAAGTATCTTGATAGGCAATGAAGGCATTTTTTGCTTAAACGTAATAGAAATGCTTTCTGCTTAAGGCAGAGGGAGGTGGTGAGGTAAATGGGAACAGAAAGAGCGAGAAGAGAGAGGAACAGCATCTGCTTCAGGTTAAATTCACACTGAAGAGAACAGCATCTGCCTCAGGTTAAATTTATACCGAAAATAAACGACATCAGCTAATAAAAAAAAAATGGCCACATCACTGAACTAAAGCAACGGTGGATTCCAAACTGTGTACATTACCCAGTTGATAGTTGAACAAAAAACTATGTATCCACATTTTTATTCTGACTAGACCTTAATAAAATGACATGAGGATTCTTTTCAAACGCATGTAGGCCTAAATCCGGTTAGATATACATGTAGCCCTCACTGTGCAATACCAGGAAGTGTCCTGGAGACTTCTAGTTATCCCTTTGTTATGGCAAAAAGGCACAGATTCAGTATTATATGTGTATATATTAACCACAACCAACTAGTACAGCTAAACATTAATGCAAAGTAAATGAGGATGAACAATCCTTCTAGCCTCCTGCAGAATCAGTTCTTGAAATTCAGTTTGGAATTTGGTCCAATAAAATACCGCCTGGAACTGTTTTACACACACTGTGACAAAGACACGCAAGGCTTGACAGCAAGTGAAGTGGCAGGTGTCCCAGATTCCCCCTGGCTACGGCACATAGGACACCTACCCCAGTTATGAGCAGCCTGCTTCTAGGCAAATCATCTGTGCCATCCCCCAACAGGTTACTACTGGTTCTGACACAGCAAATCAAACATTCTCAATTATCTGTAACCTTACCCACACAGTGAGCATCAATCCTTATCTGGTAGGCTCATAGAATGCTTTCCTGCTTTCTTTTATGCCCAGACAGCTAATTGCTGAACCTTGCACACACACACACACACACACACACACACACACACACACACACACACACACACACACACACACACACACACACACACACACACACACACACACACACACACACACACAGTTTCCAATTGGCTTGGCTTCAGACTAGTTCGCATTGACTGTGGCACTGGCACTGCCCCTCGCGGGCCAGCCAGGAGATAGGAGAGGACACATATGATGAAGTCAGCACAATGAGACGCAGTTCATTCTTCCCTCACATTCACTCTATTGACGTATGCATTGAAAGTCCCGCCCCGCCTGCGTCTGATAAGACAGAACAGAGTCCGACCGCTCTAGTTCACCTCTGTCCATTCACTCACACTCACTGCAGTGAAAAGTGAGCCAATGTCCTCTCAGCAGCCATGGGCGGGCTGAGCCAAACTTTTTGGAGGGTATCTGACTGTTTACGTACATTCTGTCAGAGCAAGTAAAAACACCCAACTGTAGCTTTACAAGGAAAATATAACCATTAATGAATAAATATAAATCCCAATAATGTATATTCTTTCTTACCTTTTATCTGACTTAGTACAGTAATGATCATGCTCTTTTTTTGGGGTATATATATTACTGGCATTGACAATTGTTAGATTTATACTACACTGTTGAGGAAAGAGCTTTTATGTAAGCATTTCACTGAAATACCATTTCAACTTAATTTGATCCCCAATAGGTAAACAACCTTCATGTTTCTTTCTATTCATTGAAATAGAATATGTTTGTTGATCAAATCAAGCAGTAGTACAATACGGAACAGCCTATTTGGAAATAGACCCGACATGCGTCAACAAACACTCTGAGACCACATGGCAACTGCAACATGAATTAATAATGGAAGAGCAATAAGCATGAGGTTTTTTAGAAGTGCTGTTGTGAATGGCATGTATTTGTGTGTTAGTTTAACAAGAGGGGATGTATCAGTATTTAGCCAGTGACTTCTCCCTTCCATTCATGTACTACATCAACCCTCTGGTCTACAGTCCCACCACTGCACACCTCTAATGTAATCTTTCATTGGTTTTGAGGTGAGGGTCCTGTCAGCTCTAGATGGTGATGCTGCTCACATTCCCTTATCTCCTCTTAAAAATCAGGCCTATTTAACTGCTACAGGCGCTGCACTTTCCACCACTCAGTGCAGCATTCCATCACTCAGTGCAGCATTCCACCACTCAGTGCAGCATTCCACCACTCAGTGCAGCTTTCCACCACTCAGTGCAGCATTCCACCACTCAGTGCAGCATTCCACCACTCAGTGCAGCATTCCACCCCCCCAATATTTTTTTACATACATTTTTTTCAGAGACTTCCATGTGCGCATGAATTAATCAATTATAAAGTCATTTTGATTTGACCAATCTAACTACATAATGGTAATCATGTATTTGGATGGTAAATCTCTGTTGATAAACTGCGTAAATCAAGATGTAGCCTATCCACAACACAGGTGAATGCATATGCAATAGCAGTGTGTGCATGCATTGCGTTATTGAGCTTGTTCTGACTGACATTTGGAGATAATAGCAGTCAGTTAGCATGACTTTCATGACTTGTGAAGCCTGTATATGGTTCATTACATGAATTGTGAAGCCTGTATATGGTTCATTACATGAATTGTGAAGAATTCACAACAAGTCACGTTAGCTGATGAACATTATCTCATATAACCACACGTATAAGACCTCCTAAACCTGCGTTTACCACAGATCTTATTTTCAGCGTTTATCCAAAATCCCTCTAAAAAAAAAAAACAGCATTGATTTTCCCCGTAGGCTTTGTCCAACGAACCATTTTTTAAAAATGTTATAGTATCAAAAAAGTACAGACATTTAGGTATACCGTGCAACACTACTAATAAAGACTGAAGGCTCAACATTGGAATTTCATCATCTGCAAAGCGCACTCCTGTTAAGCCTTGAGGACCGATGTAGTGATTGCTATTATTCTTTTTGTTTAACTAATGATTTCGTTTTAAACAAGCCTTTTTACCGTCCGCTTATTATGGCAATTCTAATTAGATGATCGTGTAAAAGGACTCCACAATAATTGCATTTTTATTTTTTAAGTCAGTGTAACGCTTTAGATTTTATTTGGCAAGGTCATTGATGCATATGCATGAGCTGCCCTTTGGTGCTCCGTAAAGAAGAATTGGGCACATTCAAGCATTCTTTGCTGTTATTGCCATCAGCTACATTGAGTCAATGGACAAATAACTTTCTATGCCACGCACACACAACCACAAGCACGCAAAGCAGGACAGCTGCCACGGCGAGACAGGTTTCATCAAAGACCACCCTCGTGATTCTGACAGTTGTCCTTATCAGACAACAGCTATCAGCCGCTAAGGTCTTGGGACATCTTGGGCTAATGCAAGACATCTTGTATCATCCTCAAATGTTCCACCTCTCTTACTCCACATACAGCTACAGTATGTGAACTACTGTCCTTAGGTCCTTTTAACGTACCTCATCTTTTAGCATAACCGTTCAGTATTATCTGATGCTCAGTAATAGCTAGACCAAGCTGACAGCTTTTCAGAGACCATTTTCACAGCAGGATACGTTTCATTATGCAGAAGTCCTTGGGCATACGGTAGATCAGCCAGTTACATTTCCTCTTGGGGTCTCCCTAGTGACGGAATGCTTTTTGTTGAGGGAACACAGCCCAGTAAGACACGGTAAGAAACCTGCACAGGCAGAGATGACCTCCAGAGGGCACAATGGGGGACACTGTTGATGGGATACACTGTTTATCAGTTGTATGTACATACAATGTGGTCAAGGCTTAAATGATAAATAAATACAAAGTCAAAAAGACACGAATCTCTCAAAAACCAAAACAGGATTGGACAATAACTACATTTTACACACAGTCTAACGTACTTTCTTAAAATCATTTGTTGAGACCATAGCAACAATTCCTTTCCAGTTATAGATTTGAACCACAAGTGAGTCATCTCCAGATGCTTGTTGGCGTGTTTTGGAGGCCTTGCAGAAAGCCTTGTGTGTCTGCTGAAGTGCTGAGTTGGCTGCTGAACATACGGCGCAAAGCAGTGGTTGGCTAATCAAAGGCCCAGTGCTCACTCAGCACGCACAGCAGGGTGCCCTATAACTGGCCCCCCCCCCTCTTTCTCTGGGAGGGTCTGTCGTTCACAAATTATACATGGTGGAAAGTCCAAAGGATGCCTCCCGGGGAAAAATCGGAACCAATGCTCTACTAAATGGTCTTTAGTCTCTGGCTTCAAAGAGTCAGCTGTTTCCTCTGTGAGCTTTCCTCAGGGTGTGTCAAAACCCATAGCGCATGTTTTAGAAATCCCTTTCTTCATCGGCATTGCCGTTATTCAGGCATTCACTAGGTGACATTGTCAGACCTCTTTGTCATGAGTCCCCGACTACACGTCGATCACTCACTGGGATCTCTACCGCGTGAGTGACGGGCGAGGGTAAATTGCACTTCATCACTCAGCCTCCGATGGCCATCCCCCTGTCAACGAGGACAGAACGCTGTCATTTCAAATGACATACAAATGGGAGGGGAAGCAGTGACTCACAGATGAGGTTGACTTTATAAAAGCACAAGCTCCTTTATTTCCCCATCTCATCTCAAGGGAGGGATATAACAGATGGAATGAAGGGGTACACTCTGTTCAGACTCACTCCTCCTCATCATGCCATATCATGGAAACCGTGTACAGCAGACCTGGGTCAAATACTGTACATATGGCATATATACTCTGAACAAAAATATAAACGAGCCAGGCCCAGAACATTAGAATGAGTTTTTCCCCACAAAAGGGCTTTATTACAGACAGAAATACTCCAGTTTCATCAGCTGTCCAGGTGGCTGGTCTCAGACAATCCCGCAAGTGAAGAAGCCGCATGTGGAGGTCCTGGGCTGAAGTGGTTACACGTTGTCTGCGGTTAGGAGACCGGTTTGACATACTGCCATATTCTCTAATACGACGTTGGAAATTAACATTAAATTCTGGTAGAGAAATTAACGTTAAATTATCTGGCAACAGCTCTGCTGGACATTCCTGCAGTCAGCATGCCAATTGCACACTCCCTCAAAACTTGAGACATCTGCGGCATTGTGTTATGTGACAAAACTGCACATTTTAGTGGCCTTTTATTGTCCCCAGCACAAGGTGCACCTGTGTAACAATCATGCTGTTTAATCAGCTTCTTGATATGCCATACCTTTCAGGTGAATGGAGTATACTGGCAAAGGAGAAATGCTCACTAGGGATGTAAACAAATTTGTGCAAAACAATTGCGAGAAATAAGCTTTTTGTGTCTATAGCAAATTTCTGGGATATTTTATGTCAGCTCAGGAAACGTGGGATCAACACTTTACATGTTGCGTTTATATTTTTGTTCTGTATACTTTTAAATGACTAACATGCGCTTGATTTCATTTGCCTGGTACAAAGAAAGAAAAAAAAAATTGTCCAAACATTTGATTTAGCTTGGAGTTATAAATATTACATTGGTACTGACCCGGTATATAGCTTACTTATGTTCTTCTTATTTCTATTTTCTTTGTGTGTTTCTGTTCTACTTTTTTTTATAGTACTACTGATATAGATTACTGCATGGGAAAGAGAAAGCAAGAAAGGCATTTCACTGTACTTGTGCATGTGACAATAAAAACATAAAAACTAGAAACTTCAAGATAAACAGACGTATAAACGATGGCATCCAGTACTAATCATCAACATTCCCTAAGATGTATCTTTTCCCATAAAAGCCAGATCCTGTGTATTGGTACTCAGCTATCGTCATTGGCTTACGACCTGCTGACTCTGGCTTTCCTCTCCCTCGCATTTTTATATTTTCATTTTTTATCTTCCTCTGAAACAGGATGAAATGTGAGCGTCACATCTGGCGCTTCCCAGCCATGTGGAGGGAGGTCTGGTGGGGTTGGGGCTGCCTGCCGCCTCTCAGGTGTGAGGATTTATCCCCCCCGACAGTCTCCCCTCCCCTTTTGTGCTGATGGTATTTAAACAGCATGTTGAGCCCTTGATTGAAATTCCTCTCACACTACCGCTTGCCTCACAGTCTTCCCTCTCTCGCTCCCCCTCCCTATCTCTCGGAGCTAGAACTAAACCCATCACAGACACACATTAACACTCCCCTCTCGCTCCATCTGGGGAGATCCATGACACATACAAAGCCTCCATACTGCAGCCAGTGTGTGTAATTGTAACACATACTGCCATGCTTGCACGCACACACACTACAGATTACATTGGGATATCTGTACACACAGTAGCAAGGGGTAGGCAACCCTGTTCCTGGAGTGTTGCAGGTACTGCCGGATTTTGTTCCAAATAGGCATCATTGATCCGCTAATTGATCAGTTTAGTGATTGCCTAAATTCAACACGCCTGGTCTTCCAGGTCGGTTCAATCGAAACCATGAAGTGCCTGCGGAACTCCAGGTGCCTGCAGAACTGCCTACCGCTGCAGTCGACTCCTGTTGCCTTCCTCAGTTGGACACAGGGTTTCCCAACCCTCTCCTCAGCCCCCCGGAATTTCACATTTCTTGTTTTAACCCTACGGACACACCTGATTCAATTAGTCAACTAATCATCAAGCCTTTAACTAATTGAATCAGGTGTGCCAGTTCAGGGTTAAAACTAAAATGTAAAACATCTGGGGGGGGGGCCGAGGAGACGGTTGGTAAACCATGAGTTAGAGTGAGTGAGTCTTCCATGTCCTTTTGTTTCGCAGCAAAGATTCGTGAGGGAGTAATAAACACCAGAGGATGCAACGCGTCAGCTACAATTATTCACTGCTCAAAAGTTCCTATCGCCAAACATAAATACACAGACACACACATATATACGCAGTTACGCACACGCAGCCAATTCAAAAGTACCAAGTGTCAGGTAGAGCTGTATTGTTATGAGATTAGCTTCACGCCACATCTGTCTAATGATGGCAAGGTCATATTTTCACACTTCTTTCATAAAACTAGAGCCCATTTCTACAAACTGACAGAGATTGTGGGGCAAAATACTGAGAACATGAAAGAGTGAAAGATGACACTTGATATTGAGGATGAGACGTTGAGTGTGACAGGAAAGTCAGAGCAGGGATCCTGTCCTAGCCTGACATCATGTAGCTACTCCACACAACCCCTTTCCACCGTCTGCCCTTTCCCTGTGCCTTTCATTATCACCCGTTACAGTTAAAGTGATAGTCAATTTCCCTAACTGTCAAACACTCCGCTGCCAAGACAACGCTCTTCACGGAGGCAGAGTGACCAATGCATATTACAGTAAGTACGAGTGTGATTTAAATGTTTAAAAACGCAGCCAGGCCGCCTCAGTTGCACTAGATTGTGGCGATTTCATGCCGCGTCCATCTCTATCTACTCTGTTACATTGTTACTTGACATTATTAGTTACATTATGCAATTATTGCTTGACAATAGTAAACATTTCTTACAGAGGGTAAAATAAAAGGGATAAAGAGCTGGTCATCCCGTCAGTTTCATCTTCCTCTCACAAGAGCCTGAAGCTGAGTTTAAAGTCAGAGCTACCTCGGGATGGCGTCATTGTAAAGCATTGTAAGGGATCCTGGGATATTTACTATGCTGCTGTACTTTAATGGTAGTCGTTAATATCAATTAGCTGGGGAGCGTTAAAACACAACGCAGCTTCTTTTTTTGTATTTTAGAGAGAGGAGAGGAGACAAAGAGAGGTTGAACAAGAGGGTGCTTAGGTAATTATCATCAGGCCTCTAAAAGCATACACAAGCATTTAAGTTAAAAAAAGAAAGAAATTGATCAATTACATCCGATAAACGTGCATGGTAGATACGTGTCACTACTATTAATGCAATCATGGCTGGCCACATTAGAGGTTGACCTCGGGAGGCACTTCACGTGTTGTCAGCCTTTAAGCTAAGCATAACCCAGCAGATTTAGCTCTACCCCCCCTCCCATCAAGCCCACCACACCTAGAGCTAAAACCCAGGGAGGAAACAGTAAAAGCTTTACAGTCTCCTCAAACACACACACACACACACACACACACACACACACACACACACACACACACACACCACTGCCAGAATGAAGTATTTACTCAGCAACTACATGCATCATGGGGTATGCGCTGCTCTCTTTTACTCAGTCAGTCTCTCAGTCAGCCACAGAGCGCTGTGAAAGTGGGTTAAGCAGGTATAAAACCTCTTCTCTATCCAGACAGCCCTGCTCCCTGCAGATACGCTCTAGTGGGGTGGGAGGAAATGCAGGGCACTGAATACAAATCTACTTTCAAAGTACAAAGTGCTGAACAATGTAAACTGCACCCCGGGCAGAAAAAGGATTAGCATTTCCATGAATGTGTGTTTAATCTACAAACTTAATTTCTAAAATCAATTTACTGAGTCCACCAGGGCAGGGCTTTACCTGCTTTGAAATAGATAAAGCAACTAATAGTATTAACAAATTGGGTGATTTGTTTATTTTCTTCTAATATTTACCAAATAAATTATTTATAATCTCTCGTAATTACCTACAGCATTTCTTGTGTGACGCATATTCTAAATCCTTCTCAGTACAGAATAGAAAACAAGAGACAGAAAACAGAATCCATCTAACAACATACTTAACAAGCTCATTGCCTGTAGTCACCTTCAAAGCGTCCTATAAAGCACATAGCACTCAAATATGTTTTTGTAAGATCTTTAAATTGAGTCAAAGACCTTGGCCTGGTGACTTATTCAGCCTGAGCAAATGTTAATCTATCAAGAGAATGGTGATGTAAGTATCAGTGAATTGCAGGTGGGGTCATTAGTTTTAAGAACACGCCAAGGAAAGCACACCCCAGGAGGTAGTATATAAGGCTCATTTCTGATTTTCACTGTATTAGTCAGGCATCAAGGAGATTATCCCGGATTGTAGTTTAAGGTTTCCGGGGGCAGACAGGACAGACATGCAGTGGAACAGCGCGGGGGCATGTCTTAGTGAAACTCCTCCCCACACGGCTCCCAGAGAGCATGGTAGTTGGCCCCAATCTCCCAGTGACAGCCAGCCAGGCTGCTCCCTTTCTCCTGCTCTCCTCTGGCCTGCCACAGTCTCCTCTCCAGACCACAGTGCAGGGAGCCAGGGGGCATCTGTGTGGAAGAGTGAAGCTGACATTCTAACACAGAGAGGCACCGTGCTGCTGGATTAAAGCACATCCTTCTGGCAAACACACACTCCCTCCCTCCCTCTCCTTTCAAAACAGTGACTTAGCAACGTTCAGCCACAGCACTTCTCAGGAATAGGGATTTTCTGATTATTTTCAGTTTAACGAGAAAAGACATTGATAGAGATTTGATAGAAATAGAGATGCATTCCTCCCCCATTAGTTTTTAAAGTGTTGAGGGTAGAGGTCGACCGATTATGATTTTTCAACGCCGATACCGATTATTGGAGGACCAATAAAAGCCGATACCGATTAATCGTCAATTTTTTTACAATGTATTTGTAATAATGACAATTACAACAATACTGAATGAACACTTACTTTAACTTGATATAATACATCAATAAAAATCAATTTAGCCTCAAATAAATAATGAAACATGTTCAATTTGGTTTAAATAATGCAAAAACAAAGTGTTGGAGAAGAAAGTAAAATGTATGTAAGAATGTAAGAAAGCTAACGTTTAAGTTCCTTGCTCAGAACATGAGAACATATGAAAGCTGGTGGTTCCTTTTAACATGAGTCTTCAATATTCCCAGGTAAGAAGTTTTAGGTTGTAGTTATTATAGGAATTATAGGACTATTTCTCTCTATACCATTTGTATTTCATATACCTTTGACTATTGGATGTTCTTATAGGCACTTTAGTATTTCCAGTGTAACAGTATAGCTTCCGTCACTCTCCTCGCTCCTACCTGGGCTCGAACCAGGAACACATCGACAACAGCCACCCTCGAAGCATCGTTACCCATCGCTCCACAAAAGCCGCGGCCCTTGCAGAGCAAGGGGAACAACTACTCCAAGTCTCAGAGCGAGTGACGTCACCGATTGAAACGCTATTAGCGCGCAACCCGCTAACTAGCTAGCCATTTCACATCGGTTACACCAGCCTAATCTCGGGAGTTTGCTTGAAGCATTGCGAAGAGCTGCTGGCAAAACGCACGAAAGTACTGTTTGAATGAATGCTTACGAGCCTGATGCTGCCTACCATCGCTCAGTCAGACTGCTCTATCAAATCATAGACTTAATTATAACATAATAACACACAGAAATACGAGCCTTAGGTCATTAATATGGTAGATTCCGGAAACTATCATTTCGAAAACCAAACGTTTATTCTTTCAGTGAAATACGGAACCGTTCCGTATTTTATCTAACTAGTGGCATCCCTAAGTCTAAATATTCCTGTTACATTGTACAACCTTCAATGTTATGTCATAATTATGTACAATTCTGGCAAATAAATTACGGTCTTTGTTAGGAATAAATGGACTTCACACAGTTCGCAACGAGCCAGGCGGCCCAAACTGCTGCATATACCCTGACTGCTTGCACAGAACGCAAGAGATGTGACACAATTTCCCTAATTATAAGAAATTCATGTTAGCAGGCAATATTAACTAAATATGCAGGTTTAAAAATATATACTTGTGTATTGATTTTAAAGAAAAGCATTGATATTTATGGTTAGGTTTGGTGCAACGACAGTGCTAAATCATCACCCGTTTGGCGAAGTAGGCTGTGATTCGATGGGAAATTAACAGGCACCGCATCGATTATATGCAACGCAGGACACGCTAGATAAACTAGTAATATCATCAACCACGTGTAGTTAACTAGTGATTATATGAAGATTGATTGTTTTTTATAAGTTTAATGCTAGCAACTTAACTTGGCTTCTTGCTGCCCTCGCATAACAGGTAGTCAGCCTGCCACGCAGGCTCCTCGTGGAGTGCAATGTAAGGCAGGTGCTTAGAGCGTTGGACTAGTAACCGGAAGGTTACAAAAACGAATCCCTGAGCTGACAAGGTAAAAATCTGTCGTTCTGCCCCTGAACAAGGCAGTTAACCCACCGTTCCTAGGCCGTCATTGAAAATAAGAATGTGTTCTTAACTGACTTGCCTAATAAAGGTGTAAAAAAATATTTAAAAAATGTATTTAATTTTTTTTTAAACGGTGTTCAAAAATATCAATTTCCGATTGTTATGAAAACTTGAAATCGGCCCTAATTAATCGGTCGACCTCTAGTTGAGGGTGTTCTTAAAAGGGGCTGTAGGGTAGAATGGAGGTGTAGCTACTCCACTAACCTTTGAACTGTAAGTGGGAAAAGTCAGTGAGAGGACTGGCTCTTTACTCTCCTCTCTTGAGACGGAGCTAGATGTCTACGGCAGATGTGTCGGCGCACTCTGGGAGGTGAGCGGGAGATCACTGACATACAGTACACCTGTACCAGCCACAAGTGCAACCCTAATCACCCCACAAGCGCCAGCAGAACAAAAAAACTCAAAGTTCTAGCCAGCTGCTCACGAAAAGACTGACTCTGCCAGAAACGACCATATGGCTCACCTGTTGCTAAGGAACAGTGATCACTGAACCCTGTGCAGACTGACTCCAACGCAAGTACCTAACACAGAAGAAATAGGAGTCTACCTGCTGGGCTGAATGTAATATGTATGCCCCTACTGTGTGTGTTTTCAAAGTGTGAGGAGGGGAAAGTACAACTTAATGTGTGGTACAGCCCCAGAGTGTGGTAATAATTAAAAAGTACATTAGAGTCAGAAAACTTAATTTGATGTATATGCAATTGGAAATTGCGTGAAACAATGCTTGTCTGCATATAGAAGAGTGCAGCCGAGGACAACCATATATTGTATGCAGGAAATGTTTGGTTCATTTGAGGGCAATACTGTGAGTCATCCCTCAACAACACTAAAGCACTTTTAGTTTTCAGCTCTTTTTATGCCCAACCCATCTCTCTCCTCCCTACCTCCCTCTTCTCTTTCCTGGGCACACAGCAGAGACACACATCAAGACTCACTCAATTGTTCCACGCATGGAGGAGCAGCGGTGATAATAACTGGGCCTCGCAGCAGGGACTCTCGTTAGAGCCTGCAAATACAGCTCAGACAGAGTGCCAGATTAACCAAGCCCAAACCAAACTTGCACCAGCCTTGAAACCAGCCCTGAACCATTCCTGAAGTAGTCATAAAACAGCACTGCCAAAAAATGCCCCACTAGCAAACTTGTGTCCCTAGAGCAATATAAGAGTGATAATAGTATCATGAATACAGAATGCTAAAACTTTACTCCACTGCTTGAAAGTCTGTGTTAATCTATTTACAACATATTCATAACGTGTGAGATTTAAGAATAAAAGCATTGACAAAAGATGGGGGAAAGGTTTTTTCCTTGGCGTCAATGGTTTAGTCCTTCCATTATCTAGCATATTATCATACAGTCTTTCTATTCCTCACGTTTTCACAAATGGCACAAGCGCAACTAAACTCAGCAAAAAAAAGAAGAAAACATCCTCTCACTGTCAACTGCATTTATTTCAGCAACCTTAACATGTGTAAATAATTGTATGAACATAACAAGATTCAACAACTGAGTCAAACTGAACAAGTTCCACAGACATGTGACTGACAGAAATTGAATAATGTGTCCCTGAACAAAGGAGGGGTCAAAATCAAAGTAAAAAGTAACAGTCAGTATCTGGTGTGGCCACCAGCTGCATTAAGTACTGCAGTGCATCTCCTCCTCATGGACTGCACCAGATTTGCCAGTTCTTGCTGTGAGATGTTTACCCCACTCTTCCACCAAGGCACCTGCAAGTTCCCAGACATTTCTGGGGGGAATGACCCTAGCCCTCCGATCTAACAGGCCCCAGAAGTGCTCAATTGGATTGAGATCCAGGCTCTTCGCTGGCCATGGCAGAACACTGACATTCCTGTCTTGCAGGAAATCACGCACAGAACGAGCAGTAGGGCATTGTCCTACTGGAGGGTCATGTCCGGATGAGCCTGCAGGAAGGGTACCGCTTGAGGAAGGAGGATGTCTTCCCTGTAACGCACAGCGTTGAGTTTGCCTGCAATGACAACAAGCTCAGTCCGATGATGCTGTGACACACCACCCCAGACCATGATGGACCCTCCACCTCCAAATCAATCCCCCTCCAGAGTACAGGCCTCGGTGTAACGCTCATTCCTTCGACGATAAACGCGAATCAGACCATCACCCCTGGTGAGACAAAAACGCTACTCATCAGTGAAGAGCACTTTTTTGTCAGTCCAGTCTGGTCCAGCGCCGGTGGGTTTGTGCCCATAGGTGACGTTGTTGCCGGTGATGTCTGGTGAAAACCTGCCTTACAACAGGCCTACAAGCCCTCAGTCCAGCCTCTCTCAGCCTATTGCGGACAGTCTGAGCACTGATGGAGGGATTGTGCGTTCCTAGTATGACTCGGACAGTTGTTGTTGCCATTTTGTACCTGTCCCGCAGATGTGATGTTCGGATGTACCGATCCTGTGTAAGGTGTTGTTACAAATGGTCTGCCACGGCGAGGACGATCAGCTGTCCGCCCTGTCTCCCTGCAGCACTGTCTTAGGCGTCTCACAGTACAGACATGGCAATTTATTGCCCTGGCCACATCTGCAGTCCACATGCCTGCCTTCAGCATGCCCAAGGCATGTTCACGCAGATGACAGGGACCCGGGGCAACTTTCTTTCGGTGTTTTTCAGTCAATAGAAAGGCCTCTTTAGTGTCCTAAGTTGTCATAAATGTGACCTTGATTGCCTACCGTGTGTAAGCTGTTAGTGTCTTAACAACCGTTCCACAGGTGCATGTTCATTAATTGTTTATGGTTCATTGAACAAACAATGGGAAACAGTGTTTAAACCCTTTACAATGAAGATCTGTGAAGTTATTTGGATTTTTACAAATGACCTTTCAAAGACAGGGTCCTGAAAAAGGGATGTTTCTTTTTTTGCTGAGTTTAGCTTATCAACAGCTGCGAGACTTTTACAGTTTGCTATAATGTCACGTCACAGCCAGTCCGTCGGATTCCCCTCTATTCAGTACTGGGCAGGCCAGTTGAGACGAGCCCAACCATCCAGTGCAGTGCCATTTCTCTGGACCCACAGGGCTCCTCTTCTCATAAAATGGCCCGTACTATTCAGACCATTGAGGCAGTCAAAGAAAGGACAGACTGCAAAAAAAATATTCAATTGTGCCTAGTTTCAGTGCCATGGGTCATTATTTCTACAGTGGAGGAGCTCAAGGTGTTTATTATCCCTGGGTGGGAGCCACACAGGCAGACAGGTATTCCGAGACAATAGAGCTTCCTCATTTAAAGGAGGGCCAGCAGCCTTTTCTTCAGAATTCTGCAGACCAAATTGAATAGCACACCTCTTAAAAGAGGAAGGGACTGCCACATAGTATCATAAATACAGAATGCTGGAATTTTACTCTACTGCTTGAAACCTGCTTGAAAATATGGATAAATCTTGTGCCAACCCACAAAGAGACATAAGAAACCAGCTCACTGACACAGTCTCCCTGGAGTACATTATCAGAGAAGGTAGGTTCAGCACTTTCTGCCCCCATGTGTCCCAAGTTTATCAGGCCAGATCTGACCAGTGGTTGAACCCCTTTTATTCTCACGGCCATCCTCAGCGGTATACCTCTCAAAAGCCAATAAAATGTAAACTCGCCAACAGAGCTACAATAACGCTCAGAAAGACAAGCTACTGAGTCTCTACAAATAACAACGAAAAGCAACTTTCCTCTTCCAGAGTAACAAGGATTTTCGGAGAAATATTCTGATTATTTACCATTTATTTCAACAGGGAAGTCATCTGGAGACTAGAGTCTCTTTCGCAAATGAGCCCTGCACAATACAAAAACCAGCACATAAAACAGGCAAGTATAGATAAACATAAATATAGACAATATACACATTAAGATACAAAAACGAACACATTCTTGTCCTAGGGACTTCAAAGCACCCAATCAAAACATTGGTTTGAGATTATCTGGAGGGCTTCCTGCGTAGCTGCAAAATCAGACTGTAGCGTTGTCACAGCCAGGGCAGCAGTCGGGGAAATTGCATACATAATAGTGTCACCAGCATATCCATGAAATGTAAACATTTTAACAGATAGACCAATAGCATTTATATAAAATCGTAGAAAGAACAGGTCCTAGTATCGACCCCCACAAAATGCATGGCAGTTTATTTTAAATCCAAGAAGTGAGCTTTATGTCTGTTTTTTACTACTTTGTTACTTATCAAAATGTTGAAAGAACTGTGCTGTCAACTCAGATTATAACACTTCACACCGACACATAGATACAGTGCTGAGAGACTAGTGTGGAAAAAATACTGTAAATAGGGGACAGGGGAGAGTTAGGGGGGAATACAGGAATCGAAGTTTAAAATTTTTACATTTTTAAGGGTTTTCAACTGTGCTAAAGACAACCCCAGTCTGAAATCGATGGCTGGATCCTTGCAGCATGATTTATAGAAGCACAGCCAGGCTGCTTCCATAGCCCCCCGGTGGGGTGACATCCCCGGAGTTGAGCCTTTTCATTAAATGTGAGAGAGAGTTTACATCTTTTCAGTCCACACAATGAAAACTGCTGATGTGTGGAACGCTAATAGTCTCTTCCAGGACATTTTAACTAAACGGCTTCTGAAAAAGTTTCTCCACTCATAAAATAAGTAATCCGTGCATTATGGGGGCTAAGCGAAGGTCCTAACAAGAATGAATTGCTTATGACCTTTTTCAAAAGCTTGTTAACAAACAATTAAATGTATACGTTTATAAGCAGAACGTCAAATGCTGTGTTACACAATTTATCTGTCAAAATTATATTCCTCAAGAGCATTGCCGTATCTAACTCCCAATCAAGCCAGTCCAGCAAATAAGTCAGCTAGAATCCTCTCGAACAGTGTGAAACACTAGATGAAAACAGCTCAGGTCCATGAAATGGCCTGCAGGTTTCTCCACACACAACCCACCTGACCTTCAGTCAGTGCTTTAATATTTCATTCTTTCTGGTTACAATGCAGTGGTAGAGGTCGTGTGGCCAAAAGCACACTGGTGTGACTAATTTCACCGGAAAATCCTCAGATTGAGTATTTGTCTTTCACACATAGTGCTGGAATGAAGTAATCCTCTCAATGGACCTCTATTCATACAGACAACGAGTAGTTCAGTATGATAAAAAAATGTAACTGCTCTTTGGAATGATAATCTAATCGTTCCTGTGATAAGCTACGCTCATCCGACATCGACTTAGTGGAGGCCCCACACGTCATAGAATATAAATCAGCTGCTAGTGTGAATTTACAGAAAAACACTTTTAAAAATTCATAGCTGAGCTGCTGAAATACTTGGCCTGAGCAGCCTGCCACCCTTGTTAAATGAACCTGGTATTATTCACACTCCGTCAGCAGGTGTCCTGCCTTTCAGCACTGGGCAAGAGACAGTACTGAGAGTGCTATGCCTGAACTGTGCGATGTAGTAGGCAGTTGTATTTTCCAAAAGGCCAATATTCTACATAGTTTAGCGCAGAAAACGTGGTAGTTAACTACAGTGACCATAATACATTGAGCACCTACTTCTTTTACGCTTGCTACGTTAGTGTGGGGAAGACACGGAGAGAGAGACAGAAGAATGTGCAATCGAGACGGATAGAGAGCAGTTGTTTAACGAGGTATCTCTACCTGAAAATACATGAGCTAAGTCAGAGACGGGCAACTTTGATTGTGGTGGGCGCAACAACAAAAAACGTCATGAGGGATTGCAGTTGCTCGCAGGTCTGCATACCTGTAGCACATGAACACATGTGAAACTTACTCCTCAGCCTTATGTGTCCCCACTTGTGTTGCCTCATTCGCTAGCTTTTGAGGTGGCGCGATCAGCTAAGACGCTTGAGGGAGGACGATCACATGTGCTAGCAAGGCAGAGGTCCCGAGTTTGCGCCGAATCGGGAGGAAGTGGTACTCACTAAGCAGGCAGCGTGATATCCACTACATACCCACATGTGCATAGCCCCCCCCCCCACCACCGCATTGCAAGCTAAATATTTTAGTAGTCTCCTGCTTGACAGAGGAGAAAATGTTTACGTTTTAGAGTTCATTTTGTACAATTCTACACATTTTGCCACGGGACGTAGAGAAAATTTAGTTTTAAAGCAAGTTTGCTGCAATACTACACATTTTGCCATAGGGTGGAGAGAAATGTTTGCAGTTATTTATATGACATTTGAGTGAGGCTGACTAACAAAATCAAATAGGGGTCCCCAGGCTGGTAATTCGATCATGATTACTAAGTTTAGATAGCTGGCCACTTGACTTACCAATCAACATTTTTTTGCTTACATGGGCTAATTAAGTGACTATCAGTGACTGACATAACAAGAGAAAAAATGCTAATGGACAGACAAATTTCAAAATTGCACCTTGTGTATGCTACTATTCTAACTTGCAACAGTAAGTTGACACTAGAGGCCTTCACTGGTCCAAAAAAGTTGGACCCATTCCGAAATGGACTTTCCCAACTGGCTTTCCCAACCGGAACCAATATGAATAAGTACATTTTTACAATATAGAGACCCATTCCAGACAGACCTGAGGACAACAAGACTCATTCCATATTGGCCTGATTGGATCCAGACTGAGTGAGGGAAGCAGCAGAAAAGTAAAATGTTATGCTACTTTATTAACCGGAGCTGATAAAGTGCGAGGGAGAGGAGGTAGAGAGTAGTGACGCTCTAGCAGGGGCCAGTGCTGTGTGTGTAGGCTACTACACAGGGAGGAGGAAGGGAGAGGTGAGACTGCAACCAACCAAGCCAGCTCACGCTACAGTAGACTAATTGCTGCCATAGCTAGGTTATTCATCATCTAATATGATTACATAGTACCTGTCTTCAAACCGGGAGAAGCTAGTTAAGCTAGCTAGGTAGGCTAATTAAGGCTGCATGCGCTTTTTTGTCCTACACAGTTAAACAACAACTCCATTCAGAATATAGTAGCAGCAGCCTACCTGTTGGCTCTTGGTCATTGTAGGTGGTCCTTCTCCTTAAACTTCCAATTCCATCATGTTAATTCCATCTTCCATTGAATAGATATCTCCTAACTTTTGCCCCACACAGAGGCTCTATGACTAGCCTATTGCCTTTTTTGATGGCTTATTTTGATGGCCAACAACAACAAGCTACACGTGCCACCTACGTGAAAAGCAAAGAGCAGCAACATAAATTATACAATTTCTCTCTCGCTCGCTCTACTGCAGCAGTCGCATTTTTAACTATATGGGTCCTTCTGGAAAAGTCAGTTAAAATTACACGTACCTCGAGACAATCATATCTGATTCGACCCGTGGCATTATTTCGAATTCTGGATCCGGACCCGCTTGTGTATTCGGGAACAGGCCCATCCCTGATCAGTTACCCATCCCCGATCTAAGTGGTTGATCATTGGTATTCAGTCATAAAAGTATGACTTATTTACTTTAAAGAACTACTAAAAATAGTGATTTTGTCATAGTATAGGCAGTTCTACAGAGATGACTAGGAAATAATGAAATAATAAAGTAATCAAATATAACAAATGTAATATAGACAACAAATTAAAGTAAGGTGAATAAACAATGGTTGATACGTGATCAGCAGTAATGGGCAGTCACTACCATCATGGGACATTTATTAATTGTTTCTGTGTCGTTACAGCATTCAACCCAAATAATGCATTGAATGTTCAAAACCGAAAACTGATAATTATATATATTTTTTTTTTAATAATCGGACCGAAACAGAACCAACCTCAAAAATCTAAAAGCACTAATCGCTTAGCACTAATGTACACACACACACGCGAGTAACAAATATATTTCAAACACGATTCCTTTACGGAATCGCAAGGTGTGGATTCATTTCATTTAAGTTAAATAATGAAGACATTGACTCCATGTAAAGTGAATACAGAAGAGACTGCAACAGCAATCTTGTATTAATAAGCATATCTTGAGGGGGAAATAAGAATAAATTGAGAAAGTGCACCGCCACAAGCAGTGTCTGGATGGGACTATGGGGATGCAGGTTTGATGCTAATTCCAGTAGAATGTTCTCCTTGATTCTCAAATAACAACTCTCAATAGGTGTTAAACTACTCTTCAGATCAGATACCCATGCATCCACAGTGAGTATATGACCAACTACTCGCATAGCACAACCATAAAGCTTAAGGGTTCTCAAAACTAATACAGCAACACAAACAGCCTCAATTAAGGTACAACAAAAGCGCCGGCCTCTGCACAAATACCATGCCAATTATTTTCCTTTTGAAAGTGAATACAGGCCCTTTCCCAAACAGCATTTAAATGTGACGTTTTAAAAACCTCGTTGGTTGAGCCGACAAAGGGCCTGGAGAGAGGACGATCGATAAGTGACAGGTGGAAAGAAATGGGACACGTCTACAGAAATCACACCCCTTCCTTTAGTCTGTACAGACAATTAGACAACAGGGACATTGTAAACAGAGTTCAATAGAAACCTTCGTCAGTCCCAAGACTTAACCTAACCACAATAACAGGGTAAGTATATATGCAGCAAAGTGATTAAGAGGAAAAACATCATATCTCCAAAAGCCTGTTCAGTTCAAATCAACAAAACAAAGCCTCTTACAAGAATATGTTAATGGTTGGTTGAGGGGCAAATTCACTAACTCTAGCCTGCATGCATGCCAGTTGTACTTGTAAGTCAATAACAAATATACTGTATATCAGTGGTGGAAAAAGTACTCAATTGTCATACTTGAGTAAAAGTAAAGATACCTTAATAGAAAATGACTCAAGTAAAAGTGAAAGTCACCCAGTAAAATACTACTAGATTGACAGATAGCCAGGGGCACACTCCAACACTCAGACATAATTTACAAATGAAGCATTTGTGTTTAGTGAGTCCGCTAGATCAGAGGCAGTAGGGATGACCAGGAATGTTCTCTTGATAAGTGTGTGAATTGGACGGTTTTTCTGTCAAAATGTAACGAGTACTTTTGGATGTCAGGGAAAATGTATGGAGTTAAAAGTACATAATTTTCTTTAGGAATGTAATGAATTAAAAGTTGGCAACAAAAATAATATATACACTACCGTTCAAAAGTTTGGGGTCACTTAGAAATGTCCTTGTTTTTGAAAGAAAAGCAAATTTTTTGTCCATTAAAATAACATCAAATTGATCAGAAATACAGTGTAGACATTGTTAAAAATGACTATTGTTGCTAGAAACTCGAGGCTCTACTGGACCGGGTTATGTTTTGTGACGCTAGCCACAATAAGGATTACGCACAATAGTGAAATTTGCGGTTTGCCTCCAAAATAAAAGTATGTCATTGACAGTGATGCAAATGAATACAAATTGTAGAATTATGCCATACCTTTATTTTGAAGGCTAACCGCAAAGTCCACTGTTGTGGCTAATCCTTATTATGGCTAGCTTCACATAGGTGAGTCCGACCACAATGAATCAATTAAGAACTGTCTTATAAATTAGGGTTATTTTAAATGACACCTAGCTATATAGGTAGCAAGCTAACTATATAGCTACTGAAACAGATTGTCGTTTTGCTATGTTTTTGGGAAAGAACATTGCTTGCATCCATGAGCTAACTAGCTTTTTTTATGACCAGCACTGTAGGTGCGCACGAGACAACTTTACCAGCATCATAGCATATGTATCGATGAATCGTTGTGACATATGAAATACGAGAGATAGTGTAATCAATGTGTAATAACTACGTAAAAAGATAATGAACGCGTTAAAGTATTATGTGATGTGCAGTAATATTTCAGGTCCTGATTGGTCAAATCGTGTTATTGAATACGTCAAATCGTGTTACTGGACACGTCAAATCGTGTTATTGGACACGTCAAATTGGACACCTGTTAAATAGTATATTTTTTGACAGGCAAAGACCCAAATGCCGTTCCATAGAAATCCGATTGAGAATGTGACGACTGAACAAATGAACAACGAAACAGCACAGCAAGTAAGTGAAAGAAATAGGTTTAGATTATGTTTTACTGGTAATGGGGACATACGTAAATGACAACAAAATAACTTTTTGGTCAGTGTGTGTGTGTGTGTGTAACCTTTATTTAACTAGGCAAGTCAGTTAAGAACAAATTCTTCTTTACAATGAAGGCCTACGCCGGCCAAACCTTAACGACACTGGGCCAATTGTGCGCCACCTTATGGGACTCCCAATCACGGCAGGATGTTATACAGCCTGGATTCGAACCAGGGACTGTATTAACACCTCTTGCACTGAGATGCAGTGCCTTAGACTGCTGCGTCCATTTGTGTGTGTTAACTATTTACCTGTACTAGAATGCGTAAAAAGGCTGCTAATTTTTTTTATATCGGTATCGTTTTTTGGGGGCAAGGAAAATCGGTGCATCACTAACAGATACCCCCCAAAAACGACTTAAGTAGTACTTAAGTATTTTTTCTTAGTATTTTTTACTTAAGTACTTTACACCACTGCTGTACATCGGTCCGATAAACGGTTCAAGTCTCAAATGACTCTTATCTCTACCTATCCCATGGTTGTCAATGGATGTGAATGTTAACAGCGTCACAGAGAGTGCTGCTTTTTAGTACCATGAAACTGGATCAGTCAGAAACCTACTCTAAGCCCTTAGCCTCAAGCAGGAGACAAAACCCAACTCAAAGTGATCCCAGGCTCACACCCTCAACTCTACAGAAATCATCCATCACGTGCAGTAGCATGCAGGACTCTTCAATCTGCCACATTGACTTGTCTAGGCCCACTCAAGAAAAAGACAAGAACAGAGAAAAAGAAAAGAAAGGATAGCTCTGGCAGGAAGTGAAAGTAGGCTCTGTCATGCAGAGAACCACTAGCATTTTAATACACAGTGCAGTAATGTAAGACTGGGGAAGACCTTGGTGTGTGCCAGTGAGATGGTGCATGAAATCCCAGAGCCACCCACAGGTCTCCTCTCCTGTTTCAGTTGCCTACCTGCTTCTCACTCAGCGCTGTGATCTTGGCTTGACGTTCATGGAGCTGCTTCTTCAAATCTGCATTCTGCAACAACAAGAAAGAGAGCAACAAGCTTTGTTATAGCTCCCTTATACATAGCTGTGTTGAACTGCTCATTTGTGACAGCTGAGTTGGATGTGCGTGCTATGTGGGGAGTGTGCCAAGCTCGGGGTGCTGTATTTGTGTGCGTGTGTGTAGGTGTGGTGTAAAGAGCCGAGACAGCAGCTTTAACGAGCATGAAGTCCAAGCTAAAATGACTGTGCACACCGTTTTTTACGGGACGAGCGAAGTGAGGTGGAAAGAATAATCCACTCCCCTCACATCACTGGGCTACCACAGCCACAGCTGTCAGCCACATGAGGGGGAACTCAGAGCTGGGATGTAGGGACACCACTCAAATGTGGGATGGGCTGCTGCTGCTGCTACAGCAGAGTCTTCATAAAAGGGCTGCAGGATGATAAAGTATAGTGGGCGGATACTACAGAGATAGAAGAGCTCTGGGGAGTTTAAGGCCGTTCTCAAAATTGACAGAGTAAAGTAAAAGAGGTGGAATTTGGAAGACATCTAAAATCTCTGAGCCCCAGTGACAAGGACATCATATCTTGTCTTTTACCCGGTTTTCCTCTCAGGCGGTTTTAAATCATATTTTTCAACTGTGTAGATTGAGTAATAGGGATACTACATTCTTTCAAAAGATTGAAAACCTCTGAACAGACTGAACTGTTCTGTAATAATTAAACTAATGTCAACCCCAAAACGTATACTGTATTTGGGCCTAGCAATCTGGTACAACCGCCTGGGTGACAGAAGGGGCTTACCTGTGGATCCTGCTTCATCTGGGACACTAGTTTCTGTGAGAGAGAAATCATAGAAAGTTATCAACAACCACATAACAAATTCATTGATACACATAATATATTACAATGAGAGAGGCTGTGCCACTTGTTCCTAACATGTCACATGTTTCGTAATGGTTTGAGAAAAGGTTTTGCAATAGGCTTTTAACATGTTTCCTAAGAGAACGTTCCTTTCGCTCACCCCCCTTTAAACGCTGCAGTACCTAATGCATTCTTGTTGTCACAGCCATACAAACTGTAGACACAGTGGCCCCCAGAGGCACCTTCCAATACTGCAACCTTAGAGCACATTCATGGCTCCCCACTGTACAATCCATTCCAGACAAACAAGGAGGTTCATGCTCAACTGGATGGGCCACACCGGGAGGTACATTCAGTGGTTGCGAATAGGAACACTATACTGACTACACTGAACATGTGGGTCTCGCTAATGTGATCAGTCTCATAGTAATGAACAAGTGCCCCGTTTGCATTTTTCTATAAAGGAGCACATCTGGCTAGTGATAGATGTGTGGGGATAGGTTTTCCTCATGTTTCTGGTTTCTGTATTTGGGTTGAACCAGATGGAGGGTATCATGCACCAAACCTCAAAACAGAAACATTATGGGATGGCAGGAAAATACAACTCATAAGACTACAGAGTATATATACACTTTTACAAAAAGGGTTCTTCGGCTGTCCCCATAGGAGAACCTTTTTTGGTTCCACGTAGACCTCTTTTTGGAAAGAGTTCTGCATTGAACACAAAACCGTTCTACTTGGAACCAAAAAGGGTCATTCAAAGGGTTCTCCAATGGGGACAGCCAAAGAACCCTTTTAGGTTCTAGATAGCACCTTTTTTTCCTAAGAGTGTAGAGTATACATTTACAGGATGAAGTATATTTTTCTGACCCAAGCCCGACACTAAACCATACTTAAAGGACAATCGCTGAAGGAAGAGGCAGGGGGAAGCAGAGTAGAGAAGGTCGGTGGATAAATTGACAGATAGGATGAGTCTAAGGATGAGTCTAAGGAGGAATTATTCATGGAGCAGTCTGAGGGCAAGAAAATGATGGAGTGAATTAACAAAAACCCAACCATATTCTGTTGCACAGTTTGGTGTGTTACCAACTTTCCTCCCGAAACACCTCTGATGATAATTTCCAGGTTAAGCGAGTAAACAAATGGTGGTTAAATGGCAGAAAAGCAGAGAAACACATAGTCCCATTACCTGATGAACCTGTATTTCCGCTTTCAGGGCCTCTTGGAGGGTCTGTAATTCCATCATTGATCCTTTCTGTCGGAAGCTCAGTCCTGGACAGCTTTCAGCCTGTTCAGCCAGGAAGAATGATATTTTATTCCTTCATTCAACAAGAATACTAATATGTCAACATAAAGACTTGTGACAGTGAAATCAAGTTGTGCTGATAACAAAGCAATGACATGGCATCAGGCCATAGAACACTGTAAAAATTGAGATGTTATCTATCACCTTGAGTAAAGGTGGACGTTAAAGTAGACATTTCAAAAACACTTCACATTGAACATTTAATTATTAGTTTATAAACCTGTATAATATATATATGCACACATACACACACACAGTTGAAGTCGGAAGTTTACATACACTTAGGTTGGAGTCCTTAAAACTTGTTTTTCAATCATTCCACAAGTTTCTTGTTATGGCAAGTCGGTTAGGACATCTACTTTGTGCATGACACAAGTAATTTCCCCAACAATTGTTTACAGACAGATTATTTCACTGTATCACAATTCCAGTGGGTCAGAAGTTGACATACACTAAGTTGACTGTGCCTTTAAACAGCTTGGAAAATTCCCGAAAATTATGTTAAGGCTTTAGAAGCTTCTGATAGGCTAATTGACATAATTAGAGTCGATTGGAGGTGTACCTGTGGATATATTTCAAGGCGTACCTTCAATCTCAGTGCCTCTTTGCTTGACATCATGGGAAAATCAAAAGAAATCAGCCAAGACCTCAGAAAAAAAATTGTAGACCTCCACAAGTCTGGTTCATCCTTGGGAGCAATTTCCAAACGCCTGAAGGTACCACGTTCATCTGTACAAACAATAGTATACAAGTATAAACACCATGGGAACACGCAGCCGTCATACCGCTCAGGAAGGAGACGCGTTCTGTCTCCTAGAGATGAACGTACTTTGGTGCGAAAAGTGCAGATCAATCCCAGAACAACTGCAAAGGACCTTGAAGATGCTGGAGGACACAAGTACAAAAGTATCTATATCCACAGTAAAATGAGTCCTATATCGACATCATCTGAAAGGCCACTCAGCAAGGAAGAAGCCACTGCTCCAAAACCACCATAAAAAAGCCAGACTACAGTTTGCAACTGCAAAGTACAAAGATGGTACTTTTTTCAGAAATGTCCTCTGGTCTGATGAAACAAAAATAGAACTGTTCGGCCGTAATGACCATCGTTATGTTTGGAGGAAAAAGGGGGAGGCTTGCAAGCTGAAGAACACCATCCCAACCGTGAAGCACGGGGGTGGCAGCATCATGTTGTGGGGGTGCTTTGCTGCAGGAGGGACTTGTGCACTTCACAAAATAGATGGCATCATTAGGGAGGAAAATTACGTGGATATATTGAAGCAACGTCTCAAGACATCAGTCAGGAAGTTAAAGCTTGGTCGCAAATGTGTCTTCCAAATGGACATACTTCCAAAGTTGTGGCAAAATGGCCTAAGGACAACAAAGTCATGGTATTGGAGTGGCCATCACAAAGCCCTGACCTCAATCCTATAGAAAATTTGTGGGCAGAACTGAAAAAGCGTGTGCGAGCAAGGAGGCATACAAACCTGACTCAGTTACACCAGCTCTGTCAGGAAGAATGGGCCAAAATTCACCCAACTTATTGTGGGAAGCTTGTGGAAGGCTACCCGAAACATTTGACCCAAGTTAAACAATTTAAAAGGCAATGCTACCAAATACTAATTGAGTGTATGTTAACTTCTGACCCACTGGGAATGTGATGAAAGAAATAAAAGCTGAAAAATCATTCTCTACTATTATTGTGACGTTTCACATTCTTACAATAAAGTGGTGATCCTAAAACAGGGAATTTTTACTTGGATTACATTTCAGGAATTGTGAAAAAATGAGTTAAATGTATTTGGCAAAGGTGTATGTAAATTTCCGACTTCAACTGTATACACACACGCGTGACAAATACATTTTTTCTTAAAGTTTAAAATAACCAATCTTTTTACGGGTTCCCATTAAAATGACAAGAATATGTCATTAAAATTCCATGTGAGTTCACAATGCAGCTGTGCTGCTGCCAGCAAAGGTTTAGGTCCCTTTGTGATGGGTAAGCGTTGCACCTGTAATACCATTACTGTACCTCAATTCCACCAAAGTTTGCATTTCACCACCTTATCATTTAACTTCTAAGTATTGCCATACAGGACTTCGCTGTTGTCGCTTGCCTTTCTCATTTTTCCAACTGTTAACGGCGATGACGTAGTGGTGGAGAATTGACTCCAAAAATAAATGATTCCTCGACTCCTTGCATGTCGACTCCCGGTGTTGACTCCTATTTCTGAGTGTCAAGATTGTGACAGCTAAGTTGGTGTGTGTATGTGTATGTGTATGTGTGTGTGTGTAAAGATCAGAGAAAGCAGTTTTAACTAGCATGAAGTCCAAGCTAAAATGACTGTGCACACCGTTTTCCAAAGGACGAGTGAACAAACGCCCGCATCTTTCAAAACGAACTAGCGAGGGACGATGAGAGAGGGGAGGGGCACAGTATAGGCAGGTCGGACACCAAGTAGACGACGTCAGAACTAGTGCACTAGGCAATCAAAAGCTGCATCTAGCAATGGTATGCTGTATCTCGCATCATTAGCAAAGAGAAAGAGCAGGCGACCCAGCACATGGGAGAGAGAGGTGTGCATACAGTGCCTTCTGAAAGGTATTCAGACCCCTTGACCTTTTCCATATTTTGTTACATTAGCCTTATTCTAAAATTGATTAAATAGTTTGTATTACTCATCAATTTACACACAATTCTCCATTATGACAAAGGAAAAACAGGTTTAGAAATTTGTGCAAATGTATTTAAAAAAAAAAAAACTGGAATATCACATTTACATAAGCATTCAGACCATTTACTAAGTACTTTGTTGAAGCAGCTTTGGTAGTGATTACAGCCTTGAGTCTTCTTGGGTATGACGCTACAAGCATGGCTCACCTGTATTTTGGGAGTTTCTCCCATTCCTCTCTGCAGATCCTCTCAAGCTCTGTCAGGTTAGATGGGGAGCATCGCTGCACAGCTATTTTCAGGTCTCTCCAGATTTTCGATTGGGTTCAAGTACGGGCTCTGGCTGGGCCACTCAAGGACATTCAAAGATTTGCCCAAAGCCACTGCTGCATTGTCTTATCTGTGTGCTTAGGGTAGTTGTAATGATGGAAGGTGAACCTTCGCCCCAGTCTGAGGTCCTGAGCACTCTGGAGCAGCTTTTCATTAAGGAGCTCTCTGTTCTTTTCTCTGTTAATCTTTCCCTTGATCCCAACTAGTCTGCCAGTCCCTGCCGCTGAAAAACATCCCCACAGCATGATGCTGCCACCACCATGCTTCATTGTAGGAATAGTGCCAGGTTTCCTCCAGACGTGATGCTTGGCATTCAGGCCAAAGAGTTCAATCTTGGTTTCATCAGACCAGAGAATCTAGTTTCTCATGGTCTAAGAGTCTTCAGGTGCCTTTTGGCAAACTCCAGGTGGTCCGTCATGTGCCTTTTACTGAGGAGTGGCTTCCCTCTGGTCACTCTACCATAATGGTCTGATTGGTGGAGTGCTGCAGAGATAGTTGTAATTCTGGAAGGTTCTCCCATCTCCACAGAGGATCTCTATAGCTTTGTCAGAGTGACCATCAGGTTCTTGGTCACCTCCCTGATCAAGGCCCTTCTCCCCGATTGGACAGTTTGGTCGGGCTCTAGGAAAAATCTTGGTCGTTCCAAATTTCTTCTATTTAAGAATGATGGAGGCCACTGTATTTTTCAGAACCTTCAATGCTGCCGAAATGTTTTCTTACCCTTCCCCAGATCTGTGCCTCGACACAATCCTGTCTCAGAGCTCTATGGACAATTCCTTCGACCTCATGGCATGGTTTTTGCTCTGACATGCACTGTCAACTGTGGGACCTTATATAGACAGGTGTGTGCCTTTCCAAATCATGTCCAATCAATTGAATTTACCACAGGTGGACTCCAATCAAGTTGTAGAAACATCTCAAGGATGATCAATGAAAACAGGATGTAACTGAGCTCAAATAAGGTATCTGTTTTTAATTTTTAATACATTCGCAAAAAATCTAAAAACCTGTTTTCGCTTTGTCGTTATAGGGTATTGTGTGTAGATTGCTGAAAGAATTATAATATTTAATCTATTTTAGAATAAGGCTGTAACGTAACAAAATGTGGAAAAAGCCAAGGTGCCTGAATACGCACTGTATGTCTTGGTTATCTGTAACTTTCAATGTCTTATCTAATATGCCTCGCAAATTCACCAAAGTAGCCTAAAGTTTACATCTTCCTCTCTGGTTTTATTTAAATTACACAACTTTCCCGAGGCCTTTATAGCCTATTGTCTAGTTAGACTATAACATGTAAAATCATATGTTTTGTGATAACTGCACTGTGATTAAAATGTTCAGTTATGTGTTAAGGATCCCAATTGCATTTAAACGTTCACACCCCTAACGCACACACACACACACACACACACACACACACACACACACACACACACACACACACACACACACACACACACCATAAATGTTCATAGCTTTACCTTCACACAGTCTTCAGTTTTGAACACCATCCAATTTTGCATTGAGGGGGTGGCAGCTGTGACACAAAAAAAGAGGGAATCAGATAAGCCACTCCATTTAAATAATGTCGCAGTACAACGTCCAGCAGCATGTCATAGTATGGGCTTTCCTCACCCACAGCAGGGGCACAAAACACTTGCTGTCCACTCTCTATTCTCTCTCACTGTAGAGCCCATTCAAAGACGTCAGGGCCAAAGGCTACTCCACTAAGTCGTTAGATTGTGATATGCAAGAGAAGATTCAGCATAACGTTTTGGAATAGTTTTTTGGGGGTTTTTGTTTTACATCATCTCACTCTACAATGTTTTGGATAGTATGGACTACCCTCTCTTCTCTAGGCCTGGTTGGCCTTTAAAGTATTAATAGTACATTAGACAATTTTGTGGTCTACAGTAATGGGATTAAACAAACACAGTATTTTTTTTTTAAGACAGTTTGATAATCATTGGCATTTAAATACAGATTCTGATATTCTGTACAACTTATTTAAAAGTAACCTACTGATTTCTGATAGTGAACTATAATGCTAATGTAACCGGTGTGAAATGGCTAGCTAGTTATTGGGGTGCGCGCTAATAGCGTTTCAATCGGTGACGTCACTTGCTCTGAGACCTTGAAGTAGTTGTTTCCCTTGCTCTGCGTGGGCCGCGGCTTTTGTGGAGCGATAGGTAACGATGCTTCGTGGGAGGCAGTTGTTGATGTGTGCAGAGGGTCCGTGGTTCGAGCCCAGGTAGGGGCGAGGAGAGGGACGGTAGCAAGTGTTACACTAAGAAAATAAAAAGAGATGAATGTGCAAACTCCCCAAAACATCCTACTAGTTTTGTACACTGTGTGTAAGCAATTCATAGAGAGTGAAAACTGGGAAAGAGAGCGAGTCAAATCGCAGCAGTAATACAGCCTCCCAGCCGGCGGATTGATTTCCGGCCAGGGCCTTGTGCCAAGAGAACAATAATAACATTGGAGCCATTACATGGGCTCACCACCTGGCTGAGTGGACTGGCTTTCTCCCTCTCCCATTTTTCACTCTCTCTCTGTCCTCCTGCTCTCCTCATATCCTTCCCTCACTATCACTGAGAACATGCCAACTTCAGGAGAAGGGCGTATATAGGTAAAACACAGTCCAGGTGTACATTAGTGATGGGGGAATAAATCGATAGTTACCTATACCTAGGCCACATATATTTGGGGGAAATTACTATATACTGAAGCCTGCAAATTAGTTTTATTTTGTTCAGTAGGTAAATATGCTATATTATTTTTGGCTACTATACAGTGTCTTCAGAAAGTATTCAGACACCTTGACTTTTTCTACATTTTGTTATGTTACAGACCTTATTCTGAAATGGAATAAATGTTTTTTCCCCCTCATCAATCTACACAAAATACCCCATAATGATAAAGCAAAAACAGGTTTTTAGAAATGTTTGCTAATTTATCACAAATAAAATAAGTATTCAGACCCTTTACTCAGTACTTAGTTGAAGCACCTTTGGCACTGATTACAGCCTTGAGTCTTCTTGGGTATGATGATACAAGCTTGGCACACCTATAGTTGGGGAGTTCATCCCATTCTTCTCTGCAGATCCTCTCAAGATCTGCCAGGTTAGATGGGTAGTGTCGCTGCACAGCTATTTTCAGGTCTCTCCAGAGATGTTTGATCGGGACCGGGCTCTGGCTGGGCCACTCAAGAACACTCAGAGACTTGTCCCAAAGCCACTTCTATGTTGTCTTGGCTGTGTGCTTAGGGTCGTTGTCCTGTTGGAAGGTGAACCTTCACCCCAGTCTGAGGTCCTGAGCGCTCTGGAGCAGGTTTTCATCAAGGATCTCGCTGTACTTTGCTCCGTTCATCTTTCCCTCGATCCCGACTGGTCTCCCTGTCGCTGCAAAACATCCCCACAGCATGATGCTGCCACCACCATGCTTCACTGTAGGGATGGTGCCAGGTTTCCTCCAGGCGTGATGCTTGGCATTCTGGCCAAAGAGTTCAATCTTGGTTTCATCAGACCAAAGAATCTAGTTTATCATGGTCTAAGAGTCTTTATGTGCCTTTTGGCAAACTCCAAGCGGGCTGTCATGTGCGTTTTACTGAGGAGTGGATTCCGTCTGGCCATAAAGGCCTGATTGGTGGAGTGCTGCAGAAATGGTTGTCCTTCTGGATGGTTCTCCCATCTCCACAGAGGAACTCTGGAGCTCTGTCCCAAGGCCCTTCTCCCCCAATTGCTCTGTTTGGCCTGACGGCCATCTGTAGGAAGAGTCTTGTGAAAAACTGACTTTTTCCAAACTTTTTCCATTTAAGAATGATGGAGGCCACTGTGTTCTTATAGACCTTCAATGCTTCTGAACTGTTTTGGTACCTTTCCCCAGATCTCTGCCTCGACCAAATCCTGTATCGAAGCTCTACGGACAATTCCATCCACCTCATGGCTTGGTTTTTGCTCTGACATGCACTGTCAACTGTTGGGACCTTATATAGACAGGGGAGCGCATTTCCAAATCATGTCCAATCAATGGAATTTACCACAGGTGGACTCCAATCATGTTGTAGAAACATCTGAAACATGATCAATGGAAACAGGACACACCCGAGCTCAATTTCGAGTCTCAGCAAACGGTCTGAATACTTATGTATATATATATATATACACACACACACACACACACACACACACACACACACACACACACACATTTGTACAAATATCTAAAAACCTGTTTTCACTGTAATTATGGGGTATTGTGTGTAGATTACTGAGGAAAAGAACAAGGCTGTAATGTAACAAAATGTGGAAAAAGTGATGCGGTCTGAATACTTTCAGAATGCACTGTAGGTAGCGTTAGCTAGCGCTAGTCGGCTGTACCTGCGGAAAAACTATGGTATTTTTCATCCTATAGCTTGTCCTCCTTCTTTTTAAATAGTTAGCCAACATATTTTCAGCACTTTTACTTCCATGACTTATCAAAACGTGTTTTCTCATGCTCTCTCTTGTCTCTCAGCAGCAGACAAATAGTGAGCAATATGTTTGGAACATCAAAACCCCAATAAAATCGCAGTGTCGCATCGCAATACATGTCGTATCGGGACCTAAGTATTAAGATAATATCTGGAGGTCCCTGGCAATTCACAGCCTTAGTGTACAGGAAGTTCAGGAAGCTGATCTACTATTCAAATGATCTAGCAGAAGTACACTGCTCTTTCATACTGTAGGTTACTAAAAGTCTGTAAGAGTTCCAGTCATTTCAATTAAGGAAATAGTCTATATCCCTTGGTTTAGAAGAATATGACATGTTAAAAAATGTCAGGAAAGTAAAATAATGTTATTAACCGGGTCCCATGCTTTTAAAATAACAGTTCTGTTCCGGAACAGTATAGATGACTTTCATTTCCGGTTCTGTTCGTCAAATAACATTTGAACACCACAGCATCTCTGAATATAGAATCCATGCCCCGAAGATTTCAGGCTGTTCTGGGTGGGAAGGGGGTCAGACCCGGTACTGGATGGGTGCTAATTAGCTAAAATGCTATTGTTGTCCGTGATGATATTCAAACATGCAACCGCTGGGTTGCTAGATGTTCGCGTTATACACACACCCTACTTTTGTTTTTGCCTTAAGTAACCTTCTGTCTTTAGTAACAATACCAAACGTAACATATCATACTAATTTGGATTCTCGGTTTACGTTTACTATGTTACGTCTAGTCTATGAGACCAGGCTATTCCTACATACGTCTAATAAAATCAAATTGTATTGGTTGCATACAAATATTTAGCGGATGTTATTGCGAGTGTAGCGAAATGTTTGTGCTCCTAGCTCCAACAGTGCAGTAAGTGAGTACAACAATGAGTAAGTAGCCTTACTACATTGTAGTTCCGCTGCACCTGTCTAAATACATGATGTAAAGTGGGGCCAAACATGAACGTCATGCAAAACTAGAAATGTAAGCTACAGATGGGTCGACTTATACGTCCTACTCCTAAAGTGGCCGACTAGACACGGCACTGCACCTGTCTGTCACTCAAAGCAACGAATAATAAGGGCATCGTTTCAGAAATACTGATACAATATCAAGCGTTCCAATCTCAGCCGTTCGACTGGAATAGGGCCTACAACTACCCCCACTATTTCACCAGCTAGGCCACATTTATTTGGGGGAAATAACTGTATAGCGAATCCTGAGAATTAGTTATATCTTGTTCTGTAGGTAAATATTCTTATTTCTCAGAGTAGGCTAGTATGTGGGGCACCAGGAGACACTATCGAATTCCACTTGATGCAGGCATAACTAAATTAGCTAAAGATCATTCACGAGCTGGAGTTTCTCCTCCAAATAGCAAGTTGGTTGTCCAATGAGAATTCGCTTAGTTCTTTTACACTATTAACTTAAATATCACATGGTATAAACTTGAAACACAAATTAACTACGCGAGAGCAGGGGATGCACATGTCAAACCTATTTTGGAATAAAATACAAGAACTTATGTGATCCGTTTTTTCTTTTACGTGAAATGGTAACCTACTCAATAGCATTCACTAACGCTTTTGTGGCGCTATTACGTGTTACTCGTCGCGAGACAGCGTTCCTTTACGAAAAAGAAACAGGGGGCAAGCAACAAAGCATTCGTTCAACTAAAAAGCAGACAAATTGACTTATTAACATCTTATTATCCATCTGAAATGGATGACTGTCCGGCAGCTCGCTACACAACAAAAAACATTAGAATTGTGCTTTGAAATTCTTTGCAAACGGTGTTTTTATTGTATAACAGAGGCGTAAAGCTTAGCGCAAGTTAGAATCAGCCCCTTTACGCACTACGTTCAATACCCTCCAATAGCAAGGCACTTATAAAATATCACCCAACTCCTAGAATATGGATATATGAACAAAACGATTGCTCAGCGACCGCTTTCCTTCGACTAAAATGCGAATACACTTGATCTAAAACAACAATATGAATCAAATAAAAGAGAGTAGCAGAGATGGAAATGAAAGTTCTTATAATAATAGAAAGATCCCGAGATGTTCTTACCCTCCTCTTTTACTCACTTGAGCAGCAGCCAACCCTGCTCTTCTCACACAAATTATTTAAATAAATATTTACAAACACCGTAGTACTTCTTCACCGAAAAACGCCCAGAGCGTGTATTTATCCACTTAATATCCAAATACACTCCATTGCATATGATGTGATTTTCCCGATAATTTTTCGCACTATTTAATTTGAGTATAAAGAGAAAAACTGAGATACAGAACAAGAACTCTTCGTCAATCTCATTCACCCCCCTATCCTGAGCACATTGCACATCAATGCGCGTAGGAAGAGTGAGCGAGAACGGGGCAGGGAAAACTAAGCGGCACTTAGCACAAAACAAGTCACCAATGGCTCTGATTGATTCAATAATTACATTAAAGTATTAAATCGATTCAGTATATTGTTATGCTATGTATAAATAAAGATGAAATCGCATTTAGTAGAGGATCTACTTTATGTGACGGTGCGGCGAATTTATTTCCCTTTGCCTAAGGAACGGAGGTGATATGCCTCCATTGCCTAGGAAAAATACCCGGATGTAGACTTGATGAAACGCTTCGTATGTAAAGTAACAGACCACTTTCACGAATTGTCGGACACAAATACCTCAACTCTTTGCAATGATATACCACATTCAGAAGCGTTGATCATAGTCAGACAAACAAACACGTACAAATCAGATATTGTTACTTACTAACGTGAATACATGTAATTGTAAATAATAATTTGTTATTAACTGACTTGCCTAGTTAAATAAAGGTTAAATATATAGATTTTTTTTTTTACAAAATGTTTTGTTAGAAGAATTGAGGTTGATAATGAATGTAAGACTTGACCAAACTATCTGACACCAATAGGCACATACTTTTTCCACATTTTGTTGGCTTACAGACTGAATTTAAAATTGATTAATTTGATATTTTGTGCCACTGATCTACACACAATACCCCATATTGTCACAGTGGAATTGTGTTTTTATTTTTTTTTACACAATAATTTTTTAAAATCTGAAATGACTTGAGTCAACCCCTTTGTTATGCCAAGCCTAAATACGTTCAGGAGTAAAAATGTGCTTCACAAGTTACATAATAAGTTGCTGGACTCACTCTGTGTGCAATAATAGTGGCTAACATGATTTGTGAATGATTACCCCATCTCTGTACCCCACACACATACAATTATCTGTAAGGTCCCTCAGTCGAGTAGTGAACTTCAAGCACAGATTCAACCACAATGACCAGGGAGGTTTTCCACTGCCTCACATAAAAGGTCACCTATTGGTAGATGAAAGCTATACTAAATATATTCACGACACAAAATAATTGATTAAAACACACTGTTTTGCAATGAAGGTCTATAGTAGCCTCAACAGCACTCTATAGGGTAGCACCATTGTGTAGCCGAAGGACAGCTAGTTTCCGTCCTCCTCTGGAGACATTGACTTCAGTACAAAACCTAGGAGGCTCATGGTTCTCACCCACTTCCATATACTTACACAGTAATTATGACAACTTCCGGAGGAAGATCTCCAACCTATCAGAGCTATTGCATCATGAACTGACACATTGTCCACCTAATCAAAGGATCAGAGAATTAATCTAGTACTGAAAACATAAGCTTCATCTAGCTAGCACTGCAGTGCATAAAATGTGGTGAGTAGTTGACTCAAAGAGAGAGAAAGACGATAGTTGAACAGTTTGTAAAAAAATAAATAATAATAATTAAGGAGAAGCAAGAGAGAGAGAGAGAGATTTCGTTGTATTTTTTCTCTCACTTTCACTTAGCTAGCGAATGCAGCTAGCTAGTTTAGCCTACTCAAACACCCATCTCAAACAGAGAGGGACGCTACAGTATGTTAGCTAGCTGGCTATGGCTATCCAACACTGGAACACTACCAAGTCAAGGTAAGCTTTTGGTTTTATTAATTTATTGCCACCAGGGCCCACTGATGTAACTGCTAAACTGCTTGTTGACTGTACACTGTACTGCATGATTGTAGTAGTTATACTAACGTGTAATTATTTTTGTACATTTAAAAAAATTAATTGTCATATCCAATTACGATGTCTCATCGCTGCATCTCCCCAACGGGCTCGGGATGGGCGAAGGTCGAGTCATGCGTTCTCCGAAATATGACCCTTCAAACCGTGATCTTTAACACCCGCCCGCTTAACCTGTAACCCAGCTGCACCAATGTGTCAGAGGAAACACCGTTCAACTGACGACCGAGGTCAGCCTGCAGGCACCCAGCCTGCCACAAGGAGTCGCTAGAGCGCGATGAGCCAAGTAAAGCCCCCCCCTGGCCAAACCCTCCCCTGGCCAATTGTGTGCCACCCTTTGGGACTCCCGGTCACGGGCGGTTATGACACAGCCTGGGATCAAACTCGGGTCTGTAGTGATGCCTCAAGCACTGCAATGCAGTGCCTTAGACTGCTGCGCCACTCATTTTTGTTAATTGATTTCACCTGTGTTAGTTACTCACCTGATCTCATCAGCTCCTTATTTAGTTCAGTTCATTCTGTTTGTGCTTTTGTGAGGTATTGTTTGTTTTGACTCTACTAAGCCTTTTCCTAGCTCGTTTGTGAAAACCAGTTATAGCCTTCAGCCCTAGTTTTGATTCACCTGCCTGTTTGTCTACTTGTGTATGACCATTATCTGCCTGTAATCACGATTCCTGCCTTCTGCGAAGGTGTAAACAAACACCTGCCGCGCTCGGCATGTGAATCTACACCTTTTTCTCCCTGAGTAGTCATTACAATTTTCAACTACAGTGGGGAGAACAAGTATTTGATACACTGCCGACTTTGCAGGTTTTCCCACTTACAAAGCATGTAGAGGTCTGTAATTGTTATCATATGTACACTTCAACTGTGAGAGACGGAATCTAAAACAAAAATCCAGAAAATCACATTGTATGATTTTTAAGTAATTAATTTGCATTTTATTGCATGACATAAGTATTTGATCACCTACCAACCAGTAAGAATTCCGTCTCTCACAGACCTGTTAGTTTTTCTTTAAGAAGCCCACCTGTTCTCCACTCATTACCTGTATTAACTGCACCTGTTTGAACTCGTTACCTGTATAAAAGACACCTGTCCACACACTCAATCAAACAGACTCCAACCTCTCCACAATGGCCAAGACCAGAGAGCTGTGTAAGGACATCAGGGGAAAATTGTAGACCTGCACAAGGCTGGGATGGGCTACAGGACAATAGGCAAGCAGCTTGGTGAGAAGGCAACAACTGTTGGCGCAATTATTAGAAAATGGAAGAAGTTCAAGATGACGGTCAATCACCCTCGGTCTGGGGCTCCATGCAAGATCTCACCTCGTGGGGTATCAATGATCATGAGGAAGGTGAGGGATCAGCCCAGAACTACACTAGGTGGAAACATCATTCTTTGGGGATGCTTTTCTGCAAAGGGGACAGGACGACTGCACCGTGTTGAGGGGAGGATGGATGGGGCCATGTATCGCGAGATCTTGGCCAACAACCTCCTTCCCTCAGTAAGAGCATTGAAGATGGGTCGTGGCTGGGTCTTCCAGCATGACAACGACCCAAAACACACAGCCAGGGCAACTAAGGAGTGGCTCCGTAAGAAGCATCTCAAGGTCCTGGAGTGGCTTAGCCAGTCTCCAGACCTGAACTCAATAGAAAATCTTTGGAGGGAGCTGAAAGTCCGTATTGCCCAGCAACAGCCCCGAAACCTGAAGGATCTGGAGAAGGTCTGTATGGAGAAGTGGGCCAAAATCCCTGCTGCAGTGTGCGCAAACCTGGTCAAGAACTACAGGAAACGTATGACCTCTGTAATTGCAAACAAAGGTTTCTGTACCAAATATTAAGTTCTGCTTTTCTGATGTATCAAATACTTATGTCATGCAATAAAATGCAAATGAATTACTTAAAAATCATACAATGTGATTTTCTGGAGTTTTTTTTTTGATTCCGTCTCTCACAGTTGAAGTGTACCTATGTTAAAAATTACAGACCTCTACATGCTTTGTAAGTAGGAAAACCTGCAAAATCGGCAGTGTATCAAATACTTGTTCTCCCCACTGTATAACAATAAAGTTTTCCTGCTGGAGAAGGATTGTCCCGACTTTCAAGAATCTCTAAACAGACTGTCTGCTATTCTGGAAATTTTGCCATGAGGCTGAAATCAAATTTTGCTGTTTTTAAGCAGATTCATTTTGGTGGGTTGGGGGCCCCAAAGCTTGTGGGCACCCCGGTCAAGATTGGGAATTGAATGCCAGAACAGTCCCATATCTAAAAGGCCCTGTCCCACAGCCTAGATTAAACTACACTGTAGCCCGTATCACACAATTAGACAGAACATGGCTACAAAAGAAAACATGGCAGTTTATTTGAAAGCAAATGATTAAGGCATTTTAATCATATCCACAGAACATGTGGATATAATCATATTCAACATCTGCAAATTCTGGAGTGAAATACTTTGAATTCCAGATCCATTGTATTTTGTTGGAACACCACGAAAAGGATCAAACCATTCTTCTCAATGTCAATGTTTGTATGCTAAAAGGGTGTGCACATTTGCCCGTAGGCTAACATGCAAGTTGGGTATTCTAGTTTAATAAAAAATGTCCCGTTCACACAGTATGGAAATTACTATTGTGATTGAAGTAATATAGGATGTTTGAACATTACGAATGAGACGAATTTGTATTTGGAAGATGTACCATACTTTTAGAGATATATTAATACTCGTTCGTAAGGACAGTAGGCAAACAATTACCTGACCAGAATTTTCTATTTCGGCCCTATTCTGTTCTCCACAAATGCAAATTATTTTTACCCTGTTGTCTTGTTCAAGAAAGGTTAGCCTCGGACTTCAGTCAACGAGATGGGATTGGAAGGATTGCAACGCAAAACCTTTGGAGTCTTATAAGATATTGACCTGTTGAAATGATCAATCACATGCGTTATGTTGGAGATCGGATTGTTCACAGTGAGTGCCTGCTGCATGGTCATTGTGTACACCCACAGTAGTCCTCTTTCTCCTTGACCTCCTATTTGGCACAGAGCACTCTAAATGCACAACATCTCATGGCTGTAGACTAAAGTCTGTTTGCTCTTTGGGTTTGAGATTGATCTTGCAGCCACTTCAGTAGTGCTCATCAAAAGTGCTACTGTGGCCCTGACATCTCCTTTGTGAGCCAATGTCTCCACCACTGTAACAGCCAGATAGTGGTGATGATTAGTGCGGACACAGCATGCCTAAGGATAGAATCTGCACAAGTAGAACCTATAGGGCACAGGTGTCAACCTCATTCCACAGAGAGCCGAGTGTCTACGGGTTTTCACTCCTCCTTTATTGATGAATTAAGGTAACTAATTAGTAAGGAACCACACACCTGGTTGTCTAGGGCTTAATTCAAAGGAAAAACAAAAACCTGCAGACACCAGGCCCTCCATGGAATGAGTTTGACACCCCTGCTATAGTGGATCACTGGAGACAGTCTTGTGTAGCCTACTGATGCAAGAGCAGGGTTCTCAGTTGGGATAAAATCACATCAAATCTTGATCCTGGCCTGCGGCATAGTAGGGTTTATGAAGAAAGGTCAAATATACTCATTGTACTGCACAACTGCAATTTAGGACAGTAACATTTATTTTATGTCACGTACGAATGGCTTAAAATACAGTATGATGCAACATAGTGGCACACAATATGACAGGGTTAGGCAACTACATTCAGCCGTGGGCCGATTTATGTCAGAGCCGATGTTAGGGGGCGGGAAATGTTTTGATATTGAAATAAAAATAGCTGCATTGGGCCTTTAATAATTTATGGATGCAGTGCTATGTGAAATATCAAGTTTAGTTATCATCACATAATATAAGTAGACCTATTGCAAAAGTTATTGTGTGGTAAACATGCATAGAGGAAACTCTTTCGCAAAAAGCAGCAACAATCAGGTGAGTGAGTCATAGAGTATAGTACAGCCATCAGCTCAGAGTCACTCTAATGACATAGACTGTTTCAAATAGTGCCTTCAGAAAGTATTCAAACCACTTGACTTTTTCCACATTTTGTTGTGATACAGCCGGAATTTACAGTTGATTAAATTGAGATTTTCTGTCACTGATCTATACACAATACCCCATAGTATCATCGTGGCATTTTGTTTGTAGAACATTTTAGAAATTCATTTAAAAAAATTAAGCTGAAATGTCAATAAGTCAATAAGTATTCAACCCATTTGTTATGGCAAGCCTAAATACGTTCAGCAGTAAAAGTGTGCTTAACAAATCGCATAATAAGTTGCATGGACTCATTCCGTGTTTAATAACAATGGTTAACATGATTTTTGAATAACTACCCCATCTCTATACCCCAGACATACAACTATCTGTGAGGTTCCTCCAATTGAGTAATGAATTTCAAGCACAGATTCAACCACAAAGACCAGGGAGGTTTTTCAATGCTTCGCGAAGAAGGGCACCAATTGGTAGATGCGTAAAAAAAAAAGCAGACACTGAATATCCCTTTGAGCAAGTTATTAATTAGGCTTTGGGTGGTGTATCATTAGACCCAATCACTACAAAGATCCTTTCTAACTCAGTTGCCGTAGAGGGAGGAAACTGCTCAGGGATTTAACCATGACGCCAATGGTGATTTTATAACAGATACAGAGTTTAATGGTTGTGATAGGAGAAAACAACTGAGGATGGATCAACAACATTGTAGTTACTCTACAATACTAACCTAAATGACAGAGTGAAAAGAAGGAAGACTATACAAAATAAAAATATTCCTAAACGTGCATCCTGTTCGCAACAAGACACTTAAGTAATACAGCAAAGAAATTTGGAAAATAAATGTACTTTTTGTCCTGAATACAAAGCATTGTGTTTGGGGCTAATCCAACACAACACATCACTGAGTACCACTCTTCATATTTTCAAGCACGGTGGTGGCTGCATCCTGATATGGGTATGCTTGTCATCGGCACGAACTAGGGAGTTTTTTAGGATAAAAAGAAACGGAATACAGCTATGAGCATAGGCAAAGTCCTAGAGGAAACCCTGGGAGGCCAATTCACCTAAAACACAAGGCCAAATCTACGCTGGAGTTGCTTACCAAGACGACATTGAATGTTCCTGAGTGGCCTAGTTACAGTTCTGACTTAAATTGTCTTGAAAATCTATGGCAAGGCTTAAAGGACTGTCTAACAATGATCAACAATCAGCTTGACAGAGCTTTAAGAATTTTAAAACAAAACTTCATAGTCCTTGCCGATGACAAGCATACCCATAACATGATGCAGCCACCACCATGCTTAAACATATGAAGAGTGCTACTTTGTCATTATGGGGTATTGTGTGTAGATTGGTAAGAAAAACATATACACTGCTCAAAAAAATAAAGGGAACACTTAAACAACACAATGTAACTCCAAGTCAATCACACTTCTGTGAAATCAAACTGTCCAATTAGGAAGCAACACTAATTGACAATAAATTTCACATGCTGTTGTGCAAATGGAATAGACAAAAGGTGGAATTTATAGGCAATTAGCAAGACACCCCCCAAAACAGGAGTGATTCTGCAGGTGGTGACCACAGACCACTTCTCAGTTCCTATGCTTCCTGGCTGATGTTTTGGTCACTTTCGAATGCTGGCGGTGCTCTCACTCTAGTGGTAGCATGAGACGGAGTCTACAACCCACACAAGTGGCTCAGGTAGTGCAGTTCATCCAGGATGGCACATCAATGCGAACTGTGGCAAAAAGGTTTGCTCTGTCTGTCAGCGTAGTATCCAGAGCATGCAGGCGCTACCAGGAGACAGGCCAGTACATCACGAGACGTGGAGGAGGCCGTAGGAGGGCAACAACCCAGCAGCAGGACCGGTACCTCCGCCTTAGTGCAAGGAGGTGCATTGCCAGAGCCCTGCAAAATGACCTCCAGCAGGCCACAAATGTGCATATATTTCATATATTTCATTTGTATTTCACAGTCAAACATATCAGAGAACATTATCTTCAAACGTTCATAGATACATGCCCACACTAATGCAAAGGCACTTGAGTGTTCTAATGAAGCTGTTCAGATACAGAAGTGCCTCTATTATGTGCTTTAATGATGGAGAAAGGAAGGGAGAGGTCAATCCACAGATCTGGGTCCTATCAAATCGCTCATGCCCTTTTCTCTTCTGCACAGATTCCTATCTACACAGGAGAGAGTAGTTAAAATCTCAGTCAGGGCAAAATGCACACCTGAGAGAAATGACAGGTCTCTCACAGCTATATCAGTAATCTCACAGGAGCTCAGCTGCTGTCTTCTTTTCTCTGTCTTTTAACCGTGTTCTCACCAAGTTATTAAATCGTTATTTCTACTCTTACAGTTGAGGGTGATTTTAAATGTTTGTTCTGTAGATAAAGCAATGGAGTGACATTTTCTGCTCAGCCAAGTTTTCTCACTGAGAAATGTGTCTATTTGTATTTCTAATAATTCAGTGACTGCTTTTCAAAGCCTACTGATAAAAATGAATTTTGAAGTTTAATTGTGACGATTTAATGACTCAATGAGAGCTTGCTGTTTATTTGCAAACAAAGCCAGATCAAGGGTATTGGCTAATTACTACAATACTCATGCCAACAAGAATGGAATCTATTAGCCAAAGTCACTTTGAAAACTATCAATAATGTTTACTAGTGTTCTGGGACATGTTTTGAGACCATGTCTGGGTACGTGAGAGCATCTAGTGTCACTCCGAGGATGCTCTATCTTTGTGGTTGTGTGATTGAGAGTGAAGGTGTGATAAACGTGAGGATATGCATTGTTGAGCTGCAAAGAAAATGTATGACAATCCTTGAAATATTTCCCTTCTCGTGTATAGACAGTCAGTCAATCCGATATACTGTAAGTCAGTGAAACTTTGAAACATTGCTGTTGATTGATTGTTTTGTGCTACAGAATATTCCCTTCTGAGTGCGGCTCATCATTGCAGAGCATTGAAAAGGCCACTAGAGGGTAGTAATGCAAAGGCTTTTCCTTAGAAGAGTATAAGTCAAGATCCTAGCTGAGAGCAATTACTTTTTTATAACTTTTCAAAGTAGGGCTTTGCAATTACTTCCAGTTACTTTTTTCAATCAGTCAATCAATACAATTTATTTATAAAGCCATTTTTACATCAGCAGATGCTACAAAGTGCTGTACAGAAACCCAGCTTAAAACCCCAAACAGCAAGCAATGCAAATGTAGAAACACGGTGGCTAGGAAAAACCCCCTAGAAAGGCAGGAACCTAGGAAGAAATGTAGAGAGGAACCAGCCCCTGAGGGGTGGCCAGTCCTCTTCTGGCTGTGCCGGGTGAAGATAGTACATGGCCATTAAGGCCAGATTGTTCTTCAAGATGTCCGCCGGCAGAACAGTTTAAACTGGAACCGCAGCACGGCCAGGTGGACTGGGGTCAGCCAGGAGTCATCAGGTCAGGTAGTCCTGAGGCATGGTCCTAGGGTTCAGATCCTCCGGGAGGGGAGAGAGAGAGAATTAAAGGGAGCATACTTAAATTCACACAGGACACCAGATAAGACAGGAGAATTACACCAGATTTAACAGACTGACCTTAGCCCCCCGGCACATAGCCTCCAGTAGCTATGCTGCAATAGTCTGAGACGGGGGGTGTTCGGGGACACTGTGGCCCGGTCCGACGATACCCCCGGACAGGGCCAACCAGGCAGGATATAACCACACCCACTTTGCCAAAGCACAGCCCCCTCACCGCTAGAGTGATATCACCAGACCACCAACAACCAACTGAGACAAGACTGAGTATAGCCCACAAAGATCTCCTCCACCGCACGAGCCCGAGGGGATGCAAAACCGGACAGGAAGTTCACGTCTGTGACTCAACCCATTCATCCCTCCTAGGGACGGCATGGAAGAGCACTAATAAGCCAGTGAATCAGCCCCCCTAATAGGGTCAGAGGCATAGAATCCCAGTGGAGAGAGGGGAGCCGGCCAGGCAGAGACAGTAAGGGTGGATCGTCGCTCCAGTGCCTTGCCGTTAAACTTCGCACCCCTGGGCCAGACTACACTCAATCGTAGGACCTACTGAAGAGATGAGTCTTCAGTAAAGACTTAAAGGTCAAGACGAGTCTGCGTCTCTCACATTGATAGGCAGACCATTCCATAAAAAGAAGCTCAATCATATTTAATGTATGGTCTCTATATTCTTGGTCATTCCTGTTTCAGTTCTTTTGTAGTCCTGGTTTCATTTATATTTTAATATTTTGTATTATTATTTATGTATGTTGTAGCCTATGCCGACGTACTGTATACCCCATTATAACTGACCCACAGAATTCATTTTACGTGTTCATGAATGAGTTCAAAAAGTCCTTTTAATCAATGATCTCTGCTGCTGGTTTCCATTCTTCATCTGTTATAACTTTGATGACATGCCTATTGATTTTCAGGCCAAGTGCTTGTTTTCGTTCGTAGGAAGTTATTGATGTCGTCTTTCAAGTAGCAACACACAAATATCCACCTCTCAAGTTGAATTCATAGTCCTGTGAACTTGCTGGTTGTGAAGATGTAGTACTGTACATTCCCTGTGGATGGAGCCATACTCCTATCTCCATGGTCTTGGCTGCATTAACTTGTTTTCACATCTTATTTTTTATCAGACTGAGCAGAGGTGAATAAAAAGTCATGAAAAGTAATTACTTTGGCATAATAACTTATTTGGCTAAGCGGTTAAACAAACATCCAAATTGTGAAGCCAATGTTCAACTTGATGTTTGATTTGATGTCTTTGCATCTTCATCCAGTTTCAATAAGATTAAAAAATGAATTGAAACGAGCCAATGGGCTCGCAAAGCTTTTCGTCAGCCATTCTTCAACATTCAACTTTAATCAGGATATTTCTTTCACACTGAGATATTCCAAGAAAAGCACATGTTCAAACTAAGAACTATGTTTTCGTAAGAACTTTTCAAGAAATGGTATCACACAGTCACCAAGTTGTATATCTGGCAGATTTTTATAACATCAATCTTCTTGTATGTAAGGCCTTCAGAAAAAGCTAGTCGTTACAATGCATATAATCTCTTCTTGGTCTTTTGAAGGGGATTTAAACTGAAAGAGTGTATCTGTGGATGGAAGGGAGTATCCTTGAATTCTTCAATAAACTGAATTACATCTGGCTGGATTGGTATGACCACACAATGAGGACAGAGAGCTTCAATTCCCAGACCCAAGGCCCCCTGCTTGCATTTAATCCGTAGCTCACCCTGGGATACAGCTTGCCTTTGTCCCTTTGCAAACGCCACTGCCCTCCACACACTTTCACCTTCAAAACACTATCATCCAAACAAACATTCATGTATTTTACTTGCCTGTAGTGTAAACTTATGGTGTAACTCATCTTTGTGGTCACACAAGATGGAGAGGCCTATCACTCATGCTGCAGTATTCTCCATGGTATGGTCTTATGAGCAGAATGAGACAATTTGCTCTCTGAGACAGGTTGAGACGGAGAGACAAAAGGAGAAGATCTTCTACATTGGATTAGACTATTCTTCAGAGTATGGCATATTAAACTGTTGGAGATTTTCAGGTAAAAATAATACATGTTTTCTGTATAAAATATTAGACAATTGAAAGCACTCATACAATTTGCACAATTCGGTCAAATTTTTTGCTTGACTCGTCGTGAGGCATACTTTTAAGTGACAATTTAGTAGTCTCAACATTCAGCAAATTTCAGCATGCAAAGCTTGCACTTCATCTTTTATATTTAGAACAAAAAAAGTAGGCTTGTTAAAAAGAGACCTCAATAAGAATACTATTTTACAAGTTGAATTTTTTAAACTTCACATGAGAAGCCCTGGTGTGTAGTGGGTTTATGGGCGGTTCTCAGTAACCCTTTAGAGTCAGAAGCTCAGCATGTCATACACACAAACGTATTATAGTGGGTGTCAGGTACATTGCAAAAATTCTGTGAAACTCTTAATAACAAAAATGTCCACGCAACTCCTGTAGACTGTGTGCATGATGCAACAGTGTGTAATGATATCTCTGTTTGCCAAGCCATCCCCCTTCCCCTAGCATAACTCATATTTCACTCCCCTTCCATTCTCTGATACTTTCTTTGGCTTGACGCCATTATTTACATCCGGTTTGGAGCGAGCGGTCGCATTTGCATTCGCTCTGCAGGTAGTATAACTTTTCATTTCATTTTCATTACATTTCATTACATTTCATTATAGTACAACGGTTTAATTTGTCTAACCTTAGCAATTTCTTCTTAGCTAGCTACTTAGCCGTCTGTGTATAAAAGATAATTGCGTAATTATCGTATTCCGTCGTCTATCGTAGTCCACACTGCTATCTGCCCAGCAGCTAGCAAACGTCCACCGTCTACCGAATAGTAGTATAAACTCTTCATTACATTTCATTATAGTACAACGGTCTGATTTTCATTTTCACTACAGTACAACGGTTTGATTTGTTTGATCTTAGCTAGCTACATAGCCGTCTTTGCATCAAACATAATTGTGTAGTTATTGAGGTTCGCCAGCCAGCTATTTTCGCCCTAACGTAACGCAACGTAGCCAACACTGCTAGCTAGCCAGCTTGCCACCGAATAGCAGCATTGTAGAAACGAGTGCATTACAACGGAACGACTTGATCAGTGTAGTGTTGGCTGACTACACAGTTGTCTTTGCTATCTTTGATTTGTATTTGTTCGATCTTAGCTAGCTACTTAGCTGGCTACATAGCCGTCTTTGTATCGGTGATAATTGTGTAGTTATCAAGGTTCGCTGAGGTTCGCTAGCCAGGTATTCTCGCCCTAACGTAACGTAACGTAGTCAACCCTGCTAGCTAGCCAGCTAGCCACCGATTAGCAGCACTGTAGAAACGATTGCATTACAACGGAACGACTTGACTTGTGTAGTGTTAGCTAGCTACATAGTTTTCTTTGCTATCTTTTTATCTAAGATAATTGTGTAGCTTTGAGTAATTATCGGTTAGCTAGCCAGCTATTTTTCGCCTGCCGCGCTGCCGTCCTCCTACCTAGCCAACACTGCTAGCTAGCCAACTTCTACCGAATAGCAGCACTGTAGAAACTTACATTACAACGGAACGACTTGATTAGCGTAGTGTTAGCTAGTTGTCTTTGCTGTCCTTGTATCCATGATAATTGTGTAGTTTAGAGAACTTTAGTGAAATTGTCGAGGTTACCTAGCCAGCTTCACTTTCAACAACGTAGCCACTGCTAGCCAGGCTACTTCACCAGCCAGCAGTACTATATCATTTTAGTCAATAAGATCTTGTATTTTATTTTTATTTTTTTGCAACGTAAGCTTAACTTTCTGAACATTCGAGACGTGTAGCCCACTTGTCATTCTAATCTCCTTTGCATTAGCGTAGCCTCTTCTGTAGCCTGTCAACCATGTGTCTGTCTATCCCTGTTCTCTCCTCTCTGCACAGACCATACAAACGCTTCACACCGCGTGGCCGCGCCCACCCTAACCTGGTGGTCCCAGCCCGCACGACCCACGTGGAGTTCCAGGTCTCCGGTAGCCTCTGGAACTGCCGATCTGCGGCCAACAAGGCAGAGCTCATCTCAGCCTATGCGTCCCTCCAGTCCCTCGACTTCCTGGCACTGACGGAAACATGGCTCACCACAGATAACACTGCTACTCCTACTGCTCTCTCTTCGTCTGCCCACGTGTTCTCGCACACCCCGAGACCTTCTGGTCAGCGGGGTGGTGGCACCGGGATCCTCATCTCTCCCAAGTGGTCATTCTCTCTTTCTCCCCTTACCCATCTGTCTATCGCCTCCTTTGAATTCCATGCTGTCACAGTTACCAGCCCTTTCAAGCTTAACATCCTTATCATTTATCGCCCTCCAGGTTCCCTTGGAGAGTTCATCAATGAGCTTGATGCCTTGATAAGCTCCTTTCCTGAGGACGGCTCACCTCTCACAGTTCTGGGTGACTTTAACCTCCCCATGTCTACCTTTGACTCATTCCTCTCTGCCTCCTTCTTTCCACTCCTCTCCTCTTTTGACCTCACCCTCTCACCTTCCCCCCCCTACTCACAAGGCAGGCAATACGCTTGACCTCATCTTTACTAGATGCTGTTCTTCCACTAACCTCATTGCAACTCCCCTCCAAGTCTCCGACCACTACCTTGTATCCTTTTCCCTCTCGCTCTCATCCAACACTTCCCACACTGCCCCTACTCGGATGGTATCGCGCCGTCCCAACCTCCGCTCTCTCTCCCCCGCTACTCTCTCCTCTTCCATCCTATCATCTCTTCCCTCTGCCCAAACCTTCTCCAACCTATCTCCTGATTCTGCCTCCTCAACCCTCCTCTCCTCCCTTTCTGCATCCTTTGACTCTCTATGTCCCCTATCCTCCAGGCCGGCTCGGTCCTCCCCTCCCGCTCCGTGGCTCGACGACTCATTGCGAGCTCACAGAACAGGGCTCCGGGCAGCCGAGCGGAAATGGAGGAAAACTCGCCTCCCTGCGGACCTGGCATCCTTTCACTCCCTCCTCTCTACATTTTCCTCTTCTGTCTCTGCTGCTAAAGCCACTTTCTACCACTCTAAATTCCAAGCATCTGCCTCTAACCCTAGGAAGCTCTTTGCCACCTTCTCCTCCCTCCTGAATCCTCCTCCCCCTCCCCCCCCCCCTCCTCCCTCTCTGCAGACGACTTCGTCAACCATTTTGAAAAGAAGGTCGACGACATCCGATCCTCGTTTGCTAAGTCAAACGACACCGCTGGTTCTGCTCACACTGCCCAACCCTGTGCTTTGACCTCTTTCTCCCCTCTCTCTCCAGATGAAATCTCGCGTCTTGTGACGGCCGGCCGCCCAACAACCTGCCCGCTTGACCCTATCCCCTCCTCTCTTCTCCAGACCATTTCCGGAGACCTTCTACCTTACCTCACCTCGCTCATCAACTCATCCTTGACCGCTGGCTACGTCCCTTCCGTCTTCAAGAGAGCGAGAGTTGCACCCCTTCTGAAAAAACCTACACTCGATCCCTCCGATGTCAACAACTACAGACCAGTATCCCTTCTTTCTTTTCTCTCCAAAACTCTTGAACGTGCCGTCCTTGGCCAGCTCTCCTGCTATCTCTCTCAGAATGACCTTCTTGATCCAAATCAGTCAGGTTTCAAGACTAGTCACTCAACTGAGACTGCTCTTCTCTGTATCACGGAGGCGCTCCGCACTGCTAAAGCTAACTCTCTCTCCTCTGCTCTCATCCTTCTAGACCTATCGGCTGCCTTCGATACTGTGAACCATCAGATCCTCCTCTCCACCCTCTCCGAGTTGGGCATCTCCGGCGCGGCCCACGCTTGGATTGCGTCCTACCTGACAGGTCGCTCCTACCAGGTGGCGTGGCGAGAATCTGTCTCCTCACCACGCGCTCTCACCACTGGTGTCCCCCAGGGCTCTGTTCTAGGCCCTCTCCTATTCTCGCTATACACCAAGTCACTTGGCTCTGTCATAACCTCACATGGTCTCTCCTATCATTGCTATGCAGACGACACACAATTAATCTTCTCCTTTCCCCCTTCTGATGACCAGGTGGCGAATCGCATCTCTGCATGTCTGGCAGACATATCAGTGTGGATGACGGATCACCACCTCAAGCTGAACCTCGGCAAGACGGAGCTGCTCTTCCTCCCGGGGAAGGACTGTCCGTTCCATGATCTCGCCATCACGGTTGACAACTCCATTGTGTCCTCCTCCCAGAGCGCTAAGAACCTTGGCGTGATCCTGGACAACACCCTGTCGTTCTCCACCAACATCAAGGCGGTGGCCCGTTCCTGTAGGTTCATGCTCTACAACATCCGCAGAGTACGACCCTGCCTCACACAGGAAGCGGCGCAGGTCCTAATCCAGGCACTTGTCATCTCCCGTCTGGATTACTGCAACTCGCTGTTGGCTGGGCTCCCTGCCTGTGCCATTAAACCCCTACAACTCATCCAGAACGCCGCAGCCCGTCTGGTGTTCAACCTTCCCAAGTTCTCTCACGTCACCCCGCTCCTCCGCTCTCTCCACTGGCTTCCAGTTGAAGCTCGCATCCGCTACAAGACCATGGTGCTTGCCTACGGAGCTGTGAGGGGAACGGCACCTCAGTACCTTCAGGCTCTGATCAGGCCCTACACCCAAACAAGGGCACTGCGTTCATCCACCTCTGGCCTGCTCGCCTCCCTACCACTGAGGAAGTACAGTTCCCGCTCAGCCCAGTCAAAACTGTTCGCTGCTCTGGCACCCCAATGGTGGAACAAACTCCCTCACGACGCCAGGACAGCGGAGTCAATCACCACCTTCCGGAGACACCTGAAACCCCACCTCTTCAAGGAATACCTAGGATAAAGCAATCCTTCTGCCCCCCCCCCCCCCCCCCTTAAAAGATCTAGATGCACTATTGTAAAGTGGCTGTTCCACTGGATGTCATAAGGTGAATGCACCAATTTGTAAGTCGCTCTGGATAAGAGCGTCTGCTAAATGACTTAAATGTAAATGTAAATGTTAAGTCAAAGAAATCCAGCCTCGAGCTTCCCAGTGATGCGAGCCTACCATGTGAGCTAAATGCCTTCCATGCTAGCTTCGAGGCTAGCAACACTCAGAGCACCAGCTGTTCCAGACAACTGTGTGATCACGCTCTCTGTAGTCGATGTGAGTAAGACCTTTAAACAGGTTAACATTCACAAGGCCGCAGCGCCAGACGGATTACCAGGACGTGTACTTAGAGCATGCACAGACCAGCAGGCAAGTGTCTTCAATGATATTTTCAACCTCTCCCTGACCCAGTCCCTATGCCCAAGAATGCAAAGGTAGCTTGTCTGAATAACTATCGCCCGTAGCACTCAGATCTGTAGCCATGAAATGCTTCAAAAGGCTGGTCATGGTTCACATCAACACTATCATCCCAGACACCCTGGACCCACTCCAATTCGCATACCGCCCCAACAGATCCACAGATGATGCAATCTCTCTTGCACTCCACACTGCCCTTTCCCACCAGGACAAAATGAACCTACGTGAGAACACTGTTCATTGACTACAGCTCAACGTTCAAAACAAATAGTACCCTCGAAGCTCATCACTAAACTAAAGACCCTGGGACTGAACACCTCCCTCTGCAACTGGATCCTGGACTTCCTGACGGGCCGCCCCCAGGTGGTGAGGGTAGGCAACAACACATCCGCCATGCTGACCCTCAACACGGGGGACACTCAGGGGTGTGTGCTTAGTCCTCTCCTGTAGTCCCTGTTCACCCACGACTGTGTAGCCGTGCACGACTCCAACACCATCATTAAGTTTGCTGGCGACACAACGGTGGTAGGCCTGATCACCAACGACGATGAGACAGCCTATAGGGAGGAGGTCAGAGACCTGCTGGTAATGTGGTGCCAGGACAACAACCTCTCCCTCAATGTCAGCAAGACAAAGAAACTGATTGTGCGCTATAGGAAACAGAGGGCCGAGCACGCACCAATTCACATCGACGGGGCTGTATTGGAGCGGGTTGAGAGCGTCAAGTTCCTCGGTGTCCACATTGCTAAGGACCTATCATGGTTCAAACCCACCAATACAGTTGTGAAGAGGGCATGACAACACCTCTTTCTCCTCGGGAGACTGAAAAGAGATCCTCAAAAAGTTCTACACACTGCTGCTACTCAGTTTTTTTTTTTTTGCCTAGTCACTTTTACCCATACCTACATGTACATACTGTATTACCTCAATGATCTCGTACCCCTGCACATTGACTCGGTACTGGTACTCTTGTATATAGTCTCGTTATTGTTATTTTATTGTGTTAATTCCTTTTTATTATTTTTTCTAAATGTTCTTACTATTTAACTCTGTATTGTTGGGAAAGGGCTTGTAAGTAAGCATTTCATATTAAACTCTACACCTGTTGTAGTCGGCTCATGTGACAAATAACATTTGATTCGATTTTTTATTAGATGTTTTTCTTTTGCCTTTGTCCATCTAAATTGTCTATCCATTTCCTCACTAGCGTTCTCTCCATCAGGCTGTATTGCTCTCTCCAGATGTGGCCCAGACATGCTGCTCTGGAGGTCCTGGTCTGGAGTTGAGAGAGAGAGCGAGAGAGAGAGAGAGAGCGAGAGAGAGAGAGAGAGCGAGAGAGAGAGAGAGAGCGAGAGAGAGAGAGACTGTCTAGTGGAGCTGGTACTGCGGGGGAGGGACAGACTGCATCCAAAGGGATGACAGCATCTGGAACCTCCTCATCAATCACGCTCTATCCCTGATGTTGTTTCCCATCTCATCTCATATTTTGTATATACTTTATATACTTTCTCTTTTTCAGTGCATTGTGAATAGGTTGGATATACACTGAGTGCATTAATATTGAGTTGGATCCCCTTTTGCCCTCAGGACACCCTCAGTTCGTCGCGGCATGAATTCTACAAGGTGTCGAAAGCGTTCCACATCGATGCTGCCCCTGTTGACGCCAATGCTTTCCACAGTTGTGTCAAGTTGGCAGGATGTCCTTTGGGTGGTGGACCATTCTTGATACACACGGAAAACAGTTGAGTGCGAGAAACCCAGCAGCGTTGCAGTTCTTGACACAAACCGGAGCTTTCGCCTGGATGCACCTGGTCATTCTATGTCATGGAAAGAGCAAGTCTTCATAATGTTTTGCACACTCAGTGTATAGTACTTTAGAGGTATACATTTTCTTTAGGCGTAGGTCCTTGTAATACACTGTCTGTCACAGCATAGAAACAAAAATCCCACATGCCTTACTGTTCGCTCCTTTGTTGTGGTTGTCAGTCACGAGTCAGCCCCATCGAAAATGTTAGAATAATTAAACCCCTACCTAATGTGAAGTTGAACCACTGCCTCATCGGGGCGAGAGGTTGGGACCAACCACAAAGTACCACGCCCCGGCCAGTCTCTGTGATGGATCTAATTATTGATACACCGGGGGAGGAGAGGATGGTTGGATGGAATCTACAGGCTCGCCCTTTGCCTCAGCCTCCCCAGACAGGCAGACAGAGTGACCCTGAGGCTTGCTATAAATACCCCACTTATTACTGGGTGGCGATGGGGCTATGGCCAGAAGGCTCTCATTTAGGCTTTTCCGAGACTGAAATAAAAAGAAACACTTGGAGTTGAGGAGAGAACCTCTGAAACTAACTCTGGGAATAACTTCAGTGGGGGATGGACTACCAAACCGAACATTCCCCTCAAACAATGGGATAAAGGAGCTACCTGGATGCCTTCCAGACAGTGGTTGGATTTGTGGTTTGTCAGTCTTCTCTGTGTTATGCTTCCAAGCTACACAAACCATGTCATTTTTTTCTCTGTTCCCAGTTATTGAAGTCAACTAAGGGAATGGAAGAGTTCTGAATGCAATACTCTCAAACCGCCGCCAGCAGTTACTTTCTCCTGGGATTCTATCTTTCTCTGGTCCGTATAACTGATAGAAATAGACTGCCAGTGCCAGGCTTTCAACAATGACAGAGGTCAAAGTTGTGCCTCTCACTAAACAGTATGATATTGACATGCGGACTCCACAAAGAAATTGATTTTTGTAAAAAAAAATGTTTCAAATCCCAGCTCTAATGGGGCACGGAGGACAAGTGCTTTGTTATTGAAAAAGGCTTGGTTAATAAGCGTCTCTCTAACCACAGCATGTACAAGTCAATGTGACGTCAGTCTGGTGAGTCAACTCTTGTCAAGCGTGTCAGAGCAGGTCTCTTATTAACAAGATATGCTATTAAAATGAGCAGGCGGCAGGTGATTCAGGGGACTATAATCAGCCTCAATGTGGGCACACTCTGCTAATAGGAATCAAATGAGTTTGAATGAACTCACAAAACCTCACACCCCTGCTTTATAGAGTTGGTATGGGAGGCAGAAGGCTATTGACATGCTCAAAGATAACAGGCAACAACAACACAAAATACACGACATGACCAAAAGTATGTGGACACCTGCTCATCTAACATCTCATTCGAAAATCATGGGCATTAATATGGAGTTGGTCCCGCCTTTGCTGCTATAACAGCCTCCACTCTTCTGGGAAGGCATTATACTAGATGCTGAATCATTGCTGCGAGGACTTGCTCCCTTTCAGCTACAAGAGCATTAGTGAGGTCAGGCACTGATGTTGGGCGATTAGGCCTCGCTCGCAGACAGCGTTCCAATTCATCCCAAAGGTGTTCGATGGGCGTTGAGGTCAGGGCTCTGTGCAGGCCAGTCAAGTTCTTCCACATCAATCTCGACCAACCATTTCTGTATGGATCTTGCTTTGTGCACGGGGGCATTGTCATGCTGAAACAGGAAAGGGCCTTTCCCAAACTGTTGCCACAAAGTACAGAATCGTCTAGAATGTCATTGTATGCTGTAGCGTTAAGATTTCGCTTCACTGGAACTAAGGGGCCTAGCCCGAACCATGAAAAACAACCTCAGACCATTATTCCTACTCCATCAAACTTTACAGTTGACGCTATGCATTCGGGCAGGTAGCAGTCTCCTGGTATCCGCCGAACCCAGATTCGTCGTCGGACTGCCAGATGGTGAAACGTGATTCATCAATCCAGAGAACGCGTTTCCACTGCTCCAGAGTCCAATGGCGGTGAGTTTTACACAACTCCAGCCGACGCTTGGCACTGTGCATTGCGCATGGTGATCTTAAGCATGGAAACCCATTTCATTAAGCTCCTGGCGAACAGTTATTGTGCTGACATTGCTTCCAGAGGCAGTTTGGAACTCGGTAGTGAGTGTTGCAACCGAGGACAGACAATTTTTATGTGCTATTCGCTTTAGCACTCGGCGGTCCCGTTCTGTGAGCTTGTGTGGTCTACCACTTTGCGGCTGAGCCGTTGTTGCTCCTAGACATTTCTACTTCACAATAACAGCACTTACAGTTGACCGGGGCAGCTATAGCAGGCCAAACATTTTACAAACTGACTTGTTGGAAACTGGCAAACTGACCTGTTATACACCTGTCAGCAACGGGTGTGGCTGAAATAGCCGGATCCACTCATTTGAATGGGTGACCACATACTTTTGCATATATAGTGTATCTTTATATCTAGTTTAAAATGTATATTTAGCTCTTCTCCCTCTACCCTGTATATTATTTTATTGGCAACTGCTTAGCTAACTGCTAACAAGCTTGGTGGTGTGACGTGTATTTATAATGCAGCATTTACTGGTAAACCACAGACAAACAGTTGTTCTGTCCATAAACATTTGCTCCATTAAATATGTATTATATTTCCATTGGTATAACTGTGCTAGGTATGTGTTTTCTCAGTATAATTTTGGGCAGTAGTACTATCCAGCCTCTGACGTGCATGATAAGTACATCGATTCAACGTTCGTTATCCATAAACATCAAGTCCCAGTGAGTTAGCTGTATTGACTCAACTAAAGGGTTCAGAGCGGGGAGGCAGAGGCAACAATTTCCAATCTGATCACCATAATGCGTCTCTGTCCTATCACACAGGAAACAGGAAAGGTCACTGCTTCCCAACGTGTGTGATCAGATGGGTGACTCATCCTCCGCTAGTATCCCTATGAATATAGAAACAGGGGTTTGTTATGGTCCGTTTTTGGATGAAAACAGTGCAGGATGTGACCGCATCATGGACTAAGGCTTGCAACCTCACTTCACCTCCAAAACTAGTTTCAGAAACATGACACAAATGCTGATGAATATCTTGTGCATTTATCTTGTATTAAAAGGGATACACCTTGCAAAATACCTCATGTCAAAACAGTTCTGAGGATATGTTCAGCCCTGGGTTAACCAAGAAGATCTGGGTTTAGGCTATTAAGATGTACAGTACTGTATGTGTTCATTGTTTTAGTGAGAGGAAGAGTGATGTACATGCTGACAGTACTGATGAAAGCTTTCTGAGGTGGTTTTGGTGGTGGTTAGGTTATCGTCTTGCCTCTGACCCTCTCACTGGTCTGGTCTACCCCCTGAGCGATATACTGCTGTGCTGAGGATCAGTCAGATCCAACTAAAAATAAGACTACTAAGCTTTCGCAGGTGACAAGAACAAAAGCTGAGACCAGACAGAGCAGATCCCTGAACAGAGATTTTTTTTTAAAACTGTTTTGATACAGACCCTTCAGCTTGAGTGTATTACGTCTATGAGCGATGGAGGTGGACAGACTACAGGGCTCTGTGATTGATTAGACACAGCATGTTAGCCCAGGCAGGGCGCCCAGAAGGAGAGAGCCAAACATTTAGCCTGGGGTCAGGCTGTGTGACACGGCCTCGTGAACAAGTTGGTGTCCAGGTGCTATGAACTCTCGTGCTGTTCTCCCCGACTACGCACAACATCCTCACCACTGTGCTCCTGTAGTAACTACAAAATGAAGTGGGCAGGGTGGCAGGAGTGGTTTTGTCATGAATGCTCCTTACGTAACCTGACCTTGGTGCAGACTGCAGACGATTTGTTGGCAACGGTTTTGAAGGAGCTCTTTTGAGGCCTATTCCAGCTGGCCTGTGCAGTGAGCACCCATCCAAGACCAGGCTTTGATTACCATAGGATACACCCAGTCACTCACACATCGCCTTGCCACACCTGGCAGTTTCACTTCTGGTGCTCAGTTTCCTTTTAGAGAAAAGGCCATGGATCTCTGGATCCTGACCGTCTTCTTTTACTCTCTGTGCTCACACACCTTATCTCAAACAAAACCTTTTCTTTAAATGAAAATGTTGTATTACTTGGACACAGTTGTTGCTACACAACAAACGGTTTTGTTTGTTGACACAAAGAGGTCGAGAAGTTCCAGAGTCCTCGCCATGTTTCCCTAAATCTGGAGTACATTTTCTCAACCTTTTTTTTAATGTCAATTTCATCAATTCAGGACAGAACGTGAGGAAATGGAATGGCAGTTTGAGAACATTTGTTTGGTGCAATATTCAAGAGATGGTGAAATGTCCTTCATGACACACAGACAGGTAGAGAGTAGACTGGGTGGTGGTGCAATCCAATGCCAATCTGATATAGGACTGACCTGAAGCTTTCCCTTGTGTTGTTCAAACAGACAAAAAATAAGCTGTGACCGTATGTGTATCTCAGTATTGTTTTCAAAATCTGACATTTAGGAAAATGTCATTGGATATGTTACATCCAACACAGGAAAAAGAAAGGGAGTAAATCACTGTGCTAGATAAAAAAAAAATATGAGTAATTCATAGTAAAATGGAATATGGGGGATAACACCAAATCTGGCGACTTTTGCTGTGTGGGAAGAAGAAATCGTGAGGGGAAAAAACCTCAAGCTACTGTAACAAATGAGATTATATGCACATTACCTTCCAAGTGGTAAAAATATTGGTCTGGAAAATAATAATAAAATGTTGACTCACTTCTCGGAGACATACAGTACGCAATAGTCTGGGGAATCGGGGAGAATGTTATGTTCTCGAAAACAGGATTTTACGCATGGACAGAAACAAACATAGAATCTCATTCCATGTTTGCGTGTAATCTGAAGTGGTTCCATGGGCTATTGGGTCATTGAAAGCCTACTCAGTACATGTTGTCTTGTAAAACAACATAACCCCGATTTGACCTCAATTCTTAAAACATGACGTATCTGAAATTATTACTCCAATTACCTCAGGAAAACATAGACCGAAAATGGACACAGTAACGGTTCTTAGCCATTTCGATATGATTGTTCACTGAAAGTAGACACTTCAATTGGTGTTGTTTTTTCATTAAAAAAAGACAATATATTTTGCTATATAAAGATATACTTACAGTCATTTCACACCTGACAACAAAAGCAAACGGCAAATATTCGTCATTCATTACATTCACTCTGTGTTCATTCATCCACCATGCTAAATCTGTTACCATGGCATCCCAAGGCTGGTGTCTGGAAAGCAGAGTATAGTGTTCCCGTAATGACAGAGGAGCCATGGGTGCCTCAGTCAGAACTGGATGCTACCAGTGTAAGTGGTGAGTCAGTCAGGGTCATAGTTTTATCCGGTTTCCTGACGTCAAGGACCTTTTGTCCTGGATTCCATCCCCTTGAAAACAAAAAAGGTAAAGCAATGACATTGATAATAATGCCAATTCTTATGCAGTCAAAAGTTGCCCGCAAACTTCATAGTTCTAGTTAGACCCTTGGAAGATATGACGTCCTTGTTATGTACTTTGGTTATGTACTCACGCTAAAGAAATCGGAGCAAATGATGGTCAAACAGGAGCGTGGGGTTATATACCTTACAGGACTTACGGATCCATGCGAATGGTCAGACATTCTTACCTTCAAAAATGTACAAATTGGCCTAGTAAAGCTACCATTGTAAATAGGCTACCAGGATCAGTTGGGCATTGTCATAAGATCTACCTCTCAGATAAACCTGTCAAATCAGACTTGACTGTTTCTGTACACATTGGAAGCAATTTCTCCGTATCTTGTGTTTCAAGATGATAATCATTACAACAGATGTAGAGGCACAATATTAGTAAAGGTTATGTAATATAACGCATCACAATCTAAGGTGTCAACCCAGCTTCATCACATTTCCCCTCCTAGGAAAATATCAGGTAACTTCATGATGAAATCAGCTCTGCCTCAAATGATTCCTTTTGGAAGTGTTTCTTGGTAAGCCCTTTTGTTGGATTTTTGTCATTGTTGTAGAGCACCCGTCCTACTTTTCTCTGTTTTCTGCAGCGCGGAGGTCTACCTGAACTGAAATCAGCTCTCTGTTGTTGTTCAACCTCTGGGTAGCTTCAGAGGCATAAAGGTAAACGTGTTCAGAGCTGAGGGGCACATTATTTGGAGGGGTGGGCTACACTTGTCCTCTCCAGTGACCATCTTTCACTAGGATAATGATCATGGGATGGGTGCAGTTGACAGGCTCTTCTCCTCTCTTACTGGGATCAGAGGAGAGTGCGGGACAGACAGCCTATTGAAATATTGGACTACATTGATCAATATCAGGACTCCTGGGTTTTCAGCCGTAGAGGGTGTGTTACACAGGTGTGCTTTGTCTACCAGAGTCCATGACAGTGCAGGGATATTGTTACTTTTCTCCTGCACATAATTATATTTTGTGACTCCGCTTGTTTCTTTCCACCAGGCCCTGTCATCGGGTTCCATAGAGTTCTTACTGGTAAGTACTCCCTCACTCGTGTATATATACAGGTTATTGTTATATACATGTGCTGCAGCATGCAAGAAAGGGGATTAATGGTCTGCTCATTGGAAGTACAAGAAGAAGTCACTGTACAGTACACAATGGCATACATGTTGCATAAGGGTTTCCTCCCCAGACTAAACTACATAGATGTGCCATTGAGGAGAGGCGACAGAATGTGTTGTACTTTTGCTTTAAACGGCCGGTGTTGGGTGTCAGTATATTATAATGGAGTAATTCATATTTTATCGTCTTTTATTCTTCAGTCCTTTCGTGTTTTCATTTAAGGGTAATTTCAGAGAGCTCTGAAAGAATGGGTACAATTAAAGGACTTCTGTAAAGTATGAGCATTTGATTTACAACTTTCTGATGCGCACGTGTGGGCGCTGACAGGGTGGGTGCAACTGTAAGTCATCTGTAGCTTGCTTGAACTCAATTGGGAAGCCAAGTTGTACCCGGTTACACCACATAGGACAGTATAATCACATCCCACTCTCTGTGCAGCCCTGTCATTTTGGGCCAGACAGCGACATCAAGTGCAACTCTCTTCTGAAAGGCAGTGATCATATGCTGTCTCAACATGAGTAACTGCTCTCCACACTCTACGTCACTAAATCACTGTCTTTGAGTCCCACTATCTACGATACAAGTGCTTCTCGAGTTGAAATCCTTGTAAATGTCTCAGTTGGACAAAACTCCTGTTCATCCGTCATCGATACCCTCTAGAGATAGAACCTCTAATTGGACATGCATATTAAAGACCACCACGACAGGGACAGGTAATTGAGTGTTGTTAATGGAGAGAATGTCACACACTGTTGCCATCTGGTTTGTCACGTACGTGGGTGTCACGCGCCTTCTCGTATTCATGCGTTGCTCTTTTGTCCTTTCTCGATAAGGGATTCATCCCTCGTGGACGTAAGAAACTTTTGCGCAAATTTTACTTCTGGGTAACCGAGATGAGGTAGGGATATACTTAGTGGCCAAGCTAATGGACTTGACAGATGACACAGCCACAAAAGGGATGTCAATGTAATAATATTGGATGGCAATCCCTAAGCAAAATTCCGCATGGCTCTAGCTTTGGCTGATTTACCATTCATTCTGTGAAATAAGAAGAACACAGAGGTTCATTGAGGTCGGTCATTTATCTTTGGTAGGAGTCAAAGCACTGGCAGCAATCAGGCGTCATGAAAATGTCCTCCATGGCAGCAGCGCAGTTTATTAAGCTCTTCTGTCAATAGGAGAATAAGTAGTATATATTGCTCACCTTTCCAGAGTCTTCCACCTCTGTCCCTGTCTTTCTTTCAATCCTCCTTTATAATAATATATTATATGTGACAACCACAGGTGTCTGTTTCACAGAGTCAAGTTTCCACCCGCAATTATGTAAGAGGCCGGTTGTAATTACATAATGCTTCGTCCTAGGTGGAGACAAAAGGGAAAAAGCTGAGGGAGATGCACTGTGGGTATGAAGAGGTGAGACCTTTAGTCTTCTTGGTCTTGGTATTCAAGCCACACTGTGAACAAAGCAGTGAGGTGTGTCACAAATAGTCACGTTGTGACAGGCATGTCGTCATGTTTTATGCTACGTTCCGCTATTCACCTCGTCTTTGCATTTTACTAAGGTAGAGCTTGGTGTAATTCTAACTAAATCATAACTACATAGTAACTAAGATTTTGTTTGTCTGGGGTTCACAAAAAACAGCACTGTTTAGTAACATTGCGCACCAGCTACTGTCGTTGATTGCAATTTAAGTCCAGACTTGGGGATTCTTTCCCTGCTGTATCCTGCAATGGCATCATCAGCATTGGACGTCATTGGCATCATGTAGAAGGACCATGGTTCTACCCTCCTGCTGCTCAGTCTATAAACCACCACGATTACATGACGCTGTACATTCAGTCATACAGTACCAAACACTTTCATCTTGCAGCAAACCAGCGTTGACACCTTTGCATCTGATGTCATGTGTCACCTTTGTATTTTATGTTAATGGGGCAAAATCTTGTCAAGGAAACTTCGGGGGATTTATAGTACATTTCCAGCCAGTCATCATCTGCAGCGGGATGGGGTTTACAACCGTACAGGGCGGACGTAAGAGCTGTGGAGAGGCTTCAGAGAGGCAGTAAAAGGCCCGAGGCAGCCATTTGAAGCAGCGCTTTCAGCCCCCTCCTGCCAGATGTTTGCGTTGCTATGGCACTTTGTTTTCACTATCATTAGCTACAAGAGTGAGAGGAAGCCATGGTATACCTGAAGTGTTTAATGTATGGCCTGACACATGAAAGGACTGGGAGTATGATGTATGACATATGAAGTCCAGTGCTCATTGGAGAAACTCGTGTTCAGCGTCAAACCTGTTTGAGCCACGTTCTATCCCCTCGTTGCCACTTTCGTCTTGTCCTCTTTTAGTCACACTTTCATCTCGTCTTGTTGCTACAAAGAGTAATTGGTGAGAATATCTATGCCAGTGAGAGTTGGGGTGTGCTGTGACAAAACAGCTATGTTCCTGGACAAAGACAAAGTGAAGAAATCTAACAGTGTCCTCATCTGATCTCATCTGTGGTCCTGCTGTCTGTATTCTAACTGACCAGGTAATTATAGGTAATCACCAAGCTACTTGAAGCCACTCTTACTCTCGGCAAGCGACGGCTTCATTAGAAGCCGGGTGAGGAGTCATTTCCACTTAGAATTGGCTCCTAATTAGGGATATAGCTCATTTCAAGAAATACAGAACTGCCAGCTTCAACTGTCCCTCCTCATCTCATTAACTTCCTTTAGAGGGGCACTTGCATCAATACCAGGCGAGTCTTGAACAAGGTCACCGCTTTTTAAAACAGCCACTGATACAGCTTCCGGTCTGTAGCAAAAAATAAACAAATGGTCAAATGACAGAAAGTGAGTGGTGCACAAGTGATTATTAGTTATTTCCCTCTGTTTACATGTCAAATGGGTAAGGGGAGATAGGTAAACATAAAGCAGAAATTCAATATGACCTGCCTTAGGCCACATATCACAGGATTTTGAGAAATGTAACACATCCAGGATTTAACACAGGAATTCATTATATCAAACAGTACAAACAGTACTCATTACAATGTAAGCATGCAAACAAATACACACTGAAAACCTGGGGGATAGCCTACTTGACAAAACAAGGGTTCAGAAATACCTCTGCAGGTTACATTCTGTTGAAATGACATATCACACCACACAGAGTTAACGACACCTTCACACAAAATAATGAGTGTAACGCATCATGGGGTAGGTTTTTTACAAATTAGGGCACCTAAACAGTCCCTGAAGGAGGGGACAGAGAGTATAATGGTAACATTAGCTGAGGATCTGGAGGAAATGGTGGAGAGAAAGAACCACAAGAATGGGAATATTTTCCAGTATCAGGTGGCCTCTGTCCCCCTTAAGTGCTGTTAAAGACCATGGCATAAAAATCGTCATTATTGCTCCCTCTTGAAAGGCACCAGAGCTGCATAAAGATCCAATCATCTGTTCAGTGACACTGTGATTTGCTTGACTGAATTAAAACAGGCTTATTGATCCATCCCCTCTGCGTAGGTGGTAAAATCGGGTAACCAGGTGTGAACTGAATCCGGCCCAGTGATCAGAGACTCCAATCAGCTCGGCACAAGAAGTGAGAAGTGTCGCTGTCAATCGCCTCTCAAGATAAATGGGCTCTTCAATTCATGTCTTTAAATCCTGCAAAATAGGAGGCGATTATCACGCCACTAGGCAACTCATTTTAGCCTGTGATCACTCAAGGATGTTATCCAACTCAATCAAACTGACTCTCACACTTTCTGGTCACATGGTGATGGATCTGATCCTGAAGCCTTGCTGCGTAAATGAGGCCTGGCTGTGAGCTGAGAAATGCTTGCTTCGCCACAGCACTATATCATAGTAGCATCCTGTGGCTGACACACTTAGCCAGCCAGCCACTCCTCTCCTCTAGTCACACACACACACACACACACACACACACACACACACACACACACACACACACACACACACACACACACACACACACACACACACACACAGTCAGTATATCACTGCAGTCAAGAACACACTGATGCATCAGGCCAGACAAGGACAGCAGGGTGTTCAAAACCTCAAATCCACACTCTCGGTCAGTTTAGATGTCTTTATCATTCTGATGGTGTAACGGCTCTCGTTGGTGGTAGGAAGCGTAGACCAAAGCGCAGCGTGGAAAGTGTTCATGACTTGTTATTCAAAAAACACTCAAACAAAATAACAAAAAGACAAAAAAACAAAAGCACACAGTTCTGTCAGGCTCAGATACTAAACAGAAAACAAGATGTAAAAACAAAAGGAAAATGACAACTTATATATGATCCCCAATCAGAGACAACTATAGGCAGCTGCTTCTGATTGGGAACCACACGCGGCCAAAAACAAAGAAATAGAAAACATAGACTTTCCCACCCGAGTCGCACCCTGACCTAACCAAACATAGAGAATAATAAGGATCTCTCAGGTCAGGGCGTGACAGATGGATTTACTGTATACATAGTGCTGTATACTGTAAGAAAGTGCACAGAAGAGACAATATAATAAGTATCCTCTTTATAAAATGTATGAATCACCTCACTGCATATTGGAGTTCCTATTGAGCTTAACAGTGTGTAGTATTTTAGTATTTCATGATCAAATGGAATGTTAGGGAGGAAACATTATTTATAATAAGGGTTACATGGAGAAAATAAAACTTCTCTGTTATGAAAATGGATGGCACTCCCTTCAACAAAATATATTTTACCTAAACCCTCCCTGAACGCTTGAAAAAAAAACAAGTGACCCTCATCTGTAGAGCCCCACATTGGAGGTGTCACAAAACTCCATAAAAAAGCTTCAAATAAGGGCTGTGTTTCGTGTAGGCTTACTCTGGCGTGACATTTCGATAACCATGTAAATCTCTCTCGGACAAGGTGACTTTTATCAATATATTCGGTTTCTATTTACTCTCAGATTTGAAAATAGACAAAGTAGACATCATGCAAAGCTACAAATCCCTGAAAGCTCCTGCACATAATCTCTAGCTAACGCCTTTGCTAACAGTTTTTTTTGTCAATTTAAAACTTGCACAAGACAGTTCACAGAATTGTCAATTGAAAGAAATATAGGCAATTTATTCATTACTAAATTGAGCTAATATTAGATAGTTCATCAAGAGATTCTTACCTTTGCCTCGAATAAGCAGTCTCGTCCAGATCATCATGGCATTTGTAGCTCTTTATGATAGCCACATTAGCAGCTAATTAACATTTCATTTATGGGGGTGCATACAGGCAAATATATTGATAAAAGTCACCTTGTCCTTGAGAGATTTACACGGTTATCATAATGTCACACCAGTGTAAGCTTACACGAAACACAGCCCTTATTTTAAGTGTTTAAAAAATCCCCTATGGGAAAATGAATGGTGGAAAAATAATTGGAACCATTTCCTTGTTTGACTGCTAGGTTTCATCGGTATTTCGATTCATGGTACTCTATAACCAAAATAATAATTAAAACAAAGCAGATAGCATAGAACATGTCTTATTTTGCCCTGACTTCTTGGACAGGCAACAAGGCTGCGGGCCAGAAGGTTGTGGGTACACAGACCACTGTTGACAAGAGTAGGGGTGGAAAGAGCCCCTTGATAGTAAAAGCATTGCAGCGGTCTAAGGTACTGCATCACAGTGTTGCGGCTTCACTACAGCCTGGGGTTCGATCCCAGGCTGTGTCACAACCGGCTGTGACCGGGAGTCCCATAGGGCAGCGCACAATTGGCCCAGCGTCAGGAGGGTTTGGCCAGGGGGCTTTACTTGGTTCATCGAGCTCTAGCGACTCCTTGTGGCGAGCCGGGCGCCTGCAGGCTGACTTCGGTTGTCAGCTGAACGGTGTTTCCTCCAACACATTGCAGCTGCTTAAGCAAACGGGTGTTAAGAAGCGCGGTTTGGCGGGTAATGTATAGGAGGATGCATGGCTTGACTTTCACCTCTCCCAAGCCCGTTGGGGAGTTGCAGCGATGAGTCAAGATCGTAATCACAAAATTGGGGACAAAAAAATGCTTATGGAATAACATCTCATACAACCTTAATTCAAGTCTTGGTTTTAACCTAACAGCCCTTCACTGACATGGAGGTAGGCTATTTAAAGAGTAATCATAATTATTTTTTTCCTTTTATTTATACTAGGCAAGTCAGATACTAACAAATTCTTATTTTCAATGACAGCCTAGGAACAGTGGGTTACCTGCCTTGTTCAGGGGCAGAAAGACAGATTTTTACCTTGTCAGCTCAGGGATTTGAACTTTCAACCTTTCAGTTATAAGCCCAACACTCTTACCACTAGGCTACCTGATACCCCATTTACAAACAAATCTATGGATATAGCAGTCCGTAGCCTAATTTCGTCTGTCAAACAGGTAGGCTTACCTAATTTCTTAAATAGGAAGAAATAGGCTCCAACACATAGACCTCTTGTTGTTAGTAAAGTCTAATTAAATGAGGATGATTGAAATTAATTATGCATACTCAAAGGTATCTACTTTCAGCACCATGAGCTGTCCATTTCGGATTAATTGTGCCGAGGCTGCTGCTTCAAGTTTCAGCACAACAATGTAAGTTATTCGATTCTGGCTTATTGTGAGGTCAATAACTCAGATAAACACATCATGGGCAAGAAACACATTGTTTTTAATAAATTAAATCATAGTATTAGCAAGCTATCAAAGTTGACCTCTGGTCCTCCTCACCTTTGCGTTCTCCACAAACTGAACAGAACATTGACTATAGGCTCGTCAGTGACAACATTTTTTGGGACTAGGCCTAATCCAAAATTATTTTCCTCCAGGTAACCATTCTGTAAATTTTGATCGGTCTCTTTGAATCTTTTATCCAGCAGCATACCACCCTTCATCCCAATGCTGGCTTTCTTCTAAAGCTAAGCAGGGGTGGTCATGGTTGATCTATGGATGGGAGACCTGATGCTGCTGGAAGTGGTATTGGAGGGCCAGTAGGAGGCACTCTTTCTTCTGGTATAAAAAAATATCCCAAGGGCAGTGATTGGGGACATTGCTCTGTGTATGTCTTTTGGGTGGGACGTTAAACAGGTGTCCTGACTCTCTGTAGTCACTAAAGATCCCATGGCACTTATTGTAAGGTGTTAACCCTGGTGTCCTGGCTAAATTCCCAATCTAGCCCTTATAACATCATGGCCACCTAATCATCCCCAGTTTCCAATGGGTTCATTCATCCCCTGTAACTATTCCCCAGGTCGTTGCTGTAAATGAGAAAGTGTTTTCAGTCAACTTACCTCATTAAATAAATAGTTGTCATACATGTGTTAGAACTGCCTACTAATACTTTGAGACGGCCATCACAGAGATACACCTGATGTTTTTTTTATTGGAGATCTGCACTTTCTACATGCCACTCAAAATACCCCAAAAGCTATAAGAAGAGTCAGAGAATACCGAAGCTACTGCTTCTTTAAAAAAAAAAAAAAAAGAGGCGGGGATGTGTGCAGAGAAAGTGAGGCGGTACCATCATGAATATTAATCAAGTGATTTGTTCCTTAGAGACAGAGCGCAGCTGGATGTCGCTGATTTGATTGAACTAGAGGACACCTCGCATCATAACAACGCATATAAAATCTAAAATAGTATCTTAACAAGCACTACACGCTATTGAGTCGCGGGATGCATAACAACATTATAGTTGTATAAGAGACAGCTCAGAACAGAGTAGCCTAAAAGAGCTGCTGTCATCGGTTTTTAACATTTTAAACTATTTACCTTTTATTGCTTTTTTGAAAATATATTTTATCATAGAGTTTAAGTATAGCAATTGCACTTATGGACACCATTCTGGACAATTTCGCCCCGGATAAACTTTTCCCCAGTGCCAACCTGTTGGACCTTGAGGATTTGAATGAAGGGGATTTTCTCAACAATGTGGTATGTGCAGATGTTCATTTTTCTATTCTACATATTAACAACACTTATCTTTACGCACACAGTGATTGACAAATTGTAATGCAGCATAAATCGTGATTCGCTTTTATTCTCCGGATGTTTGATATATTATTCGGTTGTATTCCTATAGCCTATGCGATTAATGCTTCAGTGTCCAAAGTGTCAGCAGTGTTCCTCTGTCTCGATTGTGATAGACGTGTTAATTACTCTGTAATAACCTGATTTATGCAGGAATTAAGCTGTGAGTCTACACTGCAAATATCCAATGCACGTCAGAGAAAGGTGCTGGGTTCGTCACATGCGTGGCTGCAACGATTACGAAAGATAAACAGCCGGCATGTAAGCTACTGCTGTTTAATTTACCCAGCTGTGCATTTCAGCATATTCTCTTTCGCAATCGTGCCGGATCTAAAGTGGGCGTGTTAGGTGGAGTTGATCCTGCTAATGCATCCGGCTTCGGTGCATTTGTAAAGACTGTTGTGACAGATGTGAAAACTATCACACTTTTATCATGGCCCTCGATAAATGACTCTCATCCAACTGAAGAGAATATTCCTCATGTATTAGTTAAGTTAAATATTCAGCACATTACACACAGGGATCAAGAGTAAATGTCACTGGAAAATAACAAACTGTACCAAGACTAAACAAACCCACCACAAAGAGATGGAGTACATCATTGTTACTAGGTGGTGGAAAATTGGACCAGCCAATGGGCTATTGGAGAAATGGCGAGCAATCTGGAAAGGATCCCATTAGGATGTGTCTGTTCCGTGATGACTCATTCTTCTGAGGAGAGAGTGGTGGTGGTTTGTATCTTTCATCTAATCCGAACACCCAAAGGACATACAGAGGTTTAACTGGAGATGCTTCACACATATGAATGGGAAATCATGTGACATAATGTGACATAATGGCATTCCCACTGAATCTGCACATCAGCTCAACTTGTCATGCACTTGGGACACTTGAGGATGATTGTGTTCTCAATGGGGATTTGATAGACTTATAATAGACTCAGATGTCCCTCCACATTCTCCCAGCTGTGAAGGTGTGTATCAAGCCTGGCCCCTGGCCCTCAAAGGCTTGATTGTGGTTGGGAGCTTTCTAGGGGACAGAGACAGGGAGGAGAGGACCAGTCTGTCTTTAGTGTGAATAAGTTCAGATTCTAGCAACTGACTGCCGTCTCAGTGCTGTGTGAGAGTGAATGAGGGCCTGTGTGTGTGTGCAGGGTGCACCCCTCACCTGTCTGCCACTGCTTCCCCCTGCACAGCCCTCTGTTGAAGCCCCTCTGTGGGCAGAAGCGTTGAGGCTGGCCCTCTTCAGTGAAAGAACCCTTTTACGTCTTTAAAAATGACAACAAAATTACACACTGACAGCCTTGGGGGAAGGGTGGGGAGAGGCAAGTAATAGGCAGTGTTTGTTTTACCGGCTATTATGGGGGTTTAAATATAGGTGGGTCATTTAAGGATTTCAACTGTTTAGGTTTCTGTGTGCTATTTTTTTATTTATAGCTTGGAGTTAGAATTCCATGGCTGCCTTGGGGTTTTCGTATGCTGCCTTTGATGACCCTCTTGCCAAGCACTTAAACACCCTACATTTTAGGTAATTGCATGGGTGGGTAAATCAGATAAGCTGCAGGCTATTGTGTAGCTTTTAAGATCAGAAAGTGTGGCCACATTACCTAGGATACCTATGGTGTGGAGATTTGCATATTCTTATGATACGACTTTCAGAAATGTGTCAGAGGGTGTTCATTCCTTTTGCATGGATTACAGACTGAAATGAGTTTGCAGGTTGTCTTCATATATGGCTGGTCTGGTCAATTCCACTTTACTTGAATGATAAGAGCAATTCCTATCGGATAAAAGGTCAGTAGCATACTGTAGTTGACTACAGAAGTTAAATATTCACTTGAATGGATGCGCAGAATAGAACTGCACCCGCAAGTGTCGTATTGCAAGTGTGTGTCTGTGTGGAAGAGGGGTGATCCCAGCCGGCAGGTGACTGGCCAACACACCTGCATCCCACACAAGCCAGCGGCTAGTTCTGCTCACAGATGATGGAGCGTGACTGGGCATGCCAAAAACTCCAGCAAGTCGGGGCCTTGCAATCGAGACACACTAATGTAGAGTGGGGGTGGAAAGGAGTTTTTGGCAGGGGGAGGGGGTAAAGGGACCAGCTAGCTGCATTCCTTCCCACTAGGTTCCTACAGGGACTCATTGCTCTGAGCTTCCTACTGCTGTTTTTGGAGCCAGTCCAACATGGATGGCTATGACAAAGTTATGTAATATTTTGAAAATTCATGCATGCATGCAAAAGAAGCCAGACAGAAACCAGTCTACCAAAATGGCATGCCATTGGCTCTTATTTCTTCACAATCACTTCTACTTTCTGCTACATGTGTGCTCTGCTGAGGAGCATAAACCCCGGCTACAAACGTCCACTTTCAAGTGGTCAATAAAGTGATTCTACTCTATAGCTTGATTAGGTGTGAGGTGAGGTAGACTTGAAAATGGCTGTCTAGCAATGATCACAACCAACTTGACAGAGCTTGAACAAAATATATAAGAATAACGGGCAAATATTGTACAATCCAGGTTTGCAAAGCTCATAGAGACTTACCCAGAAATACGGACAGTTGTAATCGCTGCCAAAGATGATTATAACATGTATTGACTCAAGGGGTTGAATACTTATCTTATCAAAATATATTAATATTTTATTTTCCATTATTTTTTTTGTGAATTCTTCTTCCACTTTGACATTGCAGAGACATTGCGCAGATCATTGACAAAAAATGACAATTAAATCCATTTAAATCCCACTTTGAAAAAGTCAAGGGGTGTGAATACTTTCTGAAAGGCACTGTACTGTATATACTGATGTGTGTCTGTCATGGAAGGTTCAATTAAGAGAAATGTGACAAACTAAGATGCTAAGATGTCATGAGAAAGATTAAGCATTCGAGGTGCTATTATCAGTCCTTCAACTTTGTCTCTGAGGTGAATATCAAAGGCGTGGTGATACCTTTCAGTCAGGTGCGGAGCACACACCATAGAAATAAACTCTAGCCTGTGGTAGTTGCAGGCTATGATCAATTTAGAAAGCATACCCTGTCAAACCAGTCAGTGTTTTATCTTTGGTGAGGGTGCGTGTCTCTTGTATTGTCCTCACTGAATTGTTAAAAATGCAAGTCATACTTGTTTTTTTTTAAAGGAGATCCCCTTGTCTAAATTCTCTTAGAAGAAGAAAATGTGGATTTTAGAAGATCTTAGAACCAGAAATGATGTGTTCTCTATCAATATACATTTGAAATAGATTGCATGATGGAGCCACAATGGAGCCTCCAGCTATATTATGGGCCTTTCCGAAATAGTATATTGATTTAGAGATCTGAGTAATAGATCTTCCACAAATTTGAACTGGACCAAGTTCTGGTGAGCCTATTGTCTATTTTCAGGGCAGTTGTCATGTACTTTATTTTATTTCTACATAAGTATTTCCTTCACCCATTTCTTTCTCATTACATCCTTGAAGGTATCACTCTGTTTATCATCTTGTAATAAGAGGATAATGCCCATTGTAGTTGAGGTACCCACCCATCCGCCAAGCTTACAAAGAGTCTGTTGCAGGTTATTTTCACAGTGGTTGAAATTTTAGGTCACCTTATGAACGTTAGCCTTGTGGTTTCCGACTAGCCCAAATGGTACTAAATGAAACTGTGAGTTTGAGTATCGAGTGTCCAGAGACAAGTAGGAATGTCTATTTCATCTTATTTTATTTTATATAAAAGGCTGGTGGGCATTTTTCTCAGTCTGTAAATCAGTCCTCTGTTGTAGTCTCTGGCAACCAGCTCTGTAAATGAAACGGCAGAACAGAAGAAACCAGACTTAATCTGGAACACATTGTTAGGATGGAGCGTTCAGGGATAGATTTCGGGGAGAGGCTTGCAGGAGACATAGCAGGGACAGTTCTAGGCAAGTCTTTTTGTCATAATCACCTACACATCTCTATTGGAGCAGTAGGACTGGCTGTACATGTCAGACAAAACCTGTCTGAAAATCCACATTCCATATTAGTAACCAAATGAAGTCAATTAGCTATCTGGCTAATTATCTGTTTATGACTTATGATTGGAAGGATAAGACTAAACAGGGTTGTTATCACATTTGAATGACTGTCATACTGATATGAATTGGATTCAAATATAACAGTTGGATTCCTGTTCCCTGACCCATTTCGACCACAGTTCATTCCTACCTTGCCTCGCTGGCTCTCTGAGACCGAGTCAACATTGTGGACTGGTGTTAACCTTTGCTGGAACAAGGCTGTAGATTCTTTCAAAGCGTCCAATGGTAATTTTGATTATTTAAGAAGATAGTACTTGAAGTTCACACTTTAGTCAATTAAATGCACTAAGGTCATTTATTAGTCACAGGAAGAGCAACAGGCAGTGAGCAATTGTCATTGTATTGAGAAGTGATTTTAAAGTGACTTTAGTTTTGTAGTCCACTTGGTTGGCCACAGATGCCACAGCAAATTAGAACTCCAGACTCTCAGGACCCTGGAGCTTCAGTGAGAAGGTGATCCCCCCCCCCCCCCACACACACAATAATACTATTTTCTGGGCTTCCTCTAATCTGTCACAGACTCTAAATGGATCCAAACAGTCCCTTAAAGGTCAGGAAACCAGTCAGAGTGACACACAGAAGCCTGTCTCCAGTGGTTGTGGTTTTCAAACCCCTCTGCTTGCTAAAGAAAGCATCTGCACTGGAATTAAGAAACCAGGCCTTTCCACTCAGGAAAAGTGGGGGATGGGAGCTCATGGGTCTACTCTATACTTTAGGGTGCTCACCCGCTGCTCAGCCAGAGGGACATTCAGGCCACGGGACTGCTGACTGCTGCCTCAACCTCAACAGTAGATGAATACATGAAATGTTGGACTCAGTGAGGAGCATCAGTCAGTGAGTGTCAAGTCTGGTTGATTTGAGATCTTTGGAAATACCAGTGATTACATGCATAATACAGTATGTCAAGCAGTAGGTAAATTGTGTGGATTACGCATATGTCATTTTGTTGGACATCATTGTAATTCTGATGTAAACGGAAGCGCTACTTCCAAATGTCTTCCTCAAACAGCAGGTGGAAGATGAGAATCAGGGGATGTGGAGTGCCCACTTTAGCATTATGCATATCAATTGTAAATCGTAAAGCATCAGATGCATATCAGGCTCATCTTGTAGCATCTGGTCTAAAATGGAAGCCAGCGGCAATGTGACAAGCGAAGACATGTGACCTGGCCCTTAAAGTTGCAGATGTGAACATTTGGATGCAGCAGTCTCAAGTCCTAATGTTTGCACGCAACTTAAGAGGTTTTCAATGGAGGTCAGATTAGGTCAAGCTGTCAAAACTTTATGGATCACAGCTGATTTGAATGCACATGCTTTTCTCTTGGAATTTCCTCCTCTCTTGTACTAATGTAGCGTGTGGCCTCTCGATGTTATTCCTGTATGTCAAACTTAACAGAGTCCAGATCGTAAGAGTCATATTGGGCTCATCTTTTCTGATGATTTTCAGTTTTTAACTTCACCCTTAAGCACAATTTTCCAAGTAATAATTTGTTCTTAAAAGAACAAACTGTACTAACTGCTGCTTCTATTCTTTATCTTCTCACAGCAACAAGGGCAAATCTCCACAGAGCAGCCACATTTGAACTGCACAACAGTCATTCCTTCAGATCTGAGAGTCTAGCAGCTTTCTTGGCTTGGGTCCCAGGCCCAAACTTTTATTGGCCGATTTATTTTTCCTTTTACAAACACACATTTTCTCCTGCTGCTGAGCTGCTCCACGCGAACCTTGCACTCCAGTTTTCCTTCTGCAAGTGCCTGGCTAATTTGCATGCTTCACTCTGATTGGTTGCAGAGCTGACAGTTATTGTATCACCAGAAGGAATGCGAGAAGCACATTGGTATTACTATGAGCTGCTTGACTTCAGTGCAGCGTTTACCATGTCTACTGCTGAGACATTTATTTATGCTCTCTTTTCACCAAATGTGATACTGTGTGCCAGGGGAGAGTGCAGTACTTGATATGATTATGCCTCGCTAGAAATACTAGCACTACTTCAATGACAAGAGGGTAGGCTTATAGGGCTTATGTCGGTAGAATGTCTAGAATTTTGCAGATAGATATGGCAACATTCCACCCCTTCTGAACAAGCCAAACAAAACACTTTCCTTGTTCCAAATCACAGTTAGAACAATACTCCCAAGAATTCTGTACGTTTATCCCTGTGCCTGTGGTTTCTAAAAATACACTATTTGGTTTCCAAATCCATAACTGCAGTGGGCGCTAACATATTTGGCATCTATTATCATAGTTTGCTTTAAAGGGCAAAGCGTTTAGACGGGCTGCTAGGTATCTGCACAGACAATGCTCCGGAGCCTAATTGCTCAAGCAGGGATGTAGAGTAGGGATGTCACGTTCCTGACCTGTTTTCCTTTGTCTTGTATTTATTTAGTTGGTCAGGGCGTGAGTTGGGTGGGTTTGTCTATGTGTGATTTTCTATGTTGGGATGTTTGTGGTCGGGCGGGTATGATTCTCAATCAGAGTCAGCTGTCAATCGTTGTCCCTGATTGAGAATCATACTTAGGCAGCCTGGGTTTCACGTGTGTTTTGTGGGTGTTTGTTCCTGTGTCAGTGTTTGTGCCACACAGGACTGTTTCGTTTTTGTCACGTTTGTTGGTTGTTTTCTATTTTGAAGTGTTTTGTTGACTTTCATTAAATAATGAACACTAGCCACTCTGCGCTTTGGTCCTCTCCTTCTGTCAGCGAGGACAGCCGTTACAAGGGAGTCGAGTTGCTCTGGAGCATTTTAACCTCTTCGGTTCCCCATAGCGTAGTGGTCTAACTTTCTCTCTCTCAGCGGCAGAGAGTTTTAATGAGAGGGCTTCCAGAAAGAGTACCACCCAGCAGCCCTTCCCCCTCTATGGGGCTTCCTGTCTGTCCAGACCTGTACCAGCTGCCCCAGCTGGAGAGATGGGCCGGCGAGGGCTGAGGGAACATCTGGGGCAGCAGAAAGGGTCTTTTCCCCACCCCAGACAGAGAAGATGTGTTTCCCTCAAGGTGCTTAAGTGTGTTTCTCTTCCCATCCTATTCTGACAGACCTCTGTAATTATTGTCTGCCATCATCACCACTAAAATGATAGAGAAGAGAAGAACTTGAGTGCCAAAACTATAATGAATTCTCATGACCTGTTTGCTGTTCAAAAAACAAGCTTTCTCTGTCTCATTCTGAGCTGAGAATCAAAATATTCCCTCAATCATTTTGCATGCAAGTACCATCCTGATATGACTTGGTGTACTTCAAAGCCTGCTGGCTGGTGCTCTAGCCACAACATACTTAGCAATCTAGAGACATTTTCAGATGAGGGGCAACTCCCAAAGAAACTGTGATCTTTTAGGCTTTCCTGCTTACATTTCTAGTGGGTTCATGTGCAAACAATTGTCAAAGTTAAAAACAGTTTTAAAAAGTCATGTTACTTTTACTGAATCCCAAATATGACCCAAATTCAGTAATTGGGTCTCTTTAAAAGACAATTTAAGTTCCATGAGGGATAAAAAGGCACCTCTGTCTCCCTCTGAAATTCCACATCTTGGTCTATGGGGTGCAGAGGAGAAGGCCATATGTGAAACTTTTGAGGGCTTGCATCAGCAACGGTTGCATCATCATCCCCATCGCAGACTGAACCAGAGTACCGAGAAACTCTAGCACGGGAGCATGCGATGAAGTTGTATTGTGTTGACTTCATTAAATACGTTTCCATTTGTTTCTGTGTTTGTTTGTTTTTAAAACGGCTTGTTCGTTTTCAAAGGAGCTAACTCCCCATACCAAATATCAAATTTGGTCAATTCTGGCAGTGTTCCAACCCGAATGAGGCTACAGCCTGCTGCCTGCAAAAACCAACCATTTACCTGTGTAATATACACATTGTGATTGTGTTTGTTTTTTCCAACCACCATAATGTCCACCTTATTCTTGGCTTGACAGTGAAACATAGAAACACTAAGGTCAGTCGGGATTATCTTGGGCACATCCGCCTCACACGGTGCACGACAGGAACCTCCTGCTGTAGATGAAAGGGCCTGGGTGGGACTGTTTATCCTGTTGCGCACTCAGCCATAGTGGTTAGTGTGCCTGCTGATGGCAACGGTGCAGCATCAGTAAATAAGCCAGATCATCTAGTATTGCCAGTGTGCCTTTCTTTAAGCATACACTGCTCTCGATCCAACATCAGCTCTATTTAATGATGTTTGATATCCGGTTAAGTTTTGTGTACATAGATAATGAAGGAGCAAACTAAGGACAGTGAGCCGTTGATACACTCCCTTGCACTTGATCCAAATCCTTATCATGAGAACTTGGCAAGTAGAGTGACTGTGTCGTACTGATTGGAATTGATTCACCTCCACTAGCAAGATCATCTCATCTGTTAGGCCTAAATACAATCGGCAAAGGTAGATCTTTTGTCTGTATGATGATACAGCCTTCCGTGGGAACACACAGATGGCCAGGGCTTGATCTATGTTGGTTTTCCTGTCACAGAATTCACAATGTTTAGGCGTGTGAGAGGCCCAGCACATGGTGAAAGAGGGATGTCTTTGGTGCTGTGGGCAGCGTACATTGCGTTCTGTTTGACAGCTGTTCAGCTCTCATGCCTGGGTTACAGGTTCACACTTCAGACACTCCCTTCTACAGCAAACAAACTGCCCCACAGGTCGCTGTACTGTGAATAGTTGCACGTGTCTCATACTTGTAAGGCTATGCAACTCACATACAACTTTCAAGGGATGGTAAGGGATGGAGTGATGGTGGCTCTGGAATTCTCTTCTCTGTGATTAATGTCAACCTACCTTCAAAGCCATACCCAGAAGCAAGTGATTATGTGCAATTGGTGTCATTAAAGATGTAGATATGTTCAAATGAAACACAAATCCCCACAAGTGTTCTTATTTGCAGGGTGATTCAACATGTCTCAACATGTCTGTGATAATGATGTCCTTCATTGCAAATCACGAAGCCCTTCAGGCTCTAGATTGACTAATACAGTCGTTGTATTGACTCCACAGTGCTGCTACCATCTTTGTTTTTTAAAATTATTTCTGAGCTGTAAGTAATATTCTTTTTTTAAATCAGGTAATGGGCCTGAAATAATCTACGTTCTTCACATTACGTTTACTTTTGTACAAATTCATTTTATTACAGCTCTGGCTATTATAAACTCCATTGATTGTATTTCCCCTCTGCATATCATCATGGGTGATATACAATCTTGAGAGCTTAGCTGTTACACATCTGGGAAAACGAATGGAGCATGTTGGCCTGTTTTTAATCATAGCTAGTCATGTTGGTTATTGTGAATGACATGCAATTAGTGGTATGTGTTGTTGGGATTCATTAGGCATAGCTGGTTTGAGAGGAGGTGGAGTGTAGAGAAAGTAAATGTGAACTGGTCTGTAATGTGGAATACAGGGGTTATCTAGAACACTACAGCCAGAGTACCAGACTGTGTCCCGAGGGATTTTAATAGAGCTGTTCTGATTCAGCACACCAGCAATGACTCACTGTCTGCTAGCTAAACTAAAGTCGTGGAAAAACTGAAGCATGCACTGGTGGCCTAATGCATAGAACCCAAGGACTCCATGTGTGAAATGGTATGACTCATACTTCCAAGAGCATGTCTACATTTGTATATTTTGGTATGGGATTCGATTACATGATTTTCTGATTAAAGGCGGTCTGATGTGAGGAATGTTTGTTGGTGATTTTGTTTTTGCAGCACTTCTCGGAGCAGATGGAGGACTTCTCCAACGAGCTGTTCAGCAGCTTCTTTGATGACCACCTCCTGGCCGACAGGAACCCACTGCTGGACATGGAGATGGACCCACCCAACCCTGACATCCAGCAAGAACACAGCTACTCCCTGAGTGGAGACTCGGCCCCCCAGAGCCCCTCCATGTCCATCAAAATAGACGAGGAAGCAGGTATGAAAAGCGTTCTTTTTGGTTCTTCTTCTTTGATCTTGTTCATCATAGGTTACCCCCCCCACCCCCACACACACACACACCTTATTATGCTGAAGCTAATTGGCAATTTATTGATGCTAGGGGTACAAGGTCTTTAGTTTAATAGTAGTGTAAGTCCTACGTCACTAGAATAGCTATATCAGATCAGTATCCGCGCTCTCCGCTCCTGCCCTATCTCCCGACACTCCCGTGCCGCGCAGAGAACCCATCCAAGGAGCCGAGCTCACATAGTCCACTCCCAGCCAAGCCCTGCCCACCCTGGAGGAATCAAGGAAGCAAGTCAGGGGATTCCAGGCAGTCAGCCAACACACACACACACACACACACACACACACACACACACACACACACACACACACACACACACCATGTGGCTTCTGCAGCCCTTGCAATGACTCCAAGCTGTAAATGTTTCTCCTTTATTTCCCTTGTGCTCGGGGCCAGGGAAAAAAAGAGCCATAAATAAAAAATAAATAAGGGGATCGACTGGTAGGGGCGGGGGGGCAACTACCTTGGCTCTCAGAAAGGGTTGCGTCACATAGAGTTTTACTTAGGGCTTAGGGTAGACTGAATGCATAACATTGGACTAAACGGTGTGTTAAAAACCACAGTCTCACACATGGAATGTTAAATCACTGCCCCCCCCAAAAAATGATACAGGAATCCCCAGTAAGATTGATGGAACAATGGATGGAATCTAATGAAATGGATTCATATGGGATCATGGCCACACACATTCGTTCCACTGAATGTCAATATGAAAGTGTGCATGTAGATGCACAGCACTACCATAGCAGTCAAGTTCCCAAACTGTCGACAGAGCAGAGGCACCCACAGAGCACTGCTGCCAATGCAGATTTGATTCCCCACCCCCTTTGCCACAAACACTGTTAAAAGCCCATTGTTAAAGAGGTTGACTGTTAAAAGGGTGTGTCTAGCTGCTTTACTGCTCTCCACCTAGGTGTAATGTGTGGAGATCAAACTGCCATCCCCTCTCATAGCCTGGCTAATGAGCTCCCAGGCCCTGCCCCAATCCACTCAGATGCTGAGTGAGGGGAGTCCGACTAACTGTACTGACCTGCCTATAAACTTCAAAGGCAATCCTGATGCTTCCTCAGGGCCACGACACATGGCCTCCTGGGTATGGGCAGGCTGTAGCCATGACATCCTCTGAGATGTGAGCTACTGAATGTAATGTCATGTCTAGATACTCTACATAAAATGACCTGGATGTTCTGTTGGTTTGCATTCATTATTTGTGATGACATGCCAGTTACAGTTAGTGGTGTCCTTGGTCACATTCATTTAGTGCATCCTGTTGCTTCACTGATGGAATCTTCCCATAGAAAAGGGAAGGCCTCATCATAACATTGCAAGCCACGACTTGTTGATGTAGAATCCCAGGGAAAGGTGTTACTACTGTAAAATAAGTATTTTTGTTGTTGTCATTTAATAAGAAATATGTCACTCATCTTACAGTCCATTATTTATTGTGTTTGGCAAAGTAAAAATGTAATCTATTCCTTGTGGACAATTTAGGATGTTGCCAAGGTTGCCAATACAGTAGACTTTGCTGAGTGGATTGAAGATTTTGACGCCACTTTGGTTTCCCCCGTGGGGTAAAGTCTGTGGACATAAAACCCCAGTGGGGGAGGTATTTACACCCTCCCAGTAATCAGTCTCCCACTGCTCCCTTTCCCCTCCTCGCCATGGGATTCTCGCCCACACCACAACCTGTCTTCTGTTAAGGAGCACAACTTGAAAGCCTGCCTACTAACTTTTTTATAAGCCTCTGTAATGTTTTATCGATCCAATCGGGGTGCCAGCAAACAAATGAGGGAAAAACCAGGCTGCTAACGAGGACCCCTGGTTGTGAGTGCTTTTACTTCTGACTTTGAAACTACAGGACGGCCCCTCTTCAGGTGAGGCTTTGTACTCACTGGCCTCTCACTGTTTACCATCTTCACAGAGGTTATTAACGGAGGAGGAAACTAATTTCGGAGGCAGAGAGTCTTCTAAGTTTAAGCTATTGACGTTCACAATCAGCTGCTTCGCGTTAGCCCTGGATCATGAAGAGGATCCATTCTGTAGATGTGCGTCACACCTGCTGCTTTAATGTACACTGATCTGTCACCCAATCTTGCTCACATCTAGTAGTATCCCAAGATGTCCCTTTGAAATACACCGGGGGGCCTCTTGGTTTGCTTCTTGGCCCCTGATGGTCTTCATGTAGAGTACTGTATGTTACAGAATGGCTAGTTATGTAATGATATCCCTTGAGACATACAACAAATTCGTTTACCAAGTCTTTTTTTTCTTCTCCCCAGAGTTTGAAGGAATGTGGTCTTTCAGTCAGGACCTGACGGCCATCCTGGTAAAGCAGGAGCCTGATCAACAGGCAGAACCTTCCTCTACAGTCCCCTCCATGGGGAACTCATGCTTCCAGCCTCTCAACCTTGCCCCACCACCTCACAGGAGCTCATCGGGGGATATAGTAAGAAACTGCAGCCATAGAAACTATCACCTAGAACCTATCCTAATCCGTTACTATGGAAAGCATTTTTCCTGCTTGTCAAAAGCTATGGAAGACTAAGCCTTTTTATAAGCCATAGGGATCTCTCCTGGCTTTCTCCTCTTCGACTAAAACGTGAGCTGTTTGAAGGACAGCTACAAACGTGGAATTTGGAGTTTAGTGTCTTGCTGGAACAGCAGCCTAAAATCTCATTTTTGACACGGAATGTAGTTCAAAATGTGATCGTTAAAAAGGAAAAGAAACTGATGTTGTAAGTGGAGGAAATAAACCATTCACACAGTGCACCCCTACAGGACCAGCACTGTGACTCATGCATCCTTGTCCATGGGAGTAATTCATGGCTTGTGGGGCTGAGGTGGGGCTTAGCAGTCAGATGTGAACCCCAGCACAGCTATTACCAGTTATCACTGGTTACCAGGCCTGTAGCCCAGCACACATTACTACAGTACCGTTTCTTTTCAAAATGGTAATTTTAGTTTGAACATCTTCAAATTCATAGGATATTTTTAGTTCTGTGAATATTTTTAGGATCAGGGCACGGTAATCTGATTTGTTCCAGCTGTAAGAATGATCTATGAAAGTCTCACCCTTGTAGCCCAATGGCATCCAAATGGTGAGTGTCCTGACTACATGGTCCCTAGTTGGATCTCTTCCAAAAACCATTGGTGGAGATTGATTCCCTTTCTTCAGTTACATAAATAGTTTGGAACCGTCTTCAGCTGTGTTTACTGTCACTTGGAATGTCTCTTGTCCTATACAAATACCAGGCTGTTAATACTACTATTGCTCTTACTCCAGGGCTCCAAAGAGTTGAACCTCGACCCCACACCTGCAATCAAAGATGAACCCAGAGAGGTCAACCAGTTCCTCAACATCCCTTCAGGTGAGAATAAATGACAATAAGCAAGATTACATTGACTTTCAAACATCCTTAAAGGGCTTATGTATCCAGCTGTTCTAAGAAAGGTTCGATTTGAAGTGACCGTTCGTAAAACGATTTAGATGCCTCGGTTTCTTTTGAGACCTTTACACGCTCAAAGACCCACCTCGCATTCTAAAGGTTATGTGCAGGTGTCACAGGCGTTTACCTCCAGTCGATTCCGCCATAGTGCCTTCTACGAGTGTGTTATTTATTTTGGGGGTAGAAAAACCTGCCATGAAGCGTGCGTCACGGTGACTCACTACAGTGTATTCCTGATGACACACCACCTGCGACCACTCTTCCAGACAGTGGTCTGCATGTTCTTTCTCCTGCATGGTCCCGCTCTCTGTTGTTCATCTGAATTAGTCCATCTTAGTTAAAGTGATTGTAAATGGCTAGGCTATAGTGGATAGGAATAACAATTACTGCAAGCAAGTGTGACACATAATGAAAAGTGTTCCTTTTTGTGTATAATGTGTTCTTTTCCTAATAGGTATTTCACTATGAAACACTATTAGTGATGCCTCATTTCAGATATGAAGTGTTTCCAATTATAGCCTGCTTGCCTTTCCTTTTCCATTTTTCCCCTACACGTACGAGACGAGACTGCCTCTGTTCATTCATGTAGTATTTTTCAGATCTAATTGCTAATGAAGGTAGACAGAAAAAGCCCACTGAGACGCAAATCCGCAAGTATATTATTAGCGCAGTGGTGCTGGTGATTGAGTGCACTTTTTTTTGGTGTTGATCTAACCAGCGGAGTAAGATTCTGTTCCCATCTCCTTTTCTCTCCCTTCCTTAAGAATGGCCATATTTTTTGTTCTCTACACTAATGCCTTTTTTGATGTGCCCATATACTATCTGGCATTCTCATTTTCAATATTTCTGTCTGGTGCACCAGATTGCCCAATCCTTTTAAAGAGTGTATCAGAGAGACAGGGAAGGACTGCCCTCAGCTACAGCGGGATTCAACTGGAGTCGAAACTAGAACTGACCAGATACACCTGTAGAGATGCAGCTGGACCTGTTCAGCCACCAGCCCGCAGATTAAAGTAGCCCGGTTAAAGAGACACTTTTACTGGTTCGGGGGTTGCAGAGACGGCCTTTATGGTGCAGAGGAATACCTCCATATAAGACTGAATCCCATCTGGTGGACCATAAATCTTATATTCAATAACCACAAGCCAGCAGCAGCACATGTCCAGTCTAGGCCTGCCTCCCTCCGCAGAGCGCAGTCTGAACAATAACGTCTGCGTTGTGTCTGCCTCTGCCTTTGACAAAGCCCATTTTCTCCTATTCTTCACCTCCGTTTCCAGTAACAACAGAATAAAACCTGGGTCCTGTGTACTCTGGACTCACACCAAACTAAATCCATGGGTCATACCAGCATGGGTCTGGCCTGGTGTTTGGGAACTATGTTGGGGTAAATTCTGCCTGGCACAGATATCTTAAGAAAGCACAGTCCTCACTCCATCCCTGTCTGAGCTCAGTTCAGATACTTAGACAGAGGCTACTGCTGACAAGTGGATGGGAGGATGGGATCAAGCAATAAAAATAAGAGCAGGCACTGGCTGCCTTACTTACTGAAATTAAGCTGTCTCTCTGTTTGAACTGGCTCTGTTCTGGAAGTCATTTGCCATTTTAATTATGGATCTCTTGGCAAAACTGACCGTTTTATGAGGTCTGGATTTGCACCGCTCCTTTCCACTGTTTAAGTTAAATGAACTGTTTTCAGCTCGATCCCACACGACAGATGAAGTCAGACTTTTGTCCCCTAATCATACAGTGACTGTATGTCATCATGAGGTGTTGATGGACAAAGGCTTTGAGCATATGGGTCATATTGCAAGTGATGCATTTCATAACCATTTGGTACCCTATTTTTTCTGTTCCCCCCACAGATGATCAGCTGCAGCTCCCCCCTACCCCTCCCAGCAGCCATGGCAGTGACAGTGATGGATCCCAGAGCCCCCGCTCCATACCCCCTTCCAGCCCAGCCCGCCTACAGGCCCGCTCCTCCGCTGCCATATCCTCCTCACCCCTCCTTACCGCCCCACACGTAAGTGCTGAGGCCATCCCACTCGCCCCCCCCCCCCCCACACACACACACACCCTCCAGCAGCGTACCGTTTGGCTTTTGGTGATGGTGCCAATCAGAGCGAAAGTGGAAGATAAATGTCCAATGTGCGTTTGTTTGTACATCAAGTTGTTGGTAAGTAACAAGAACTATGTTTAAGTTAATCCTGAGTCTGTGGGTGTGTGTGAGTGAGAGTGAATGTCAGTGAGTACATTTGAGTCAGTGTATGTGCGTGCATATGCAGTGTTACAGTATCTAAGCCCAAGGCTGACCTGTGGTATGCCTTTCCTGATGACTTTGGGCTGTGCTTTGGATGGTTCCCTATCAGTGAAGGTTCCCCAGCATAGCTCCAAGCCCTTCATGTCAGTAGAGTCAGAGCCACCCACGATGAGCTGGGCTACAGACAAACCCATCTGCTGGACATATTAGGAGTTCAAATCCACATACTCACACTCACACTGACCCTGACCACCCCTGACCACCACCCTAGTCTGTTTATTAGGAGCTGCCCTGGTGTACAGATATAATACACACAGTACCACAGATTCCCTAATTCATAATCAATTCATAAAATGTGTCCTTATTTCTCCACAGAAGCTACAGGGCACTTCAGGGCCACTGATGCTGACAGAGGAGGAGAAACGCACCCTGATCGCTGAAGGTTACCCCGTACCCAACAAGCTGCCCCTCACCAAGACCGAGGAGAAGGCACTGAAGAGGGTGCGCAGGAAAATCAAAAATAAGGTACTCACCCTTACATCCTGGAAAGTGAAATGTTGATTGAGTCAAAAAGAACTGTATGATTTGCTTCCAGAAAATGTGTAAACCTATTTGTAACCGCAAAACTTATTTTTTTTTTTACCTGTAATCTCAAAGTAGTGTTTCCACAGGCAATATTCATATTTTAATATCCTCCATTTTATCATATGAGCTGTTATTGATTTGAGGATCCCTCTCTCGCTCTTCTCTCTCTAGATATCTGCCCAGGAGAGTCGCAGGAAGAAGAAGGAGTACGTGGAGTGCCTGGAGAAAAAGTAAAAGCAGGACACTTTCCCCTTTCCTGTCTGCCAACTTTTTTTCCTCCTCTCTCATTGTCATTCCTGTTCTCCACTTCTTTAATTTCTCCACTCCTTCATTGTTTCATTGTTCCTTAGCTAACGCCAATGGCGTTTGTCCATTAAAGCATGCAGTCACACAGGGCCATCTGAGTCACTCGCAATCACTTAATCCACTCCAGCAAAGGCCTCTGTAGAGCACTGTTCCTTACCAGGAAAATCACTGACTTTCCATCCATGGTCATTGTTTTTTTTTTTTGTTAATATGTAAGACCTAAGTACATTACAGAGGTACAGAGGTTACTATAGGATTACCACTATGCCTCCTAGGACCACAGACTGCGTTGTGTTAGCATCCAATATGCAAGCACTCTATTTCAATAGCCCATGTTGTCTGTGATCATCAAGAATGTGTATTTCAAATTGTCAGACAGCTGGTCAAACAGCCTAATTCTCCAGCACAGCAAGCATTTGTCTCACTCTTCTATTTTGTTCTTTGTGCAGATTGAATGTATGGATGTGACTTTTGTGTCTCACAGGGTGGAGAACTACACGACTGAGAACAGTGACCTGTGGAAGAAGGTGGAGACACTGGAGAGTGCTAACAGGTGAGCCATGACTTTGAGCGACAGTCTTTATGTGTGTGAGTGTGTGCATGTGGGAGCACGCTCTGAGTGATGCTAGACACATCCCTGAACCAGCAGTTTCAATCAAGGCTTGAATAACCTTTTCTATTCATGATACCTGTGTGTGATTTGACTGTGTCGTGGAAAATCATCTCAGAAATATAACGCTTTATCAGAACTTGTGAAATCAAAAACATGCTTTTATTTACAATAGTATGACCATCTCGAATGTCCCACCGAACCCCCCAATACTGATCTTTTCTTCTTTTATTAGAGTAGTATTGTGGCGTGACCTACTGAATTACAAAACCCTGTTAGCTAGACAGAGCGGTTTTTTATTCGCAGGATTTCTTTTGCATTTGAACGCCGCACAATCGGGCAAACGTCCTAAATATTCATCCGTACAGTCCTCCTTTCAGAGCGTTAACCATGAAATATTTATTTAACTACTGATTTATGTTTTGACCGTATAAACTACTTTTGCAGTTGAACGCCGCACAATCGGGCAAACGTTTTTCCTACAACCTAATATTTATAAGCTACTTTTGCAGTTGAACGCCGCACAATCGGGCAAACGTTTTCCTACAACCTAATATTTATAAGCTACTTTTGCAGTTGAACGCCGCACAATCGGGCTAACGTTTTTCCTGCCTTCTAAATATTCATCCGTTCAGTCCCCCGTTCTGGGGCGGTATCCATGAAGTATTTATTTACTAAATATCCACCCAATCAGACCTCTTTAAAAATGTTCCTTTTTTAAAGAGCGGTGGCTTTCTAACTACTTATTCATGCAGTTCTCTGTTATCTTTAGAGCCGTTATTCATAAGTAACCTGTCCAAGCATTCCTTCTACTAATTTTATTGAAGAGGTATCACAGGATTTTCTACCTACATTATCTGTTTTTACCGTATGAGCTGTCCCACATTATAGCCAGCCATCTCAGCCAGATGGCGCAAACAAGCACATCATTTAAGCTACACATTCGAACGGTCTAATCAGAACGAGCGCATGCTCCACTAAACACCTAACACAAGCAAAGTTCACATCGCCTATTCACTCATTCTCTATACATGCGCATGCATTTATATTTAATACAATTCCCCAAATTACACATACATGCAAATTTATTTGAATTCAAAAGTTCTTTCGTTTTTACTGGTTTCTTTTTAGGAAATTTGAAAGAGAGACTTACATGGCGCCCCTCTCGCTGAGACAGGATCTCTGAAGCAATCCATACAAACATTTCAACTATGTAAGAACAAGCTTACCTTTTTATAGTTGTGGCCATAGTGTTTGCAAGATTGTCCAAAGAAACTATCTCCAGCCCTGATCGCCATTCCTCAGTCCCTGTCCCTCCTGGCTAGCTCGCCAAATATGTCGTGGAAAATCATCTCAGAAATATAACGCTTTATCAGAACTTGTGAAATCAAAAACATGCTTTTATTTACAATAGTATGACCATCTCGAATGTCCCACCGAACCCACCCCTCTCAGAAGTCCAGTCCTTTATATTTATACCCACATAGTATTGTCCGTCCCCTATGAAGTCATTCCCCACCATCTGCCTTCAATCAGTTTATAATGGTGGCCGGACCCTCCCTTCACCACTAAATCAATGCACTCTTTGTGCCCCCCCCTCTCTAGGGCATCCAATTGCTTATAGGCGTCTATGTGTCTGGTCAGTTTCACTCAAATGGAATCAGCAGACTATGTGTTTCTTGTTCATTAGTGTCCAGCCATCTCAGGCATATTTCTCTGGTATGTATGCTTTTCTAGTGGAATGAGTAGACTATAAATCTAGTGTGTCAAAACACCCTGGCACCAACATGTCTGGGCAATCTATCAACACAATGGAGAATCTACAAGGGTCAGAGGGTCAGAACGTCCCCCAGTAGATTTCCATTACCACGGTCTCATGATCTATGTCAACATGTGGCTCGTTACTCCAATGTTCAGCTATCTTTTATATTTCTATGTTATCCATGTGTATAATTGTACTCCTACAACTGCTACTCAGCAGTGACTATGACAGCCTTCATTAGGCGGGGGACACTTTCACAGTGTTGACCATTGTGCAAATGCAAGTTATTGGGCTCAATAAAATACATCACAGACTACACAGACTCTAAAGGCATCACAGACTGTGCCAGCCTCTAATTTACAATAGGCATTTAAAGTTGCTTGGATCAAAGTAACAGCGTGACAATATACCTCTCCCTAATTACAGCACAGAGGGAAACATATCAAAAAGTGCACACTCGAATCTGCCTCATAATAATTTGAGGCCCGAGAAGGAAACCACAGGCCTCCTACAAAGACAGATCCCTCTGACTCAGCTCCTAGCAGGCAGTCCAAATGGAACACACAGGAGCCAGCTAGCAACAACGTGTGGGGCGCATGGGCCAACAGCATATGCCTTGCCTTTGGGTGGTAAAGAGGGGACAAAATGGGCTTATCTGTCGATGCAAGATGGTAGACCAACAAGCAATCTTTTGTCCCTAATGTAGTCCAGTTCTTTTTTGTTGTTGTCTCGCACACAGTTAGCTGGATGCTAAGTGCTTGCTGTACTTTAAATTATAACGTCTGGAAAGGTTTGGTTCATGAGGAGGGTCCAAGGTAGCTCTTGAGAAGTTGAAGGAGTCACAGAGTCACTCATGCAGATGTTTCCCAGTCAAGGTCTACTAGAGTTAAAAGAAAAATGTTTTACACAGTCTATTTTAATCCATTGGGAGCAATAAGGTTTATAGATAACAACTGTACAAGCACTGACCAACCATGATTCAATTCAAACGTGATGACACAATGGACATTCCTCATATGGGACGTTAATGTTCCGTTTCCAGAGTTTCCATGAGAATTATCCTGTTAGGATTTGACCAATAAAAAAAAAAAAAATCACCTTCATATCCAAACAGACCATTGCACGAAGCTCTTCTTTTATCAGAATATACTGTATTTTCAATCTCTAGTATTAGCAGCATGCTATTTGGGATATCCCAAAGGACCAATATCAAGTTAGTATAGCTGTTTGCATGTGTTTAACTTTATTCCAGTGTTATATTCACTTATTGTGGTTATGGCAAATAGTTTCATGGTGTTTGGTTTATGTGAAAGCTAACACTGGAAATCTCTTTTCTTCCATTAGTGGAAAACATGCTCCCTCTCGTGGTGAAAATATGAAAGCTCACCTTTAATTTTAATTTTAATTTAGTTTAATTTCTTATTGCAGCCTGACACAACACTTATGCCTGTCTACAATGCAGTGGTTAATGTCTAAAGAGAGAGAGAGAGAGCGAGAGCGAGAGAGAGAGAGAGAGAACTGTATGAATGAGGTAGAGTCCAAGTGGGCGTTGTTTGTGGTTTTCAATAGCTTTCTATTTGGGCAAAGCTTGTATTTTGTGGGGAGAGGGAGGGACTGTGGGAGCATGGTTCACACACTAGAATTACAGACGTCTTATATAATTTCCAGCTCTGTTTCCTCAATGTGTTATCCTCAAATGATCTTTTTTTTCTCAGAGGTGAACTTCAATGTCCTGGATGCTCAGAAGAGCCAGACAATTATGATTCAGTGTTAGTTGACTGCGTTCTCGCTCTACAGTCACAAATATAGTCAGATGGAGAGGGATTATTTTGGGGGACTTAACAGTACATTTCTGGGAAATGTCACTGTCAGTCATCTGTGCGTGTGTACTATATGCGAGGCTTGCCTTGTGTTATCCAACAGCTGGAGCTCAACTGGATGATTGTAATGACTGACAGTCATTAAAGAGTCTGCTCTTCTGGAAAACGTTTTACGTTCACATGAGGATCAGTATTGTAGATTCCGTAAGTGAATACAGTTGTATTATTAGTCAATCTGAAACATGTATTCTCTACCTTCTTTCTCCAGAACTCTACTCCAGCAGCTCCAGAAACTCCAGGCCCTGGTCACAGGAAAAGTGCCCCAATCCTGCAAGATGGCCTCCACGCAAACAGGAACATGCCTTATGGTACTTTGCAAACTATTTATTCTCATACACACATGCACCACCATTATCACTCTCTTAAACAATGCAAAATCCCATACACATTTTCTGTGCTCTTCGCTGACCTAAGATACTGTGCGTTTAATGTTCCGTGGACCTGATAGTCATGCCTGTCAAAAAATTTAAATTACTGCTTTGTTTGTGAAAAGACTCACTACAATGGACAGGGACACTGGCTTATGGCCTGCCCCACTCTTCTATAACTCACTGAGGCAATGAACTCATGAACCCCATGAACTCAAACTGGCAAAAGCCTTCTCAGCTGGAGAACAGAACCTCACTAGCACACTGTGCTCATGTCGCTCATGTTGACCGTGTGCTTTTGTTGATGGTTTCTGGTTCCCTCCCGCCAGGTGGTGGCGCTGTGCTTTTTCCTGGTGCTGGGCTCCGTTGTGCCTTGTCTGCCTGAGCTCTCCTCCCTGTCCCATACTGTGAAGTCCTCCTCGCCCCTCCCCTCGGCTGACGTCTACACAGCCAGCCAGGGTATGTCCCCTACCCCTCACTTGTCACCTAGAACAAGGTTTCAGGACGCTCCGTCCTGGGGCCACCCGTGGGTCCATGTTTAGTTTTTTGCCCTAGCACTACACAGCTGATTATAATAATCAAAGCTTGATGATTAGTTGGTTATTTGAAACAGCTGTGCAGTGCTAGGGGGAAGAAAAACAAACCCTCACCCATGGGGTGTCCCAGGACCAAACACTGACCTAGATTTGTCTACCATCTACAGCATAAGAAACACAAAGTCTTTAGTTGGTTGTCCCCTACATATCCCATATTTTCAGGGCATATGTTGCTAGCCCACCAGCATTTCCGGACAAAATGTGAAAAGGAACATTGAGTAGTTGAATAACACATCAATGTGGCATTACATCTTATCTTGTAGTATTTCAAAAGCAACAGACTCAGGTGAGGATGTTAGCTGAAATCACAATATCCTTCTGGTATAATATTCAGCTTGTTGACCACAAAATGGAAATCATACATGGACCTACTGGCTACTCAGAATTGGTTGGTGAGGGCTGGGTTGCCTTAGAAACCTGAAGTCAGCATGGCACAGGAAGCTGTTATGAGTTGTTCTCCCTGGAGAACTCACATGACCGTCACACACCTGCTGAATAAAGATGGTTGTCCTGCTCAAAACCATTCCATTCTTCAAAAGAAACCTACTTTTTACTGTTAGTTTACATTTTCTTACAATAAAATAATGGTTCTATGTTCCTTTGTAGTGTTTGGAGGATCCAGGCAATGATTAACATCCTCTATTTGTCACTGTTTGTGTCTGTTTAGTCCGCTCCCGCAGCCTACTCTTCTACGACGAGAACTCCTCGTTGGAGGACGGTCACGGGGGCTTCCTGAAGATGGAGGGGGACGGCTCGGAGGGGGCGCCCCTTGACTACAACGAGGACCGGTCGGCACATGACAGACACGGAGGCGAACACGAGAACACCAAGTACCTCAGCAAGGCTCGCTCCGACCCGGTGGACTACAACAGGACCAGCGCCCAGTTCCTCCAAGAAGAGCCGCAGTACCACAAAATGTAAGCTGAGGCCAGACAAGTAGGGCTCTAGACTCTGTCTCCATCTGTGTTAACGAGAGGATTCTCACAAATTACTCTTCAGAACCAGGGACTATTTTATCAGTGCTCCTTGTAATTACTTAAACATCAACAAGAACAATTTATTTGAATGAGATTGTTAGGTTACCAGAGTTTGCCCAGTGGTGTATGTTGTGATACTAACGGACTCTTTCTCCCCTCCACAGAGAGCCAAACCCCGAAGGAGGAGCGGAGTACTTTTAACCTTTAGGGGCGGAGCTGCCAAAAACACGCAGCTCTCCAGACTCCTTACCCATGTGGATGTGTAGTGACACTACGGCGCCCCCTAGTGTGCCATCCCCAACCCACCTCTCCCTGCACTCCCTGACCTCCTGCAGCAGCTCCCTGGCCTTCCTGTTCCGTCTCATTCCCTGAAGTCCCAACCGATAGAGAGGATGAAGAGGGTATGTGAAGAAGATCGAAATGATGGGCAACTGCAATCAAAGCTCCACAGCAACTTTTCATCTTTGACTGCTGTGCTTGACTGGAGGCAGAAGCAGGGAGTGAGAGGGGCTTTTTGAAACCTCTGTGTGCAATGTGTGTCTGCCTGCACTTTCAAGTGGGTGAGTGTGGTTGCAGTGCTTCTGTGCAGATGAAGTGCTCCTCAGATTCCACCACACTGTTGCTTTTTCAAGGACTGCTAAAAATATTTAGAACACAGGGGGTACTTTAGGTGAAGGGTGTATCGGATCTATAGCAAATTGGATGGGATGGTGAGGGGGATAGGGATGGGGGGGGCTGTATTTTTAATTCCAGTTGTCCTGTTATAGAAATTCCCTCTCCTAATTCACAATTGGTAATGCAATTATTTTAATACATACATTTCAAAGATCGTCCTCCATTACCTTTCGTTTAAAATGCGCTCTAGTGCCTAGAATTATACATCTTTCAATGGCATTTATTTTACATTTGACCACATTTTGTCCCATAACGTTTAAGCTTGTATATGCATTGCACTTTTTTGTCTTCAGGTCGACCTTGCAAGCTAATGGGCATAAGTGCCTTCAAACTCTTTCAGTGTTTGTATTCTCACACCATCCACATGGGGTTGTTCATTTGATTATTTTACTCTTTATGCAATCTAAATCATATGTAATATATACGTATTATTGGCATCAAAAAAAGAGCATATTTATTTTATGCAAAAAAATATTGTGAACTTTTCTTTTTATGAATATCAATTATGATGTCATGTTTACATGATCTTGTTGTCTTAACTGTTACACAGTTTGTCTGTTTTTGTATTTATTTCTGTATCAAGAAAGTTTTGTATATATTGAAAAAAACGTGAACAGGGACAATCAGTGTAAATACATACCAAGGGTGTACAATACTCCCTCACTGGAGCAAAGCCTTCTCTAGTCCAAGAGACTCTGAAAAACTGCTCATCTTTACAAAAATCTTAGTCAAAGGAATACATTTCCTCCACATTTAAAAAAAATAATAATCATATCATAATTATGCTAAAGGTCATTCAAGTCCATTCATTGTGAATGTGAAAATATAGTATATTTTAAATTGATTATCAAACTTCAGAATCCTCTAGGGGGGGGGGGGGGGGGGAAACTCGCATCACAATTTACAGTAGTTCCCAAAAAACAGTTCACTCTAAAGACCACTATTATGTTGATAATGCTTCTAAAAAAACATTAGTCACTCCAGCAGCAAAATAATACAAAAAGCTTTTCATGCAGAGTTATTGTTGTGAAAAACCTTGTTACATTGAATAGAAGATATTCTGGTGTTCCCTCCTCTTCCTGCTGTGTTGTTTGAGGGCGAGAAAGGGAGGGAGAGATTGTGTAAGGAGTGCGTGGGGAGCCCCCGCCGACGCTCAGTGAGATTGCATAATGATAGGTAGGAGGGTGTGAGTAGACAGCCCAGGCTCTGTGGAGGAGGCATGGAGGATCTGGGTCAGCCAGTGGCCTTGGAGTCTTAGCTTAACGTCCAGTCTGTTTCTTTTCATAGATTCCACTTGCTTATTCACAACTGTGGCTTGTCTGTGAATAATCAGGGGAGGCCAGACTCACAATCCTGCCATATGAGTAATATGTATTTTACTCTAACATGTCATTAGATTTGCATTATTCATTTTCTGTCAAATGGTTTGTAAAATCACAACCTACCCTATTAATCAGGTTCAGATTCATACGATTTATAAATTGGTTTTGATTCACAGCTGTCACCTGTCACATATCTTAGTGCACATTGCCTGACCAATGTAGAATTGGTTAAACTGAGTACACTGATAATGTGTGTATATTGGAAATGTAGATTGCTTCCTGTCAAGATAGTGTTTGTCTATGTTTGTCTTTTCGTTTTATTAGTAGATGTGTAGTTAAGGTTCAACCAGATGCTCCGGAAGCTGACCAGCCCTCACCCACTTACCTTCTAATAAACACACCTTTTACTGATCAAATGGTTGCTTAGTTGTCCCAACCCACCCCAGCCCCCTCTACCCTACCTGCTCCGCCATTTTTAGGTTGTCTCAAAGCTGTACCTGGTAAAAATTACTGCTACTCTATATTCTATCATCTGTCCAATGTGCTGATCTTGAACAGGCTCTCTGATGACTGTGTCAACACTAAACCCCTTGTGATCATGCATAACACAGTACATCAAGTCAGACTGAGTTATCTGGTTGAACCAGGGTCAATATTTTGTAATTCGTCCTCCAAATGTGTGTTAAAACACCTGCTTCAAAACCTGTGTGAGGGATTTTACAAGGCTATTATAATTCAAAGTGAAATGATGCAAATCTTACCAAACATTCCATGTGTTTGTTGGCGTTCATAATGTGTGCCCTTTTGTACATAAGACAAAGTGAATACTTTTGCTGTAAATAGGGGGTGTATTTTTGTATTTGAAATGTATTTTGGTATTCACCTGGCGCCTTTGGGAAGGAACTGGCCAGTTGCTGACCTTTCACACTGTGGCTGTACAAGTAAAATGCATGTATTTCTGGGCAAGCCACAGGAGCCTCTCTGTATTGCCTTTCTGTATCAGTCTCTCTAAAAGTAGATTTAGTAAGTAGAGTTAGTATCAAGCAAAATATAAAAAATTGCATCAGCATAACACCGTCTCCTTTGTCTCTGTGCCCTGATCTTCTTGAGAAATGCATTCATTGCAATCACGTTTTTGTGCCTAGTGGTTGTTCAATCATTGGAAAGTGCAGGGAAGCTTGATTCTCAGTATCGCCACAAGAGGTCGTACATTGTTAGTCCATCCATTTTGGCTAACCTGATTCTAACCCCATCATCCCTCAAAAAATAGACCACTGTGTGCCTTCCTAACTGAATCATAAAACACTAACACACAAGTGGCTGGTTCCACTGTATTATATCAGAACCAGTTGTTCATAGCCTGCCCGGACATAACCCACATTTGGATTGAATTTCTGTCCTGTTCTTCTACACCAGGGGTGCCAAAGGGGGTCAAATCCAGTCCAATGCAGGGTGGTTTGAGTAAAAAAAAAAATATATATATATATATTTATATATACAGTGTATTGGATTTTTTGGGGGGGGGTGACTAACTCAATATACTTTAAAATGACTAAAACCAAATCGAAACTGTGTACAAATGATCATGTACCTATATTCATACAGTTGGATAGAAGACTAGATGTGTCAGTCCCTGAACCCTCCCACCAAAACATACTGAACAATGCATTGAATAGCATAGGTGTTTGTTAGGTATCAATATAGACTCCCTGGAAACATAATCACAGCTCTAAAACATATGAGAGCTTGGAACAAGCCACTAAATCCAGAGGTGGTGAGCCAGTTCAATCACAAGGATTCACTGCCAATCCAGTGGCAGAATGTCACGTAAATGTGATAGAAATCTTAATGTTTATGTCATTTTTTTGTCATTTCATCTGAGTAGGAAACAGAATGTCCTCTTTCCCCCTTGTTGTCCGCCTATATATCAACCACATGTCAGTGTGATAACTCTTTGCATTAGAAAGCGGGGAAGGGGATTTGTCCCAATAGCATTTACCATGCAGTTTTATGTAATCCTCATACAGTCCTTAATCTCTGTATAAAGGCCAGAGAATGGTCTCTCGCTTTAGTTTTTGCATCCTCATGTTTAGGTGTTGCTGTCCTGTGTGCATCGTAATATATCTGTTTGTTTTGCACATATAAAAGAGCCTACTATGCCTGATACGACATTAATGTATTTCGATTTATCAATTCGATCTGCACATTTGCTCTGTTTTATGGAGAAGTGTTAATGTATTTATTGTTACCATGATAGTATGCAACAGCTTTGTCCCGTGATGGGGTATTTGATTCAGGACTCAAGACTGGGGTGCCATGGCAAAGAGCAGACAATTATAAAGACTAGAAATCCCTGGCTGTCTGTTTCACACTCATTGTGACCCTAGTGAGCGGTTGTAGATGATGAGAGTTCATAGTCCTCTCATTTCCATGGCAACATCAATTCACAAGGCTGAACAGTCTAACCTAGTTACCTCTTCTTCATCCAGCACAAACCACCCGAGCACACTTCTCACCACAGTACAATTCAATGATTCTTTGTCAAAAAAAATATACCCTCTAGATCGAATATGCACTGCATGAAACATCTAGTATGAATGAAAGTTGTGGAGTGTATTCTTAGGACTGGACTAACAGTTGCACATTGAATAAATATGTTCATCTTTACTTCAGCTCCCAATATATTACAAACCGGGGTAAGAGAAACATAGCAGTAGAGATTATTCCACATGCTGAAGAGTTTCTACACAAACACCTTTCTCATATAGCTAAAACCGAATGTTTTGTCCAAATCAATTAAAATAGCGTTTCATCAGCTCCATTACATTTCCCACATTTCCAAGGAAAACTGTCACTAAATCGACTGTCACTAGTCATTTACATGCCCCAAATGCTTTGCATATACCGTATACTTATTTTTTGTGTATATTTGTCAAACATCCAACAGTCTGTTATTTCAGTCAGGGCTATGTACAAAGGTGTGGCTCCCTCCTATTGACTTTGGGCGGTGGAGCAACTGTTCCATCCAAACTGCAATGTAAATTAACTGTCTGAATATGCATGCATGATTACATTAGTATATGTTTGGAGAGTTACATTGTCTATGGCAGGTACATGATACTTTATGTACATGCATAATGCAACAGAACAGAATGCAAAGCATGTTGTATAAATGTCATAACATACACTTTGACAGGAACACACGTGATATTGATGTACTGTTTTCCACATACATACATACATACATACATACCTAACATGATATCGGCTTTAGTTCACTGTGACAATAGAATACGGGCGGTGCTCTCAGATGCCAACCATTAGCCAGTGTATTGGTCTGACACCAAAAGATCACACAACGAATTTAGAGCAATTCTCTTTTAACATCCTCGTATCCTACATAAGATCCTTCGCCGGAGTAATCAACCACAGCCTAATGCCCCATTAACTGACTATACTGAAAAAAAGATTTGGATCCATATAGCTGTGCTCTGTGCCGCATGGCTTGTTCTGCATTTGTTGCTATTGGAATAAAGTTAGACAGTTCCCGTCCGCATTCAACTGTCCCCTTTTGATAAACTAAAACAAGTTGCCTGCTAAAACAACTTGGCTACGTGTAAGTAATATTTTGACTGCCTGATTAGGAAAAAAAGGCTGCATTTCCAACAATCATTTAGGCGTATTTCACCTTGTGGCTGTGATGGTCTGACTCACTGGGTAACATAACAACAGCCCAGGAGAGGTCCTACATTGATTGCCCCAGTTCCACTGCAACCGTTGTCATAACCATCATTGCTGTACTAATCATTCAAATAGTTCTAAATTGCAGTGGGACCAACAACTAATTAGGCCTACAGCAAACTAGGCTACAACAAAGATCAGGTACAACCTCTAACAAAACGCCCAAAACAACCCAATCAACTGCAAATGTTCTCATGGCACTGTTTTGGTGTAGTTTTCCTTTGGGATCATTTGTGTAGGACAGCTTCTTGTTTCCTAAGGAATTGCATTAACCAGTTTAAACAGTTTTACAGGCCTTTTTAAGGACGATTTGATAAATGGCTTAAAAAGTAGGCTATACTGTGTGTAGCATACCTTGGTTGACTAACATAAGGTTACACAGGTTAATCATCACTCGGGCCTTTTCAGAGTATTGTTTGGGTTAGGCCACCACAGTGACGTAGTCTTCTTAAGAATAAAGCAATAGGTCAATTGTGAACAATACAATGCATCAATATGGTAACATACACTATTGAAGAAGAGTAGCCTATAGACCTAATTGGATGGTTCACTGGAAAATGTAAAGTAGGTTAAAAGAATTCCAGTTTTACCTCCAATCTTTAATTTGATTGAAAGTATTTTTATTTTCTCACACAGAGTTTACAGAGATACCGCCTGACGCCAGTGAATGCAAAAGCCAAGGGAGAGACCAGTGTGCTGTGACCAACATAAGCATGAGCAACAATAGTGGAATTGGCGGTGTGCCTTCTAAGTCCCCCATTGAAACTGATGCAAACTGATACAAATATTTGAATCATGCCACAATTGTACTACACAATACTAAACAAGGTTGGAATGTTGCTATATCAATTCAATAAAAGACAATAATCAGTTATTTTGACACAAAAAAAGTACAAATCTGTTGAAATCGTACTGTGGATGTAGACCCCAGAATTTCCTGGTTGCTAAATTCGCCTAATATCAGTTTATGTAACAAAACAAGCATAGAAATCCCAGAACTGACAAGGTAAAAAAATCTCTCGTTCTGCCCCTGAACAAGGCATTTAACCCAATGTTCCTAGGCCGTCATTGAAAATAAGAATTTGTTCTTAACTAACTTTCCTAGTTAAATAAAGGTAAAATAAAAATAGAAAATAGAAAATGTAGAGAAGTCAGTGCTAGTAAGGGGGGTAAAGTCAAGTGGAAGTGTTTGAAGCTGGTGCACAAAACTGAAAGTAAAAGATGTCAAACCAAAATGTGAAATAGAGCACATAGAACAGATCTACAGCTTCTTAGACTTGAATTTCAATGAGAATGGCAGATCTATAACTAACATTTCTATGTGAATGTGGTCTGTCCCTTATGAAAAAAAGATTGCAGTCAGAGTGCAGTATAGGCTGCAAAAACTGAGTCCAAAATAACACCTTTTTTTTACGGCAGTAGTTTTGCAGTGTAACTGGAGTTACAGTGCAGTATAACTGCAGTTCAACAGCAGTACAATGCAGTTATTCTGCAAGTACAGTACTGCGAGTCGACTGCAGTTAGTGCACTTTCAAAATTGCAATATTTTTTTGTAAAGGGTCGCTCAAAAAGTAACATATTGCAGATTTTAATGGGGTATCAGCCTACTCAGTGACACTCACAGAACACAGGTAGCGTCATCGCTCTTATGGGGAACTGGGGAAAATCACCTTCCCAGTCAGTTTATTTATTGTCTATACATCCACGTTGCGATTTCAAATAAGCGCGATTTTTTGTCTTTTGTAGAATTTATAAAACAACACTCCAACTTTGTTTAGCATTATTTTGTACAAGTGTGTCATGATTCCACTATTTCCATCCCTTTGCATCAGTTTCAATCGGAGACATTTATTTTGAAGGTTAACCGCCGATTCCACTACTGTTGTTCACGCTAATATTATTCACGAACCCACGTGTGGTTACGCGCAGAGATCAGAGAGAGGAGAGACTGGAGCGAGCCGCACAGCTGTAAAACCGGTTTCTACTTGTTATCACAACCACAAAGTCATAATTGGCTATATCGTAACAATTCATAATATAACAAAAAATTGCTTTTTGTTATTTATGTAAGGTTAGGCATACGCATAGCAGTGTGGTTAAGGTTAGGTTTAACATCACATTTTAAGAAGATAAACTGTAGCAATAGGCGGGGTTTATGACTTTGTGGCTGTGGTAAGGACCCCGTTAAACATACGGCCACAGGATTTCCGTCTTCGCGTGAATACTGGCGACTATAACCAGGTATATTCTGCTTAACAAAGTCAGTATCTGTAAGCATATTTGTCACATTACAAGACGAGTCATAGTTTTGCTTTGGACTTCCAGTGTTGGAAACAAGCTACTTTATTTTAGGTTGGCGCACTCCACAGTTGATCCACAGCACGGTATCGATGGCTGAGGCACCGGATACCGGGGACCGTGTAACCCCTATCGTTCATAGCTCTACGGATTCACCCACGGCGATACTGGTGCCACCAACCTTAGAAGAGCTGGCTGAGGAGGAGGACGTTTTCCTGCCCGAAATGGTATCGCCTTGTCCAGTCTTCAAGACGGGAGAAGTAAAAGAAAAAGTGCCAACTCCGTTGGAAGGTGCGGAGGCATTGACTGCGGAGCAGTTGGATAACGACTTCTTACACCTCACTATTAGGAAGCAGGTTTCATACAGGTAGTACATTTTGAATTTATCCGCACTTCCTGTCTCAATCCCGCACGATATTTCAAATAACTACTTCAGTTGGCTACCAAATGTCTGAAGTTGTCTCTAATTTGCAACTTGAAAAAGTCAACATCACCTGCGGCCTGCAGCTCACCTGGTAGCTACTGTACCTTATTTGTAGGCAAGACAACATGTGTTCATGTGAGCTGACACCCCATTTCAATATGGTTCTTCGTCTAATAGATAGGCCTACATTAAAGTTATCATTGGGCTACATGATCCACTACAGTATTTTAATAGCATAATAGCAATATCGCATCTGTCAGCAAGGCCATCCAAATGTTCAGTTACCACAGTGATGGATATCATTCTTACTAAAAGCACCTGTTAATGTCCTTGGGAGTATAGTAAATTCATGTCAGCAATGGGGGATGTCAAGAAAACAACATTCTTCTGTGTCCTCCTCAGTCATAACTTTGAATTTTAATGGAACCGTTATTTAACTAGGCAAGTCAGTTAAGAACAAATTCTTATTTACAAACGACGCCAAACCCGGACGACGCTGGGCCAATTGTGCGCCACCCTATGGGACTCCCAATCACGGTCGGTTGAGATACAGCATAGACCTCACTCCGTTAATTTATGAGCTTTTGGATTAAATACATTATCCTTCATAATCTCCGACTTTTAGGACTGCAAATCTTGCTTCTTATTGGAATCCGGGCTATTTCAAATGGTTTGTAGTATTGTATATTTGGCTGGCTGCCCTCAGGCTATTGTTGGTTTGTTGCAACTCAGTGTGCTGTGCAAGTAAATGACATGACAGAGGGAGCAATTTGCCTGCTAACAGTCTTCTGTCAGGAGGAAGTGATGCACAGAATGACCTTTGACCATGACCCCTTACACATGACCCTTGGACACGTTTTATTAAGCATTCACACAGACATTACTACCACACTCTATTACATTTTAGTCATTTAACAGATGCTCTTTTCCAGAGTTAGTGTATTTCTAGGTAGTGCATTCATCTTAAAATGGCTAGGTTGGACAATCGCATATCTCAGTCATAGTAAGTACATTTTCCCTCAATAAAGTAGCTATCAGCAGAGTCAGTGGTGGGGGGGTCAAGTGCGAGTGTTACTTCACTGGAAAAAAAATGATTTGGCTACAGTACAGGATTTAATGTACAGGAGGATTTTGACAGATATACAGCATAACTGTATAATCTGTCATTGTATAACATCCACCAGACCACTTCATTCAAAATATTTGGTTTGCAATGACAGCGGTTGTGCAGTTTTTCCTCCATAATCCCAACTGTTTCCAGCTTGATTGTAGAGGATGGCGCAATTGTCTGTGCCCCTGACTGACTCATTTTATGTAAGGATTTGAGGGACTATTTTTCTGTGCGGGCTGTGTAGAATGATGTGACTCTAGTCACTGGGTGTTGGTTATTGAGAGTCTGTCACTGCCAGCGGATGCTGTGATGTGTTCGTGGCTCTTATGTAACAGGATGAGAAGCAGCAGCAGCAACAAGGGATCAGGAGGTTTTTTGCATTGTAAATAAGAGGCACTTACTCTGCTTAGTGAGCAGAATGCTGGGCTGGCTGCATCCACTGGCTGACTGGCTGGTCCATAGAGGCCTGATAATGCTGGATGGTTAAGGCTGGCCTGGCAATGAGTGAGGCTGAGGCCATGTCAGTTTGGCTACATAAATGTAGATTACCCATCGCTTTCCTCGGTGTCTGTGACTAACAGCATCAGTACAGTGACTCCACCAACAAGGCCTGGGGTAGTGGTCTCATGTGTGATTCAGATGTTATTAAAGACCAAACAGCACCTGCAGCAGGGGGGAGATGTTGACAGTTAAGGAGATAATGTTATGTGCAATCTGTAACGGATGTGAAATGGCTAGCTAGTTAGCGGGTACGCGCTACTAGCGTTTCAATCAGTTACGTCACTTGCTCTGAAACCTAGAAGTAGTGTTGCCCCTTGCTCTGCAAGGGCCGCGGCTTTAGTGTAGCGATGGGTAACGACGCTTCATGGGTGACTGTTGTTGATTTGTGCAGAGGGTCCCTGGTTCGCGCCCGTGTCGGGGCGAGGGGACGCCGTAAAGTTATACTGTTACACATCCATAAAAAAACAATTCCCCCCCCCCCCCCCAAGTCTCCTATCAGAATCGAGTATTCACCAAAGATGTTGTATAATTGCATAGTAATGATAACTACCTTTTTTGTTTTGATGAAATTGTAGATTTTGTGAAAAGTAGAAATGTGTGATAAATACAAAATGATCTCTGTTGTTTTGAATCTGTACGTACTCCAGCACTTTGGATTTTAAATGATATAAATACTATGAGGCTAACTAGCAGACTGTCAGCTTTAATTTGAGGATATTTTCATCCATATCCGGTGAACCGTTGAGAAATCACAGCAATTTTTGGTCATAGTCACCCCATTTTAGGGGACCAAAAGTATTGGGTCAAATTCAGTTATGTGTATTAAAGTAGGTACAAGTTAAGTATTTGGTCCCATATTCATAGCACACAATGATTACATCAAGATATGGACTCTACACATTTGTTAGATGCATTTGCTGTTTGTTTTGGTCGTGTTTCAGATTATTTTGTGCCCAATAGAAATGTCATGAATACACGTGAGGATCACAATGGGTCAGATCAGCTTGGCAATAGCTGACAATCACCAGACCTTCTCCCACACGCAAAGGGGGGAGGAGGGAACGGTGGGGGTTTTGACACCTCCACTCCCGGTCGTAAATTTTAAGCACTAGAGAATCCTCGATTCAATTCAAGGGCTTTTTTGGCATGAGAAACATATGTTAACATTGCCAAAGCAAGTGAAGTACATAATCAAAAGTGAAACAAACAATAAAAATGAACAGAAAACATTACACTCACAGAAGTTCTAAAAGAATAAAGACATTTAAAATGTCGTGTGTGTGTGTGTATATATATATACAGTGTTGTAACGATGTGAAAGTACAAAAGGGAAAATAAATAAACATAAATATGGGTTGTATTTACAATGGTGTTTGTTCTTCACTGGTTGCCCTTTCCTTGTGGCAACAGGTCACAAATCTTGCTGCTGTGATGGCACACTGTTATTTCACCCAGTAGATATGGGAGTTGATCAAAATTGGGGTGGTTTTTGAATTCTTTGTGGATCTGTGTAATCTGAGGGAAATGTATGTGTCTCTAATATTGTCATACATTTGGCAGGAGGTTAGGAAGTGCAGCTCAGTTTCCACCTCATCTTGTGGGCAGTGTGCACATAGCCTGTCTTCTCTTGAGTCGGGTCTGCCTACGGCGGCCTTTCTCAATAGCAAGGCTATGCTCACTGAGTCTGGGTCAGTCACAGTGGTCAGGTCTTCTGCCACTGTGTACTCTCTTTTTAGGGCCAAGTAGCATTCTAGTTTGCTCAGTTTTTTTTGTTAATTACTTGACACAGTTACTTTCTCACAGGAGCTCACTGTATTGCTCAACCTTAGGTGAATGATTTGTCACTAGGTCTGTCCTATTGTTATACTATGTAACTAAAGGAAACACTTGTAATGCTGTCCAGATGGTGTTTCAGATTGTGTTTCTATTTACAGCAGGGGTTGGAACCGGTTCAGGGAACAGAACTGAAAATCGGAGCAGAACCGTTCTTTTAAAAGCATGGGAACCGGTTAATAACGTTATTTTAGGTTCCTGGCATTTTTCCCCCAGTCCCACATAAAAACATAAAGCGCCTATGCAAAACCCTCACTCTGTCACTCGGAAACATATTCTAGTGTCTGCCTGCCAGCTGAAAGTCTTTGCCAGTGCGTGTGTAGGCTATATACCTGCCCCTCCCCCCCCCTGAAGAATAGGCTACTGTAGCTTACTAGCGTTACAAGTGTGATTCAGAAATTAGGGAGAGAGATTTTCAGAGGAGAATCGATTAACTTTTTTTAATGCTAGTTAAGGATACTGAAGTTACCACGTTTCACATTTAGATTTATTAACTACAAAAAGGAAGACGTGTTTTATTTTAATTCTGGTGCCGCTTTGCACACACAAGCTTGTTAACTAGCTAGCTCTGGTCCAACGTTAAGTCAACTTTCTGAAGTTCAAAGACATGAAAAGTTCCTTAATAGAAGCAGCGCCTCCGTAGGTATAATTCTGTGGCCCTATTCAGATAATGCATGTCATAACAACAAGATGCCCAGCGCTTCAAGCCAAGCCTCCTCCACCCACTCTCATTTCAGCTACAGGTGTCTGTCCAATGTATGTAGTCAACTGTATACAGTGGGGAGAACAAGTATTTGAAACACTGCCGATTTTGCAGGTTTTCCTACTTACAAAGCATGTAGAGGTCTGTAATTTTTATCATAGGTACACTTCAACTGTGAGAGACGGAATCTAAAACAAAAATCCAGAAAATCACATTGTATGATTTTTAAGTAATTCATTTGCATTTTATTGCATGACATAAGTATTTGATACATCAGAAAAGCAGACTTAATATTTGGTACAGAAACCTTTGTTTGCAATTACAGAGATCATACGTTTCCTGTAGTTCTTGACCAGGTTTGCACACACTGCAGCAGGGATTTTGGCCCACTCCTCCATACAGACCTTCTCCAGATCCTTCAGGTTTCGGGGCTGTCGCTGGGCAATATGGACTTTCAGCTCCCTCCAAAGATTTTCTATTGGGTTCAGGTCTGGAGACTGGCTAGGCCACTCCAGGACCTTGAGATGCTTCTTACGGAGCCACTCCTTAGTTGCCCTGGCTGTGTGTTTCGGGTCGTTGACATGCTGGAAGACCCAGCCACGACCCATCTTCAATGCTCTTACTAAGGGAAGGAGGTTGTTGGCCAAGATCTCGCGATACATGGCCCCATCCATCCTCCCCTCAATACGGTGCAGTCTTCCTGTCCCCTTTGCAGAGAAGCATCCCCAAAGAATGATGTTTCCACCTCCATGCTTCACTGTTGGGATGGTGTTCTTTGGGGTTGTACTCATCCTTCTTCTTTCTCCAAACACGGCGAGTGGAGTTTAGACCAAAAAGCTCTATTTTGTCTCATCAGACCACATGACCTTCTCCCATTCCTCCTCTGGATCATCCAGATGGTCATTGGCAAACTTCAGATGGGCCTGGACATGCGCTGGCTTGAGCAGGGGGACCGAGTTCAAACAGGTGCAGTTAATATAGGTAATGAGTGGAGAACAGGAGGGCTTCTTAAAGAAAAACTAACAGGTCTGTCAGAGCCAGAATTATTACTGGTTGTTAGGTGATCAAATACTTATGTCATGCAATAAAATGCAAATGAATTACTTAAAAATCATACAATGTGATTTTTGTTTTAGATTCCATCTCTCACTGTTGAAGTGTACCTATGATTAAAAAGTACAGACCTCTACATGCTTTGTAAGTAGGAAAACCTGCAAAATCAACAGTGTATCAAATACTTGTTCCCCCACTGTAGCTTGCCCGCACCATAGCAAGCTGCTCTATCCGCACTGATTGAAGTAATTTAATGTCGAGCCAAGTGTTAAAAAAATTGATATTTCAGAGGTTTAGAGAAGAACGATATAAACCATTACTTTTTGGGGGGTTCGAACCGGTTCAGAACTTTATTTTGCTGGTCTGAACAGTGGAATGGGGGGGGGGGAAATGGTTCTGTTCAGAACGAAACGATTGGAAAGTAATCTGTTCCAACCCCTGATTTATAGTAACAGTCCTGATCATTTGGACCGCCAAGCATTCCGCTGTCTGAATGCTAAATTGTCCTTGATGGTATTTGGGGTAGGCTCAAGGACACAGAAAGGGGCGTGCTCTTCTGTCCAGCAGATTAAAACTGGGGGAAATCGAAAAGTTAGAAAATGAACACATCCACGAATGGCAGCAAATTATAAATCCCCAATTTTCCTCAATCTTTAAACTAGGATGAATTAGACCTACTTTCTAGGCAACCAGACAAATAGGTTTCTTTCTATTTAATCTCAATGGGATTAACCTGGTAAATAAATGGTGCCATGCAGTGTAAGTAAGGGTAAAGGATGACTGAGAGGTTACAAATTGATCCCTTCAATTTGAATCTAAATTGAGGGAACCTATGGCATACTATATTTCTGTTGGACGAGATCTTTGGTGATCTCTTACTGTATATGCAAATAAACTGTACGGATTGTTTGGATTTTGTTTGTGGAGAAATGGGAGCAACAGATTAAGGTAGAGATTTTTAATTCCATTTCATCACAGAATGTTGTTTCTGGTGTTCAGGATGAGGTTGAGTTTATCCTGAGCTTTAGATCAGATCACCAACACATCAAGCCTGTTCCACTAGTTTGTCGTAAGTGGGTCGTAACTCTACATCCAACGTAAAATGTGCTTTATGCCGTAGCAAAACATACCTGTTGCACCACCTGGGCGTTAGCCCTTCTATGAGCTACGCCTGCGATGATCTTCTTTTATGATATGCACAGACAATAATAGCAATCTATATTTTCAAGAGGATGTGAGTCTCGTGCTCATATATCACAACCTCCGCTGGCTTCGCTTTGTTTCCCTTGAATCCTAGTCGGGCTATAGCCTCGGCTACTACGCGAGCGAAGAGCAAAATAACCACCTTTTTATGCTAGGCAAGCATAGGCTACGTAACATGCTAGCAAAATGTTCCGATAACACTGTTAGACGAGCAAACTAGACAACAGATTATCGTCATGAACACTCAACTCAATTTGGCTAACATTTTACCAGCCTAATTGTAGCCAAATATCTAAATGTAAATTCTGTCAAAACAAAAATCTGACATTGATTGATTTATCAAGATGTCCCCATGCTTGTCTCAAAGCAGAGCGATAGTGCTGTCCCAATCATAACGGTGCTGAAATGATAGTTGACTACACCCGGATATTGCTTTAAATTATTTAAAAAAAAAATAATGGTTGGATGAATTTGGGAGTTTCAATAAACAGCGATATGATAAATGCCTTCAATGACATTAGTCTACTTTATTCCAAAATGTTCATAATTCAGTGATATTCATTCCCACAATAATTATTGATTGATCCATCCAGTTGTCGTTAAGAAAACGTACATGCATAGTGGCGGGCTTTGCGAAGTGATGGGGCATCCCTCGCAAAGGTTAGAACTGCCACGAGGATGGTAACAGCCTAGTAACGGGTACTGCGTAGCAACCATCATAAATGAAGCATCAATGCTCCATGAACCCGCATTGCTTACGCCGGACTTAGCTACGACTAGTCTTATTTTTGGTTGGTGCAACAGGTGTGAATTCTCACCCCGAAGTCGGACGTAGCTACGCCCGACCTAACATTTCAGACCAACCTTTTTTTACACCCAACTGGTGCAACCGGCCCTGCAGATGATTCAGTGATGAAAACCGATGAGATTGTTTAATCGCAGAGACCTATGATATATTGTATTCTGTGGAGACAGTGTTGGCCTACGTAGATGTTGAATCCAATACCGGACCAGATCCATTCATACTGAAATGAACCAGCACCAGCTGTGCCTCCCTCAGTAAAGACTGCACGACGACGTGCACTACACGGCCTATTGAAATGCATAATGACATTAAAGCCACCAGGCCTCTCCTGAAATATGGATAATACCCTTTGTACTCGTTTCCTGAGTCTTTTGCATGTTATAAAGATGAAGGAAATTGTCATCCTGTCATTGACATTGGGTCACTCGGTGTTGACGCAAAATCAAGTTTAACAGGCTGTATTTACACTGAATAAACAGACAAGGCTAATTTCAGCTCATGTTAGGTCTTCTGTTTCTGTGCCATGGGTCGTACGCCTATAAGGCAGGTCATTACGGCTCTATTGACACTCTGATTAAGGTTGTTTGTGGTTTGATTGAGGGAGATGCAGGGCTACAGGCCCTCCTAATGAAGGGAACTGTCTCGTCTGGACTCAACATCGACCAATGACACTAATGGATGCTGCCCGTTAAACCCTCCTCTCCAGAGTTATTTGTAAATACCCGCATTTACCAAATTTTTTTGTGATTATTGCGCTGCACTCAATTACTAACAGGGTACATTTCCATTTAAACAACAAACCCTGACTTTAAAAAAAAGAACTGTAAAGAAATACATGTGAATTTTGTGTGTCAGAAAAATAGGTGTGGGCTAGACAGAGGTACAAACACTACCGGTCAAAAGTTTGGGGTCACTTAGAAATACCCTTGTTTTTGAAAGAAAAGCACTTTTTTGGGGTCCATTTTAAAATAACATCAAATTGATCAGAAATACAGTGTAGATATTGTTGTAAATTACTATTGTAGCTGGAACCAGCTGATAAAAAAAGGGGGAATATCTACATAGGCCCATTATCAGCAACCATCACTCCTGTGTTCCAATGGCACGTTGTGTTAGCTAATCCAAGTTTTTCATTTTAAATGGCTAATTCATCATTAGAAAGCCCTTTTGCAATTATGTTAGCACAGCTGAAAACTGGTGTTCTGATTAAAGAAGCAATTAAACTAGTTGAGTATCTGGAGCCTCAGCATTTGTGGGTTCAATTACAGGCTCAAAATGGCTAGAAACAAACACCTTTCTTCTGAAACTCGTCAGTCTATTTTCGAGAAATGAAGGCTGCCAAGAAACTGAAGATCTCGTACAATGCTGTGTACTACTCCCTTCACAGAACAGCTCAAACTGGCTCTAACCAGAATAGAAAGAGGAGTGGGTGGCCCCGGTGCACAACTGAGCAAGAGGACGAGTACATTGGAGTGTCTAGTTTGAGAAACAGACGCCTCACAAGTTCTCAACTTGGCAGCTTCAGTAAATAGTACCTGCAAAACACCAGTCTCAACGTCAACAGTGAAGAGGCGACTCCGGGATGCTGTCTTTCTTTATTTCTGATCAATTTGATGTTATTTTAATGGACCAAAAAATGTGCTTTTCTTTTTAAAAAACAAGGACATTTCTAAGTGACCCCAAACTTTTGAACGGTAGTGTATGTCACATGTATCTCTGACCACGACAGGTTTTTGTTCTCTGACCATGACTCTCTCACAACTCGGTGCCCAAAACGGAAAGGTTCTGGTGGCCTATTTTACTCTGCCAGGGCTCTGAATTGTCTGATTCTACAAAGACTGCCCTGTCTGTGGGAGTCATTTATTATTTCTCACAGTCAAGTAATCTGGTTTTCCAGGAAGTGTCTGCAGCCATAAAGGACCAGTTAATACTGTATTTTCCTCTCTACAGAGGCTAAACAGGTCATTGTGTCTGTTCAAACTCAAAATCAATACCTGCTCTATGGCAGTGTTTCCCAACCCTGGTCCTCGAGCACCCCCATCAGTACACAGTTTCGTTGTAGCCCTCGACAAACACCTCATTCAACTCATTGCGGGCTTGATGATTAGTTGACGAGTTGAATCAGCTATGCTTGTCCAGGGTTGGGAAACACTGCTCTATGGAAACAAAAGTTATTAGAGAACATTGGGGAACAGCTGGTATGAAACTCTGAACCTCATCTTGAATGACTCAACTCAGGCCAGAGCTCTGTTTGCTGTGGACTAGATAGGTTGGCATGTGAGAGTATTCAGGCCAGCCGCTCCCAGACTGTACTTCATGACTAATATTTCAAATAAATACACTGCTCAAAAAAATAAAGGGAACACTTAAACAACACAATGTAACTCCAAGTCAATCACACTTCTGTGATATCAAACTGTCCACTTAGGAAGCAACACTGATTGACAATACATTTCACATGCTGTTGTGCAAATGGAATAGACAAAAGGTGGAAATTATAGGCAATTAGCAAGACACCCCCAATAAAGGAGTGATTCTGCAGGTGGTGAACACAGACCACTTCTCATTCCTATGCTTCCTGGCTGATGTTTTGGTCACTTTTGAATGCTGGCGGTGCTCTCACTCTAGTGGTAGCATGAGACGGAGTCTACAACCCACACAAGTGGCTCAGGTAGTGCAGCTCATCCAGGATGGCACATCAATGCGAGCTGTGGCAAGAAGGTTTGCTGTGTCTGTCAGCGTAGTGTCCAGAGCATGGAGGCGCTACCAGGAGACAGGCCAGTACATCAGGAGACGTGGAGGAGGCCGTAGGAGGGCAACAACCCAGCAGCAGGACCGCTACCTCCGCCTTTGAGCAGGAGGAGCACTGCCAGAGCCCTGCAAAATGACCTCCAGCAGGCCACAAATGTGCATGTGTCAGCATATGGTCTCACAAGGGCTCTGAGGATCTCATCTCGATACCTAATGGCAGTCAAGCATCCTCTGGCGAGCACATGGAGGGCTGTGCGGCCCCACAAAGAAATGCCACCCCACACCATGACTGACCCACCGCCAAACCGGTCATGCTGGAGGATGTTGCAGGCAGCAGAACGTTCTCCACGGCTTCTCCAGACTCTGTCACGTCTGTCACATGTGCTCATGTGCTCTGTGTGAACCTGCTTTCATCTGTGAAGAGCACAGGGCGCCAGTGGCGAATTTGCCAATCTTGGTGTTCTCTGGCAAATGCCAAACGTCCTGCACGGTGTTGGGCTGTAAGCACAACCCCCACCTGTGGATGTCGGGCCCTCATACCACCCTCATGGAGTCTGTTTCTGACCGTTTGAGCAGACACATGCACAGTTGTGGCCTGCTGGAGGTCATTTTGCAGGGCTCTGGCAGTGCTCCTCCTGCTCAAAGGAGGAGGTAGCGGTCTTGCTGCTGGGTTGTTGCCCTCCTACGGCCTCCTCCACGTCTCCTGATGTACTGGCCTGTCTCCTGGTAGCGCCTCCATGCTCTGGACACTACGTTGACAGACACAGCAAACCTTCTTGCCACAGCTCGCATTGATGTGCCATCCTGGATGAGCTGCACTACCTGAGCCACTTGTGTGGGTTGTAGACTCCGTCTCATGCTACCACTAGAGTGAGAGCACCGCCAGCATTCAAAAGTGACCAGAACATCAGCCAGGAAGCATAGGAATGAGAAGTGGTCTGTGGTCACCATCTGCAGAATCACTCCTTTATTGGGGGTGTCTTGCTAATTGCCTATAATTTCCACCTTTTGTCTATTCCATTTGCACAACAGCATGTGAAATGTATTGTCAATCAGTGTTGCTTCCTAAGTGGACAGTTTGATTTCACAGAAGTGTGATTGACTTGGAGCTACATTGTGTTGTTTAAGTGTTCCCTTTATTTTTTTGAGCAGTGTATTTTTATTATGTGTGTTTTTAAAATGCCGGGCAGTTAATTTAGTATGTTTTTGTTTTGAAGTCAGGGAGAGCAATGATATGTGAAAAAATGAACACTCCACACAATTTGTTTAGATCTTCCACTTCTCTAGCAATCCTACCGGGATCTGGTGAATCCAATATCCTTCTATCGGAATACCTCTTCCCATTTGTCAAGTTTGCAAATAAAATACTGCAGTTTCAAATGAAATCAAGAACCTTTGGGAAACGGCAGCACTCCAAAATGTTTTTAAAGCAGACAAAACTACGTCGCCTCATTTCACGTTTTTTATTTTTTTTAAATGGCCGTGCAAGGTAATGCGTTTCCGCAGTTATGCCTTCATCAGATGCATAATTTGATGCTCTGAAGGCATAACTTCCGGAAAGCGTGTTAGCCTGGCCAAAAATAAAAAGATGAAACGAGGTAACGTCTTTTAAAAATTTTTAAAAAACACATTTGAGTGCAGATGTTGTTCTTGAACTTGGGATTTCATTTGAAGCCATTGTCACATATGGCAGACCATCCAGCTAATAAAGCGATAGCGCACCTGTTACCCACTAGAAAATACTGTAGCTCTCAGCAACAGCTGAGAAGGGGCACTCTTCTCTCTCCACTGTTGATAATTATGTTTCGTCTCCCATCTTAGGAGGACCCGTAATTACCTTAACCAGGGAATTAAATTGGGAGGAAATAATGTTATCTTTTCTTTGAAGGATAGGCTACACAAACACACCTACACTCCCACCCACGCACACACACAGATACAGACATGCACACAGAAACACACACAGATACAGACATGCACACAGATACAGACATGCACACAGAAACACACACAGATACAGACATGCACACAGAAACAAACAAACAAACATAAGAGAAAAGGAAAAAAGTTGATTCCTACAATTTTGAAAAGGAAATTACAGCTGATGATGAAAGGATGTCCGGTTTTCATGGCGCGCCTAAGAAATCAATGCACCATACAATCAAATCAAATAATTTTTCATTTGCGCCGAATACAACCGGTGCAGACTTTACCGTAATCTTCTTGCGTACGAGCCCTTCCCCAACAATGCAGAGTAAAAAAGTAAAACCATTTGCTATATTAAAAAAGGAAATTGTAACATAATACAATAACGAGGCTATATACAACCAATATCAGTACCGAGTCATTCTGCAGGGGTACGAGGTAGAGGTAAAATGTACATGTAGGCAGGGTTAAAAGTGACTAGGAAATCAGGATGGATAATAAATAGAGTACCAGAAGCGTATGTGAAGAGCTTGAAAGTGTGTCTGTTTTAGAATTTTTGAGGTGAGAATTTGACAGGGTGCAAATAACGACGAGCAGAGGAAGAGAGTGAGCAACTCAATTTGCACTCACTGACTGGCCTCTTTCTTTTCTTATGTTTAAAATATGAGATCTGCCTGGGGAGTGGAGTACCTCTCTGTACCACTCCAGCTGAGTTACAGCTCAGCTACGTTAGGAAGAGAAATGGAGACTGAGAAAATTTGAGGCAAATGAAGACTAGATTTATATGGATCACCAAACTAGGCTTTATCAGCACTACCAATGGGCTTCAGATTGCTATAAGGTTCACCAGAAAATAATGGTTGTGGGCGTTTTTGTTAATTGAGACAAACTGGTTTGCCAATGTTGCCTTCCACTTCCCTCGTTTCCATAACTCCGAAGAGAGCGTCTGTTTTTTGGAGTGCTACCCTCCAACGCTTTTCTGTTGAACAAAAAGGTGACGGTTTATTTGTAATGTAAATAATGTGTGGGGGAAGTAGAGCTCTTCTCCATGGGGAATCAACATTAGAGAGAGAGACTGACTGACTTCACTGATCATATTAAATGTTGTTATTGATGTTACCTGGCAACTGATAATTGATATGACCTTTGACTGTTGGCACACCTCTGGCTGAAATTCTACTCTGAATGTACATGAAGTCGAGCAACATTCAGTGCAGTACATAGCATCGAGTGCAACAGTTATTCTATAGGTCTATCAGTGAGTGACAGGAGAGCCCATCTGGTTTGCACTGCTGTCAGTGAACCGTGGCGGATCGATGAGTCATTCTTCCAGGTTTCTTATAATAGAGATGTACATGTAGTGTCAGACCGTCCTGGCATTTTGGAAAACGTTACTTTTAATATCACACCTAATGGTCTCAAATCAAATTTTATTTGTCACATGCGCCGACTACAAGTGTACACCTTACCGTGAAATGCTTACTTACAAGATCCTTAACAAACAATGCAGTTCAAGAAATAGAGTTTAGAAAATATTTACTAAATAAACGAGTCTTTATTTTTTTATATATATATAAAAAAAAAAAATCTAACACAAAAAAAGTAACACAATAAATGTACATAACAATATGGTTTGCTGTTTAAGAACACGTCAGTCTATACTGTATGACCACCCTATCCCATGCTGCCTGAAATGAAACCAGAAGGGATGATGATGATGGAGAGAGAGAGAGAGCGTGGGCACACTCTCCAACCCCACTTCTGAGTGGGCTTCAGTTTCGACGGCACGACTCACATTTGGATATAGGTGAGTGGCGAGGGGGGGGGGGGGCCTAGCTGCTGAAGGGAGCCCACACACAGAACGCCCATTCTTGGCAGAGGTCCAAGCTTACCACGAGGGGATGTTTCTGTATTGTGTACACTGTACGGAGAAATAAACACAGAACAGCTGACTTCAGTGAAACAGCCGTAGCATCTCTCTCTCTACTCTCAGGATTAGACTACAGTGAATTAATGAAGCGTTGTCCTAGCAAGGTTATCGTGTTTTCTGGGCTGTCCATCTCAGTTCTGTTCTAATGGCAGATGAATGACAAGACGGCTGCTGTAACTGTACTGAAGCGCTGTCTTCGGGTGTTATTGACTGTGTTTAGCACATTGCGTTGACAGTCGACAGTTTATACAAGTCTTAGTCGTTGTAAGAACCCCAAGGAATATGTGGGGTTCCTTAACTGAGTAATCTCCAGGTTGTTCTAGGTAAATGCCCTTTCTGCAATATGTGAAGCGTTGACATACTGCACCCAGGTAGGAAGCAGCTGTGGTTCAGCTCCTCGTTAGAAAGCCTCAGGGATATTCTGCTGTATAACTCTGGCTCGGCAGAATTCTCCACTGCTGTAGTTTGACCCTCCAAAGTGCGGTCTCGCGTCGTGCATTACATATCCCCGTTTCTTATTCTGCATGATGTTCTTTCAGCTGCCGTACAGTATACTTACACACCACTTGTATGTACCTCTTTTTATTTCAGACTTGCGCCTGTGGCGATCAGTAAAGTGTAGTGTCTCTTTTGTCCTCTCTGCCACTGAAGAGGTTGTCACGTAATAGTAAGTGTTGGACTCAGATGGAGGTTTTGATGTGCCGCTGGGTCAGATCGCCGGCCTTTCGACCCAGCTTGCAGCACCCCAGGACGCTAAGAGTCCTGATGAGACCGAGTCTGTCAGTTGCTTTTACCTGTCAGCCTATCTGAGAGCCGGAAGTCTGCCTCGGACAAAGTGGATGGTTTATTCGTGAGCACGGAGATGAGGGTGTGACAGGAAGATTATTGAAAAGGAAAAGGCGCAGCGCTCGCTCACCATTTAAAAAAAAAAAAAAACTTTTATTTGAGCAGATATTAAAAGCGTGACGTTTTGCCTTTCATCAATGGCTTTCAATGGTGACAGAAAGAGACCACTTTCTAATAGGATATGTGTTTTAGACCAAAATAATAATGGAGGCTACACACAGCCATGTTTTTAGGGCTATGTGTTATTTTCTTCCATGAACTATGTGGGGAAATTGTTAGTCTTTTAGGTGATGGTCTGATTATCAGATTTGTTCTGCTCACAAGGTGGTTTATTCAGTCTGCTGCTTGTTCTGCTTCAGCAGGTCATGGTAACTTGGCAGGAACTGGAATGTAAATGAGCTAGGCCTATTGAAAGACGTATGGCAAAGTAGGTTATTTCTTGCCGATTGGATTGGAATAGTACAAGAGAGCTCGGGAATGTTCTAATATGGAACATTGATTAGCAGCATGACCTTATTCAATGAAATATGGGACATTTATTACACACGTTTTGTTTGCCTTATACAAGATCCTCTCGGAAACAAGATGACACATATGAAGACTTATCCTATCTTAAAATTGGTGATTCCCCCACCCACCTTGTCACATCTTAGCGTGGTCCCAGATCTGTTTGGGCTGTCTTGCCAGCACCTATGGTCGTTGTCGTTACCAAACCTAGTTGGTCCATGGGTGGAGATGATATACAATGCCCTCTAGTGGATATAGTTTGAAAGACATGAAATGTCCTGAAGTGACCCTGAAATGTTAATTTGTTGAGTGACAATGGTCACCTGTGCTTTTAAGCCAGATGTGCATTTAAAAGGAGTAGGTTATAAGTACTTCAAGGCCTTATCTCTCTTTTTTTCCCACAGACCAAATGAGTCTGTGAATAAATGCACAGGGCCATTGATGAGAGAGGGAGGGAGAAAGGGAGAGGGACGGAGAGAGGGAGAGGGAGACGTGGGGTAGAAAGGGGAGGGGGAGATTCTCTTTCATCAGGAGAACATAAGAGACTGAGAGCGGAACCCTTTGGTCGGCAGAAATTGGCTAACAATTCAGATGAAAGTCTAGGGCAAAACATACACATGTATCATGTCTAGCTAACAAGAGAGACTGTACAGAGAAACAAAATGGAGAGCCATCCTGCGGGACATGCATCACTCCACCTTCCCTCACCATCTACTCTCATCTTTGATCATCTACACGTGTGTGTGTGTTGCATGTACTAATTAAGTAATTTAGCAATGTTGGTGGATTTTCTTTCACCCGTAATTGACTTCATTATTGGGATTCATGCCTTGCCGGTGTTAAAATCGAGCCTGGTGTGACTCTGAGGTCAGTGACTCAACAAATAATTGCTCAATTTCCAAACCGCTCTGGCAGCAGGGCGTGAACGCACAGCACAGTACAGTCAGAGAGGGAGTCAGAGCTCAGACTAGTTGTTCTTTTCGCAGCAGTGATCTGAGTGGCACTTGGCTCAATGCAGCTATCTCTCTGTGGTCTATGAGACTGCTAACCCATCTCATTGTTCCTCACTTTAGCCTCCTTCAAATTCAGTCAGCATTTCTCAAGGAGCCGGCATGTGAATATCTTGCCGCCCTAAGCTTCACACACTTAAACAGCTGAAGTAGCATAAGGTCAGTGTAACGCATACTCATTAAACTTTTCTGATGGTAACGTCTGACGGTAGAAAGCTTCGAGGATAAGGGATTATGTTAGATGCTATGCCGTGGACACTACACATTACGAAGAGCTACTGTGTTCCATGCTGACATATGAGACAGACCTTCTGTAATATACACTGAACGAAAAAATATAAACACAACATGTAGAGTGTTGATCCAATGTTTCATGAGCTGAAATATAAGATCCCAGAAATGTTCCATACCCATAAAAAAGCTTATTTCTCTCAAATGTTGCACACGCATTTGTTTACTCCCCTGGTAGTGAGCATTCCTACTTTGCCAAGATCCACCTGACTGGTGTGGCATATCAATAAGCGGATTAAACAGCATGATCATTACACAGGTGCACCTTGTGCTGGGAACAATAAATGGCCACTCTACAATGCAACAGATGTTTTGAGGGAATATCTGCAGGAATATCCACCAAAGCTGTTGCCAGACCAATGTCGTTTTACAGAATTTGGCAGTACGTTCAACCAGCCTGACATCCACAAACCACGTGTAACCACACCATCCCAGGACCTCCACATTCGGCTTCTTCACTTGCGGGATCGTCTGAGACCAGCCACCCGGACAGCCGGTGAAACTGTGGTTTTGCACAACCGAAGGATTTCTTCACAAACTGTCAGAAACCGTCTCAGGGAAGATCACCTGTGTGCTCGTTGTCCTCACCAGTTTGGCGTTGTAACCAACATCTTCAGTGGGCAAATGCTCACCTTCCATGGCCACTGGCATGCTAAAGAAGGTTGCTCTTCACGGATAAATCCCGGTTTCAACTGTACAGGGCAGATGGTGTCGTGTGGGCGAGCGGTTTGCTGATGTCAACATTGTGAACAGAGTGCCTCATAGTGGTGGTGGGGTTATGGTATGGGCAGTCATAAGCTACAGACAACAAACACAATTGCATTTTTATTGATGGCAATTTGAATGGACAGAGATACCGTGACGAGATCCTGAGGCCCGTTGTTGTGCCATTCCAGTGCCGCCATCACCTCATGTTTCTGCACGGTCCCATTTCCCAAGGATCTGTACACAATTCCTGTAAGCTGAAAATGTACCAGTTCTTCCATGGCCTGCATACTTACCAAACATGTCACCCATTGAGCATTTTTGGGATGCTCTGGATCAACGTGTATGACAGAGTTCTAGTTCCCACCAATATCCAGCAACTTAGCACAGCTATTGAAGAGGAGTGGGACAACATTCTATAGACCACAATCAATAGCCTGAGCAACTCTATGCGAAAGAGATGTCTCTGCATGAGGCACACCAGATACTGACTGGATTTCCGATCTACGCCCCTACCTTAAAAAAAGATATTAAAAAAAGATATCTGTGACCAACTGATGCATATCTGTATTCCCAGTCGTGATATCCATAGATTAGGGCCTAATGAATTCAATTTATTGAGTTCCTTATATAAACTGTAACTTTGAATTTGGTGCATGTTTTATGATTTTGTTCAGTGTAGCTATACCCCCAATCGATCAAAACCTAGAGCCAAACTAGTCTGTTCGTCTCAACCACTTTAGCGAACATTGATTATTACTCACGTAACCACGGTTCTATGACCTAAGCATCGCATTCACTTGACTACTTAAAAATCCACCGCGTGCTGCTTTTAATCTGCTGGTGGGATGGATCCAGCCCGGTGGGCATATTTTGCCCAGGACTGATCTATATGATGATAGGGCATCAGGTTGTCCCTGTCCCTAACTCTGATCTCAGACCTGAAGAGATAAGAGACCAGATGGTCACCATGACAGATGTCGGTCTTAGCTTTTTCTCTTTTTATGTTCTGCCTATCCTCTCTGTTTCTCACCCACATTTCCTGTGTCTGTCTGTCTCTCTCACATTCTCTTACTCATGTTGTCTTTTACAGCAATCACTTTTCACATGTAAGGTGGTGCAGCAGCCCGGTCTGCTCTGCTCCTCGTCTTTCTGCTCACACAGCGCTACACCATCAGCCAGGAATGCAAGCTAAATCAAGGAGGCTGGGAGACAAACGAAGATATCTCTCCCCTCCATCCTCTCACTTCCAACTGTTTATAGTTGTAATACGTGTGCCAAGCAATAAGTGACATTCAACTAAACTTGTCTGCCCATTAGCTTTTACAATTGCGATACCGTCCAATCCGGGAATACAACTCTGAGGTCAAAAGTTTAGGCATACTGTAACTGTACTGTAGGATTCAAGGCCTTTCATTTTTAGTGCTACATGCTGTATAAATTTTCTCATTGCCCTCCCCATCAACTATCAAAGATAAACATTGGGGGTAGCGGGAATGTCCTCCAGCTGTCTAAAAATAGCCAGCAACTTAATCAGTTTGGCCATGTTTTATTTTTACCATGTTTTTGGCATGCTCTCCCCTTGCGTGCGTGCACTCTCTCTCTCTCCCTCACACACTCTCACACTCTCACTCTCACTCACTCACTTACTGGCTTATGTCACAAGCCATGAGGAAGTCATGAAACAGGAAGTGAGCAGAAGTGAACGGGGTGGGGGGGAGAAATAAGATAGTCCTGAGAGACAGACGGCGCAGTTGTCAGTTGGACTGGAGCTCCGTAACTCGTTGCTAGGTTTGTGTTGGGGGCTGACACAGGAATGCTAGACAGGACAAGGAAGACTGCTCTTTGGTGAGCCGCCGCAAAGGAAGCCAGAGAGGGGACTACGGACTGGATATGTGGGGTCACCGGGGGAAGTGGGACGTCCCTCCAACCCCTCCGCTTGCCCCCACTCACAGGTAGTGGTGTGTGCTCTTTACTTCCCCTTTTGGTGTTTTGGTCACAAACCACCAATGGCCAGAACGTACTATGGAAACATTTCTCTATATTTTGGTTTGATTTGTTCAGTGGGACTTTTGGTTTAGTATGTCTAAGAGTATACTCAGTAATGCTTTACCTGGGTTATAGATGCTGAACACTAAGATGGCGTGTTGGAGATAATCTATATTTTCTGTGTTTTGACAGAAAAGGAAGTTGAGGCTGTGTCGAACTTAGAAATGTACTTTTGCAGCGTCCGCTTATAAGTAGCTTGGCCATCCAGCAGGGTGGGATTCATTTATGACATTAAACAGGGCTGTATAAACGTTCCAGAAAGTTGTCCATTATCCCGGGAATTTGACTGGGATGAACCGGGTGAAGACTAATGTCATGCAATGCTGAAGTTGTGCTGTTTTGGGATGATGCTGCTTCTATGACAGTGGGCAATAGTCAAGGCCTGAATGTTTGTTTTGTTCAGGGAAAAGGAGCAGTTTATAGTTCTCATTTCTGCAACATCTGACTTCTGCTCATTTAGATTGGTTGCACAATTCTCCATAAAAAAAGGTGTATATCGTAACATTCACACTTCCTTTGTATATTATCCCCATTTGTCTTAAGACTTTTCAGTCATCTTAATGCGCCCACGTTATATTTACTTAGTACAGGAGGGTGAGTCATTGATTCACCCCTGGGGAGAAATGTAACTCAGTTGCACAACATACCCATGGGGGGGCGCCCTAAACCTCTACTTGTTTCGTTCTGTATCTCCATCTGCTTCTCGGTCTGTCTCGCTTTCTGGGTTTCTGTTTGGTCACGGCGTCATCCGTCATTAGTTGTATAACTGCTGTTCTTTTCACTGTATGCCCTTCTGCCTCAAAGATGGCGTTACTTAACTAGAGGCAATATAGCGGTAATGCACTGTTTTATACAGTAGGCCCATGGTGTGACGCGTTTTCTGTCTGTGACAATTCCATTCTTGGTATAAACGTTCCTATTCTCTTTGAGCTGTCGTGGATCTTCTATTTATGACCGTTGAAACCAGGTTGTGTGTTGCTGTTTGCATCCTTCCACCTCATGTAACACAGCTGAGGGGTATACTAAAAAGGAGGATCAATGAGTTAACCGGCTAACTTTTGATAAACAACCAGAAATAATTACTACTACAAAAAAGAAGCTAAACATAGATATGTATTTTTGGTTGTTGAGTCAATTAGATCATGCCCATTTCAAGCTGATCTTTCTTTAAAAAATAAAGTCATTTCCAAATATTTAGGCAAGTTAGCTAATTGATCCTACTTTGTTGTAAACCCTTCTGATGGAAAGAACTAGGACCAAAACAAAAGCGAATGGAAGAATAGCAGGAAACACCTTGCGGTTCAGTTGTAAAGTGAGTACAACTCCCCCGCTGGTGACATCACTTCCTTCCTGTCAAAGTAGTAGAAAGTGACAACAGGACAGAGAGAGGGGCCATGCTGCTGCTAGTCCCCTAAACTGCCCAGGAATGTGGATGTTTTGGGTGGACCTAAAATAAAATCATGCTTATCTATTTACTTGTTGACAGATCAGCCACTTTGCTGTCTGTGGACTCTGCACTCCTTGTATTTACTGCATAGCCACAATGTAGTAGCCATGCGGTGGCCTGTGTTTTCAAGTGGGATATTCTGATTTTATTCAATCTGCACAGTAAAAGTTGTCTGCTCAGTGCTCAGTATGAGGCCTTCTCCCTCAACCCCACAGGTCCTGGGGTGCTTCCCAATAATCTGTCTGCTTCTCTACATTCCTGTCCCAGTCTACCTCTACCCCTCAAATGCTCCCCCCTCTCCTCCTGGGATATACCAGCCTCAGCATGAATTGCAGCTCTGTTTGGCCCCTTCTAATAGAGCTCACCAGCTCGTAGTCCTAAAAAATGGAAATGAGTTAGCATCATGAGTTTTTTTTTCTTTTCTACCATTCGTTGGCCATTACTATGGGGGAAATGAATGAGGTTTTGGGATAAACACTGAAAATAAGCTCTGCGGTTAACACAGGGTTAGGAGATATTTTCTGTTTTGTTCTATGACATAATATCAGTCAGTTAAAAGGACCTTTATGATTTATGAAACCTTTGTGTGCTTTTTTGGATGATCTAAATGATAAAAAAATAAATAATAATGATGTAAGCTGATGAGGATTCTCATAGAACAAAAAGTATAAAATGTCTTAAGCCTGTGTTTAACACAGATCTTGTTTTCTGCAATTATCCCAAAATCCTATTCATTTCCACATAGGCTTTGGGAAAAAAAACATGATAGTTTTGCCTGCAAAAACAAACCATTACTATTGCTCTATATGGTCAGCTAATTTAATGACCAACTGACCACATCTACTGCGATCCCAATCACAGAGCCTTCTATAATGTAAAGGACTGCTGTCTCGTAGTTTGATAAGATGTTCCCAGTTATCGTCATCATACCTCACAAGCTGACTTTTTTTTAATGGAAATCTCAAATATATCAATGTGCATTCGGAAAGTATTCAGTTCCCTTTTTCCACATTTGTTAGGTTTCAGCCTTATTCTAAAATTGATTGGGAAAAAAATTCCCCTCATCAATCTACACACAATACCCCATCATGACAAAGCAAAAACAGATTTTTAGAAAATTTTGCTAATTTATATAAAATCACATTTACATAAGTATTCAGACCCTTTGCTCAAAACCTTGTTGAAGCGCCTCGAGTCTTCTTGGGTATGACGATACAAGCTTGGCGCGTCTGTATTTGGTGAGTTTCTCCCGTTTCTTTTCTGCAGATCCTCTCAAGCTCTCAGGTTGGATGTGGAGCGTCTCTGCAGACCTATTTTCAGGTCTCTCCAGAGATGTTCGATCGGGTTCAAGTCCGGGCTCTGGCTGGGCCACTCGAGGACATTCAAAGACTTGCCCAAAGCCAGTCCTGCGTTGTCTTGGCTGTGTGCTTAGGGTTGTTGTCCTGTTGGAAGTTGAACCTTTGCCCCAGTCTGAGAACCTGCTCCAGAGTGCTCAGGACTTCATCAAGGATCTCTCTGACTTTGCTCTGTTCATCTTTCCCTCGATCCTAAATAGTCTCAGTCCCTGCCGCTGAAAAACATCCCCACAGCGTGATGCTGCCGCCACCATGTTTCACCATAGGGATAGTGCCAGGTTTCCTTCAGATGTGACGCTTGGCATTCAGGCCAAAGAGTTCAATCTTGGTTTCATCAGACCAGAGAATCAAGTTTCTCATGGTCTGAGAGTCTTTAGGTACCTTTTGGCAAACTCCAAGCGGGCTGTCATGCCTTTCACTGAGGAGTGGCTTCCGTCTGGCCGCTCTACCATAAAGGCCTGGTTGGTGGAGTGCTGCAGAGATGGTTGTCCTTAGAAGATTCTCCTATGTCCACAGAGGAACTCTGACAGACCTCCAGAGTGACCATCGGGTTCTTGGTCTAGGAAGAGTCTTGGTGGTTCCAAACTAATTCCATTTAAGAATGATGGAGGCAACTGTTCTTGGGGACCTTCAATGCTGCAGAAATCATTTGGTACCCTTCCCCAGATCTGTGCCTCGACACAATCCTGTCTCGGAACTCTACGGACAATTCCTTCAACATAATGGCTTGGTTTTTGCTCTGACATGCACTGTCAACTGTGGGACCTTATATAGACAGGTGTGTGCCTTTCTAAATCAGGTCCAATCAATTGAATTTACCACAGTTGGACTCCAATCAAGTTGTAGAAACATCCAAAGGATGATCAATGGAAACAGGATGCACCTGAGCTCAATTTCGAGTCGCATAGCAAAGTGTCTGAATTCTTGTAAATAAACAAACATTTGCAAAAATAAAAAATGTTTTCGCTTTGTTATTATGGGGTATTGTGTGTAGATTGATGAAGGAAAAATGTAATTTAATCAATTTTAGAATAAGACTAACTATACAACGTGGAAAAAGTGAAGGGGTCTGAATACTTTTCGAAGGCACTTTATCATGAAATATTGACCAACTATGAAATATTGCTGAGATATTGACCTATGATAATGTTTGTTATAAAGACACTGCAACACGGACAGAAGACACTTGCTGTTTGAACCGCAGGGGATGAAAGGACTCTCCACAGAAACAGCCCACCCCCATAATGTAATTGGGGCGTGACGTGGCCCCAGATAGCAAGGCAGTCCAGAGCCATCATTATTCACTGAATTTAAAGAGAGACCTTTTCCAGCTCCCCATATCCTGGACCTATCGCTTCCTAATTGATACAGTTAACTGCATTGTGGTCCATTAGGCTGAGACTGTGCCTGGTGTGGTCCATTAGGCTGAGACTGTGCCTGGTTTGGCCAGTGTTGAGGGGGGTGCAGAGTTGGGAGGGGATGATCAGAGCCTCCTAAGCCTGGACCTGCTGCTAATCACTAATCAGTGAGGTTCCTCTTCTCTAGCCCTCGATGGTGCGACTCACATTAACACAAAACTCTCAATTGCACATGTAGTAATATATGTGTAGTAGTAACATCAACCGTTGTCTTGCTTGGTAGCCTATGTCTGGCTTAGTAACGTGGTAGTTGCTTGAGGTTCTTGTAGGAATCTTGTATATTTCCTCACTGTTGTTTTGTGACTAATAGGTCGTCTGGTGGACTAACTGGAGCCCCATATCCAGCCCCGTCTGTGTGGCGCTCCCGTCTCTCTTCCTCCCCGTGGCATGATGCATTATTGAAGCAGAGGGCGCTCTAAAACCTGGGGATTGATTCGCTTGATTAGAGAGGGGAGCAGGGGGAGGAACGTGTGTGTGTGTGTGAGAGAGATGTGGTATTCGGTCTGGCTTTGATCCCCGAGAATGAAGCTGAACGAACACATTCTAGAGATGCTGAGTCTGTTGAAAACCCTATTTTTACATGGTTTATTTGAAAGATATTCCCATTGAGGACAAATAAACGAATTAACAGGGCTGGGGAGGTCCTATTTTCTGCTCAGCAGACACAGAGAAGCCTGTTTGTGGGGATCCTCTGATGGCGTCAGTCCGGGGTCTCCTTCAAATGGTCATTTGTTGACTCATATCCCTGCATGATGGTGGGTGGACACTTTCCTCTGATTATCTCAAATTGCTGTGACTGTAAGAGGCAGATAATCACTATTTGTGTGTGAGAGTCTGTTACTTTTGACCATAGATAGAGAGTGGGATAAAGAGGTACAAAAATAAATGGGAGGTGGGGGTAAAGAGAAGGCGATGGAGAGAGAGAGAGGACTCCGAGCTGAGGTTGTTACATCATAGATGCCACAGTTGAAATGTTCTGATCAGACAGAGTCAAGTTTGTGCTATAACCGTTATCAGCTGACTCAGGGCTGGATGAGGAACAGCTGAGCACAGCAGTGTTGCCGCATTGCACTCTACAGCGTGCGTTTTAAGCCATACCAAATGGATGGCGTGGGTTTGAGTAGGCTGGCAACTGAACATGCTGCAGAGCTTGGTGCCAACGCTGGAAATTCTTATCCACACACAGAAATGTGCACAATCGACTGGACCAACAAATAGAACATTAGACAACACACACACGCATGCACACACACCCCATCCATCTAGATTCTCTCCACCCCTGTCTGTGTATCTGGGGACAGTTTTATGGGACTGTCCCTCAGAGCCACATCCTGATGTCACTGTGCTCCGGACTCCACTAATTGTATGTGGCTTTTCTATCTTGTTAACACACAGGGGGGAAAACACTGTGTATAGGCTGGGTTTTTGTGAGTGAGCCGAAGCAACTTGGCGACTGAGCGAAAACAAGCAGGCTGGCTGCGTCAGTGGGAAGTGTCTAGCACAATACTCACCCTTCCACACTGACAGGCAAGCAGGCACAGGGAGTTTGCCGTACTCCCACACCACACAGGGCTTATGGAGGAGTGTCCTGGGCTCTCCTTCTCCTCCCCCTCCTTCTCCCTATCTCTCATGTATTTCTAATGAACCAACAGTGGATGGCCATGCATCTGCTTCCCACCTCAGGCCGATCTGTTCAGAGAGAGAGAGGAGGAGGAGAGAAAATGTGTGTGAGGAGTAAGAGAGCGGGGGAGAGAGAGAGAGCTTTCTAAGAGACAGCTACTAAACATATAGCGAGGGGAGTGTACAAGCTACACACTGAAAGACAGGAAAACAGTCAGGCAGCTGAGTAGGCACCTATGCTTGGGGTCCTATGAGTGCCTCTTCTGGATTTGACACTTCCTGGACTGTTGCAGTCCTGAGAGAGGGAGCCGACTGAGCTGTGTGAGTGCATAATTGAGCGTGAGCAGCAGGGAGAGCAGTACGGACAGCGGAGGATCAGAGAAACGGGAGACCGAGGTTCTCGGAGGCGGGGGGGGGGGGAGTGAAGTGAGAGAAGGAGGAGAGGGGAGGAAAAAAGGAATGAAGGAAACAACAATCAACTACAAGCTCCTAAGAAACAACCTCTGCTTGAAGCCAATGGATCAAAGACTCAGGGATTGAACTCTGCAGCAGGACTTAACTTCCTGAGGAAGTGTGCTGGTGGAACTTGAGGAAAAGAGAAAGGGAGAGACAAAGAGGATTACAGGACATAGCTCAAACAATGACCTCTCCCTCCGGTGGAATGGGAAGCTTACTCCACATGGAGGCTAATCAGGATCTGGGTGCCTAAGCATCTCTGACTTTTCTCTTCTCTGTTATCTTGTTTGGTCTATGCAGGGTGGGAGGGACTGAGGTAAGCCCTGTAGAGCTCCGCTAGACTGTTTACTCTATTTTACGTGGGTATTTACTATTGAGAATTGTTGTCATTTTTTGCTGTGGCTACAGCCATGAGGACTTTGTGACTCCTGGAGCACTATTAAGCCCCTACTCTGGAGTGGACCTGCGTTAGTGGCTGACGGAGAGACTGCCATGGAGCAACAGTGTGACCAGGGGGCAGGGCCTGGGCTGGCCGGGTCCGACTCAAATCCGGGCTCCCTGAGGGAAGGAGAGGGTGCCGTCGCCACCACCTCCGCCTCCTCTTCCAACTCAGACCTGCCCTCCACCCTCTTACCTGATGGGGAGCACCCGGACACAGGCCGAAGGGAAAGCAAACCCTTCACTGGCCTCAAACTGTTCGGCAGGAGGTAAGGCACAGACCAACCTCTCACTAAGCCACTGAAGTGCATTGATCACAATGCTGTGGTGGCTGTACATGTTCTGTGCTTGATTTGATTCCTGGATGCTCACTTACTAGTAGTAGTAGCAACAGGTGTGAGTTTCCAGTACATGCCAATAATGACTGTGCTGTACGTGTGAGCGGGTTAGTATCCATGCAGTTGTCCCTCGCAGGCAGCTGTAGTACTGGTGTTTGCGTTCCTCACTCACGTGTGTGTGTTGTGATTACTGTATGGGGGATTGATCTGTGCCTCTATGTCTATACAGTACAGCTTGGTCTGCTTTTGGTCTGACCTTGATGTACAGTCCACACACTAATCGAAGACTAGTTTTGTCGTTTCCAACCATTGCATACCCTGTCGCTGAGTGTTGCACCGCAACACCATGGCATAAATGAAGGACTCACGGTACAGTATTACTAGTCGGCGAAACACTACCTGGGTAGGCTACAGCATGGGATGCACTTTGCCCAAACTAGCTTCGAAGGAGTGAAAACATGTAGGAGGCAACGAATGCAGAGATTAGCAGTAAAAACAGTCGAGGATTGATTTAGTAAGAGTGAGTGATTGTTTCCATTGCCAGAAGAGTCGAGCTTGATTAGGAAACTCTGATCATCTCCTCTGCTCTCTGAGAGGGTGTGCGACTCATTCTCCTCATAACACAATCACGGTCACACGGTGGTGTCACAATGTGTCCCCATGGTCATAACACACATCGAGAGACAACGCCAACGTCATATCCCAAAATGTCACCTGCCAGTCGCGGTGACCTTGCACCAGATTCAGTGACAACATTCATCCTATTGTCATACTAGCGTCTTACTACTACTCTGTCATGCACATCTATCTCTGGTATGCCGTCCGCTGTTCTTTTACTTCTCTGCTTGTAACCCACAGGTGGCTAGGGCCAGTGATACTTCGAGGCCTTTTGCACCCTCCGAGCAGAACGCGAATGTTACACGTCTCTCTCACCGAGAGGTTATTTTTAAACCTAATTAGCTGCTCTTCCCCCCCCCCCTGCCTTCCCTGAGAACCTTCAAAGCACAATCACAAGATGAAAAGATGAAAGATTTCCAGAGATGAAGTTTGGGCTAGTCTGAGCCAGGGCGCTGAGACCCGTGTGATGGAGTTTAGATGCGTGTTGGTCCACAGACTGTTGGCTGGTGATTACAGAGGGAGATGTGATTCAGATCAATCAGTCACAATGGTCACTTACCACAGCACCGTCCTCGCTAACTGAATCACCGCTGAGTTCATCTTAGCGCTCATGCTGACCACACACGATATTTTCTTTGACGCAAGTTAAATAATGAGGAAACAACGAGAATGAATAGCACGGTACTGTATCGCCGTTTGCAAATGAACAGAGGCGTCTTTGACGACGTGTTGTTGGTGGACGCTGATCTAAGATGAGCCTTTGTGTAGAGATAGGGTTTGAGGGCTGAGATAACGGTCACGCCAGCCGTGCTGTCCTCGCTGTTTTTAAGATCCGTGTCGGAAGTGAAGTCGGCACTGACACGAGACGTGCCTGGCAATGACGTCATTAAAACGAGACGCGTGACATGCCGCCCCGCTGCTGTGAGCACTTACAGTACTCCTGATGTTATGGTGCATTAGCTAATGAGCTGTTAGGTACTATCCTAGTTCATTCAGGTCATCGAAATGTTAAAGAAATGCAAGACTCAATGAAAGAGCCCAGTTTAGTAGGTTGATATAACCAAATATGGACATATTCAATCGTATCAGAGTACATCTTTGCTTGCAGCAGCATGCAAAGCAACGTTCTGACCACTAATGACCGTCATCATGATCAGAGTGCTGTTAAACATTTTCTTGTGCTCTACCTTTGCGAGATACCAATCCCGAGCGCAACAGACAGTGAGTCGGAATTCCGTTTTAATCATCTTTCTGTGTTTCTCCCTCTCTCTTTCTCTCTGGCTGTGTTTTTCAGAACCTTTTACAACCTTTCACCCTTTACAATTCCCAACGCATGGTTTGCCCGCTTTACTAGAGAGAGGCCCCAACTCTCAGAAGGAATGATCATGGAAAGGAGAGGAGCGGAGAAGAGACAAAGACATTAAGAATAGAAGAAAATGTTATAAGGAGGCTATTTTAGTTCTGCTTCAGCCTCTGATAAGGAGTCGCTGATGATGTGTTTCATAGGACAGTAGCCGTACGGTTTGTGGAAGCAGGCGAGTGAGACCACTTCTTTCCTTTATTAAGCGGCACTGACATTGTGTCGACATGGATTTCCAAGTCATAAGGATGTGGAGATGGTGAATGAAGGACAAAGGAGGAATCGAGAAGGATTTCTAAGACGATAACGATGGCCCACATGATCTCCAGTTCAGTCTTCTTACAGAGCTGACGTACTTAGTCTAAGCCTGGTGGGAAATAACCAGAAAAGCCTAGCAATCATAGTGGCAAACGGTCCTGTGAAATGCTTTCATGGGATTCACAATAGATCAAATAATGACCTAATCAGGTCCACGAATAGAGACGCGTTAACTCTATTGGGGGAACATTCACGTGTCTTACTTGATTAAGTGAGTTACATGTTGTCTGGACATTCTAAACGTGCATCTTAAAAATCTACTGACAAGGAACACACTTAATGTGGCTCATTAACACCGGCCATGATATTATGCAGTGTGGAGATGGGCTTTGATGGACTTCAGGGGTAGCCCGTGTGTTTGCAGAATGGTCTCTGGAGAGCTTAGCAGCAGTTTAATGTGTCAAGCATGAGGAATATGTTAAACAGGCCATTTGAAATCTGAATAATTGATTGCTGTCAGATCGTAAGGGCTTATCAGGTTTACACGGTCTTCCTGCTTCAACTGGAGACTGAATGCAGTTCTAACCACTGACCCGGTTGTCAGATATCGTCTCGAGACACATGCTGTGAGGACAATGCTCGTAGTGAATTTGAGTGTCGATATTCTCACGATACTTAGGTGCCGATATGCTATGTATTGTGATTCCCACGATTCTGTATGTATTGTGATTCGATACTGCAATTTAAAGTTACAAACATATTGCTCACTAAATATCTGCTGCAGAGAGATGAGAGAACATGAGAAATTTTGATCAGCCATGGAAGTAAAAGTGCTGAAAACATGTTGGCTCACTGTTTAAAAAGAAGATGGAGAACAAGCTACAGGATTAAAAGTACCGGAGTTTTGAAGCTGGTACAGCTGGCTAACGCTAACTACAGTAGCAAAGCAAAGTACAAAAATAGGTACTTGGAGTCAGATATCGATCTACACTGAACAAAAATATAAACGCAACATGCAAAGTGTTGGTCCCATGTTTCACGATCTAAAATAAAAGATCCCAGAAAAGCTTATTTCTCTCAAATTTTGTACACAGATTTGTTTACTTCCCTTTTTAGTGTGCATTTCTCCTTTGCAAAAGTAATCCACCCACTTGACAATTGTGGCATATCAAGAAGCTGATTTAAACAGCATGATCATTACATAGGTGCACCTTGTGGATAATAAAAGGCCACTCTAAAATGTGCAGTTTTGTTACACACCACAATACCACAGATGTCTCAAGATCAAATCAAATGTTATTGGTCACATACACATGGTTAGCAGATTATGCGAGTGTAGAGAAATGCTTGTGCTTCTAGTTCCGACAGTGCAGTATTATCTAACACGTAATCTAACAATTCCCCAACAACTATCTAATACACACAAATCTAAAGGGGTGAATGAGAAAATGTACATATAAGTATATGGATGAGCGATGGCCGAGCGGCATAGGCAAGGTGCAGTGGATGGTATAAAATACAGTATATGCATGTGATATGAGTAATGCAAGATATTTAAACATTATTAAAGTGGATTTTTTTTAAAGTGCCATTGTTTAAAGTGTCTAGTGATCCATTTATTAAAGTGGCCAGTGATTGGGTCTCAATGTAGGCAGCAGCCTCTCAGTGATTGCTGTTTAGCAGTCTGACGGCCTTGAGTTAGAAGCTGTTTTTCAGTCTCTTGGTCCCAGCTTTGATGCACCTGTATTGACCTCGCCTTCTGGATGATAGTGGTGTGAACAGGCAGTGGCCTGGGTGGTTATTGTCCTTGATCTTTTTGGCCTTCCTGTGACATTGGGTGCTGTAGGTGTCATGGAGAGCAGGTAGTTTGCCCCCGGTGATGCGTTGGGCAGACCTCACCATCCTGTGAACAGCCTTGCGGTTGAGGGTGGTGCATTTGCCGTACCAGGCAGTGATACAGCCTGACAGGATGCTCTCGAATGTGCATCTGTGAAAGTTTGTCAGGGTTTTGGGTGACAAGCCAAATTTCTTCAGCCTCCTGAGGTTGAAGAGGCACTGAAGAGGCAGTGTTCACAACCCTGTCTGTGTGGGTGGACCATTTCAGTTTGTTTGTGATGTGTACGCCCAGGAACTTAAAACGTTACACCTTCTCCACTGCTGTCCCTTCGATGTGGATAGGGGGGTGCTCCCTCTGCTGTTTCCCGAAGTCCACAATCATCTCCTTTTTGTTTTGTTGACGTTGAGTGTGAGGTTGTTTTCCTGACACCACACTTCCTGACACAGTGCCCTTACCACCTCCCTGTAGGCTGTCTTGTTGTTGTTGGTGATCAGGCCCACTACTGTTGTGTCGTCTGCAAACTTGATGATTGAGTTGGAGGCGTGCATGGCCACGCAGTCATGGGTGAACAGGGAGTACAGAAGAGGGCTGAGCATACATCCTTGTGGGGCCCCAGTGTTGAGGGTCAGTGAAGTGGAGATTTTGCTTCCTACCTTCACCAGCTGGGGGGGCCCGTAAGAAAGTCCAGGACCCAGTTGCACAGGGTGGGGTTGAGACCCAGGGCCTCCAGCTTGGTGATGAGCTTGGAGGGTACTATGGTGCTGAGCTGTAGTCAATGAACAGCATGCTTACATAGGTATTATTTTTGTCCAGATGGGATAGGGCAGTGTGATGGCGATTGTGTCACATCTGGACCTGTTGGGGCGGTATGCAAACTAGAAGTGGGTCTAAGGTGGCGGTGATATGATACTTTAGCCGCTCAAAGCACTTCATAATGACAGAAGTAAGTGCTATGGGGTGGTAGTCATTTAGTTCAGTTATCTTTGCCTTCTTGGGTACAGGAACAATGGTAGCCATCTTGAAGCATGTGGGGACAACAGATTGGGATAGGGAGCGATTGAATATGTCTGTAAACACACCAGCCAGCTGGTCTGCACATGCTCTGAGGACTCGGCTAGGGATGTCGTCTGGGCCAGGAGCCTTGCGAAGGCTAACAAGTTTAAATGTTTAACTCACGTCAGCCACAGAGAAGGAGGGGAGAGGGCAGTCTTTGTTAGCGAGCTGCGACGGCGGCACTGTATTATCCTAAAAGCTGGCAAAGAAGATGTTTTAGTTTGTCTGGAAGCGTGACGTCGATGTCTGTGATGTGGCTGTTTTTGTAGTCCGTGATTTCCTGTAGACCCTGCCACATACGTCTCGTGTATGAGACGTTGAATTGCGACTCCATCTTGTCCCTGAATCTGCATTTCGCTTGTTTGATTGTCTTGTGGAGGGAATAACTACACTGTTTAAATTCAGCCATATTTCTAGACCTCTTTCGATGGTTAAATGCGGTGGATCGCGCTTTCAGTTTTGCGTGAATGCCACCATCCATCCACGGTTTCTGGTTAGGGTAGGTTTTAATAGTCACAGTGGTTACAACATCTCCCAATGCACTTGTTAATGAACGCACACACCGAGTCAGCATATAGGTCAATGTTGTTTTCTTAGCAGAATGAGCAAGATGGCATCGTGGTCGGATTTACCGAAGGGAGGACGGGGAAGGGCTTTGTATGCATCGCAGATGTCAGAGTAGCAGGGATCGAGAGTATTAGCCCTGCGAGTCGTGCAATCCGCGTGTTCAAAACAATCTTGAAGCGTGGTTTCAATCATAAAACACACACCCCCGCCCTTCCTCTTTCCAGAGAGGTGTTTATCTCTGTCGCCGTGGAGAAGCCCGGTGGCTGAACCGATTCCGACAACATATCCTGAGAGAGCTATGTTTCCGTGAAACAGAGAATGTTACAATCTCTGTCTCTGGAAGGCAACCCTTGCTCAAATTTTGTCTACCTTGTTGTCAAGAGACTGGACATTGGTGAGTAGTATACTCAGGAGCGATGTGCACGTCTACGGAGTCTGACCAGAAGGCCCCTCCGTCTGCCCCGTCTACAGCGCCGTTGTTTTTGGTCGGATACTGGGATCAGATCCATTGTCCTGGATGGTGGTCCGAACAGAGGATCCGCTTCGGGAAAGTTGTATTCCTGGTTGTAATGTTGGTAAGTTGACGTTGCACTTATATCCAATAGTTCTTCCCGGCTGTATGTAATAAGACTTAAGATTTCCTGAGGTAACAATGTAAGAAATAATACATAAAAAAACTAAATACTGCATAGTTTCCAAAGAACGCGAAGCGAGGCGATCATGTCTGTCAGCGCCATTTCTCAAACGTTTTGAGGGAGCGTGCATTTGGCATGCTAACTGAATGTCCACCAGAGCTGTTGCCTGAGAATTTAATGTTAATTTCTCTACCACAAGCCCCCCCCAACATAATTTTAGAGAATTTGGCAGCACATCCAACCGGCCTCACAACCGAAGACCATGTGTAACCATGCCAGCCCAGGACGTCCACAACCGGCGTCTCTGCCTGCGGGATTGTCTGAGACAAGCCACCCGGACAGCTGATGAAACTGAGTTTCCACAACCGAAGAATGGCTGCACAAACTGTCAGAAACCATCTCAGGGAAGCTCGTCTGCGTGCTCGTCGTCCTTACCAGGATCTTAACCTGACTGCAGTTCTGCGTCGTAACCGGCTTTAGTGGGCTAAGGCACACCTTCGATGGCCACTGGCACGTTGGTGAAGTGTGCTCTTCATGGATTATTCCCAGTTTCAACTGTACCAGGTGGCTGGCAGACCGTATGTATGGCGTTGTGTGGGCGAGCGGTTTGCTGATGTCAACATTGTGAACAGAGTGCCCCATAGTGGTGATGGGGTTATGGTATGGGCAGGCATAAGCTACAGACAACAAACACAATTGCATTTTATCAATGGCAATTTGAATGCACAGAGACAACATGACGGGATCCTGAGGCTCGTTGTCGTGCCATTCATCCGCCGCCATCACCTCATGTTTCAGCATGATAATGCACGGCCCCATTTTGCAAGGATCTGTACATGTCACAGTTATTCCATGGCCAGAAATACTCACCAGACATGTCACCCATTGATCATGTGTGGGATGATCTTGATCGATGTGTACAACAGCGTGTTCCAGTTCCCGCCAATATCCAGCAACTTTGCACAGCCATTGAAGAGAAGCGGGACAACATTCCACAGACCGCAATCAACAGCCTGATCCACTCTATGCGACGGAGATGTCGCCCCTACCTTTTTAAGGTATATTGACCAACAGATGCATAACTGTATTCCCAGTCATGTGAAATCCCTAGATTAAATGAATTCATTTCAATTGACTGATTTCCTTTTATATGAACTGTAACTCAGTGAAATTTTTGCCTTTTTATATTTTATATTTTTGTCCAGTGCGTAATATTGTCCAAAAATATTGCGATATGTAACTGTCGATTTCCCCCATCGCTATGAGAATGGTTAGCTATGATGGCCTGATGAGATGTTTTTTTAATGATAAAACACTTGTCATGTGGAAATTGTTACCCAATTTTCATTCATCCACCATCCACATTGGATAAGCAAAGATCTGTCTTATACTTTCCCTTAGCCTTTGGCTGTAATCAACTAACCGAGAATGCCACTGATTGCCTGACACCTCTAGTGGAGAAAATCAATCGCACGGTGTGTTGACTCAATCTATCTGTAAACGGAGAGAAACAGGATCCATCTGTGCATCAACTATTTTCCTGGCAACCGAAGAGACGCTGGATCAGAGCCAGAGCCTGCTCACAGGGGATCAACACCACAACACAATGAAGGTCTATATTATTCTGCTTCAGGGGTTTTCCTTGTCAGATGGAACACCAGGAATAACCATAAATGGACAGTGCATTCAGAAAATATTCACACCACTTGACTCGTTCCTCATTTTGTTACGTTGCAGCCTTATTCTAAAATATATATATATTTTTTTAAATAAAAATTGTGCATCACACAATACCTCAATGACAGTTTTTTTTTTTTTTTAACATTTTTGCAAATGTATATAAAAAAAAAAGAAGGAAATTTAACATTTACATAAGTATTCAGACCCTTACCTGAAGCATCTTTGGCAGCGAATACAGCCGAGTCTTCTTGGGTATGAAGCTACAAGCTTAGCACACTTGTATTTGGGGAGTTTCTCCCATTTTTCTCTGCAGATCCTCTCAAGCTCTGTCAGGTTGGATGGGGAGCAACGCTGCACATCCCCACAGCATGATGCTGCCACCGCCATGCTTCACCATAGGGATGGTGCCAGGTTTCCAACAAGACGTGATGCTTGGCCTTCAGGCCAAAGAATTCTATCTTGGTTTCATCAGACCAGGGAATCTTGTTTCTGATGGTCTGAGAGTCCTTTAGCCCGCTTGGAGGTGGCCAAAAGGCACCTGTCATGTGCCTTTTACTGAGGAGTGGCTTCCGTCCAGCCACAATACCATAAATGCCTGATTGGTGGAGTGCTACAGAGATGGTTGTCCTTCTGCAAGGTTCTCCCATCTCCACAGAGGCACTCTGGAGGTCTATCAGAGTGACCATCAGGTTCTTGGTCACCTCCCTGACTAAGGCCCTTCTCCCCCAATTGTTCAGTTTGGCCGTGTGGCCAGCTCTAGGGAGAGTCTTGATGGTTCCAAACTTCTTCCATTTAAGATTGATGGAGGCCACTGTGTTCTTGCGGACCTTCAATGCTGCAGAAATGTGTTAGTGCCTTGATACAATCCTGTCTCTGAGCGCTATGGACAATGCCTTCGACCCCATGGCTTAGTTTTTGCTCTGACATGCATTGGCAACTGTGGGACCTTATGTAGACAGGTGTGTGCCTTTCCAAATCATGTGAAACCAATTGAATTTACAACAGGTGGACTCCTATCAAGTTGTACAAACATCTCAAGGGTGATAAGTGGAAACAGGATACATCTGAGATCAATTTCGAGTCTCGGAGCAAAGGGTCTGAATGCTTATCTAAATAAGGTATTTCAGGTTGTTGTTTTTTGCTAATATATTCTATAAACCTGTTTTCGCTTCATCTTTATGGGCTATTGCATGTGGATTGATGAGGAAAATGTTTTATTTAATCCATTTTAAAATAAGACTAACGTAACAAAATGTGGAAAAGGGGAAGGGGTATGAATACTTTCCGAATGCACTGTATTATTGAATCAATAATCATTGTTTTAATATGTCTATGGGTCAAAATAGTGTATTCATCACTCTCCAGGAAAGAGCCGTTGTTGGGCTATCGCATGTCTGGAGGCTGAGCGTCTGAGCCACCATTGATGTTGTGGCTGATTTGTCTTGATGGTTTTCAGTGGCCGCAGGGAATGTGATCTGCCTGCGGTCGACCCCTTTGCTCTGTTGATATTGGTACAAGGCTGTCAGGCTGGTGCCTAGTGCTATTGTTTTTTGCAAAATGTTTTTTTTTTAACCTTCAAATATCACACTGTGACACATTTACAGCCCCATACAAAATGCATTTGAAGCAATGTTATAAAACCATTTTAAAAGTCAAACCGTAAACCGGTTTATTTCTGGGATTGTTCCAGACCCATGGCCCTTGATGGTGCCCAACAGTACAACATATGGTGGCCTATATACAGTGTGAGCTCTTGTTTAATAAGCTGCTGTTTTAAATTGAGTGATCTGATTGGGATCACAGGAGGCCAACCTCTCAGGCCAGTGATGAAACTCCGTCCAGAAGACCCGAGAGTTTGAGGTCAACGAGGAGTTTTCAACATTTTAAAAGCAAGATTAGGATGATCTGAGTATCTCTGTATTGGCCAAAGGTCCCAAAACACTTGTGATGTACTTGTACAACACCTGACTGTCTTGAACCAAAATACTTTCCAGACCAATCCTCATTGTGCATTTGGGCCTAGTACAATTCTGCACAACAACCACCACCAGCAACCAGTAGAAACCCTATTCAAGAAAATTAGGTCACATTTGCCCTGCCTGACAGGGGGTGGTGACGGGAGAGCATCACTGTGTCCCGAGATGCAACTAGAAAGGGAAAGAGGAGCAGAAGATGATTTTTTTTAGCCGGCAAAGATGAGACCGGGAACGCTTGGAGCGGTGTCCTCCTAACATATGCGAAGGGTCTCAGCCCATCTGCCAGACCTGCATCTGCTGTCTCTGAGGAACGGGGGGCACGGTCTCTCTACATAACTGCAGCCCTCCTTATTTCCTCTCTCTCTACTCAAGCTCATCTTACCTTAGCCAAGCTGAGTCTCCATCTGCCTTCTTCCATACGTTTCAAAACAACAGGCCCTGTTTAGAAGATAGTTTAGTGATAGTTTTACTGGTTATTTGGGCTTTTCCCAAAGTTGTATCTTAAGTTCAGCACTAGCTTCATATTTCAATTATTTGACAGATATATAAAGCCTTCTTGGCAATTATTGACTCCGGAAAGTCTTGCAAATCTCTGCTATAGCTCCCCTAGCAACTTCCGTAGTGCTAGTGTATAACCGTTAATGCCTGCAAAACTGCTGTATTGATTGTGTACCGGGATGTACAGTAGGGATAAAGTAGGCTAAATGGATAGGGGCGTCTGCTAAATTACTAAAATGTAATAAAAAAAAGAGTTCCAAACTTCTCTGCCAATAACAGCTAGTTTTTTTTGTTTTGGCCTCCCAACGCAGACAACTCTGACAGTCCTCGTGAAACTTTTTGCTAAGACAATATTTGTGCTTCTTTTTGACAATTTTAATTGAAAGTAATCACAGTAGGGTACTTAATTGTTACCCAGAAATGATTTGATGTCGAGAGAAAAAAACAGCTGCATTGGGCCTACAAGATACATTAGACTTTTTAGTCATTTAGCAGACGCTCTTATCCAGAGAGACTTTACAGTAGTGAGTGCCTAAATGTTCATACTTATTTATTTATATTAGATACAATATCTCTACATTCTGTGGGTCTTCAATTGTTTCATAAAACGGGTAGTTTGGATCCTGTGTGCTGATCTCTGCTGTAGCACCCCTAGCATCCTTCGAAGTGTAAAAGTGTTAAAACTGCTGTATTGACTGTGTACCGGGACGTACAGTAGGGATAAAGTAGGCTAAATGGAAACTAGAGCCACTCTCATACAGTTGAGGTACATCATAAGCCATCAAACCGTAGCAGACAGAGAAATACAGACACTGGAACTGAAACACTATAAGCAATCACACATATATGACCTGCGCTTTAGGAAGAAAGACAAGAACATGCTTAGTGCCATGCTTGTTGGAAGGCTTTTCTGCCTTGCACAGTGTCTAACCAGTGTCTACCATTTCCCACTATCCTAATATTGGTCAGAAGCCAAGAGATCTCTTCTGGGAATGTATTAGTTTGAAATGAAACCTATGCGTAGTGTATTATGCCCAGTGCCAACGCACCGCTAACATTTAACCACCGTCTTGGTGGATTGGAAAGTCCTCAGCCACCTCATTGTAGTACTACAACTGGCACCACACCTTGAAACAAAGACCTTTGAATTGCCTACCCTGGTCAATCATTCATCTGACTGGATTCAGACCTGATGGACAGCATTTGTGAGGTTCTGCTGAGCTTTTAAAGGCCCAGTGCAGTCAAACTGTATTTTCCTGTGTTTTATATACACTGCTCAAAAAAATAAAGGGAACACTAAAATAACACATCCTAGATCTGAATGAATGAAATATTCTTATTAAATACTTTTTTATTTACATAGTTGAATGTGCTGACAACAAAATCACACAAATTATCAATGGAAATCAAATTTATCAACCCATGGAGGTCTGGATTTGGAGTCACACTCAAAATTAATGTGGAAAACCACTCTACAGGCTAATCCAACTTTGATGTAAGGTCCTTAAAACAAGTCAAAATGAGGCTCCGTAGTGTGTGTGGCCTCCACGTGCCTGTATGACCTCCCTACAACGCCTGGGCATGCTCCTGATGAGGTGGCGGATGGTCTCCTGAGGGATCTCCTCCCAGACCTGGACTAAAGCATCCGCCAACTCCTGGACAGTCTGTGGTGCAACGTGGCGTTGGTGGATGGAGCGAGACATGATGTCCCAGATGTGCTCAATTGGATTCAGGTCTGGGGAACGGGCGGGCCAGTCCATAGCGTCAATGCCTTCCTCTTGCAGGAACTTATGACACACTCCAGCCACATGAGGTCCAGCATTGTCTTGCATTAGGAGGAACCCAGGGCCAACCGCACCAGCATATGGTCTCACAAGGGGTCCGAGGATCTCATCTCGGTACCTAATGGCAGCCAGGCTACCTCTGGCGAGCACATGGAGGGCTGTGCGGCCCTCCCCCCCCAAAGAAATGCCACCCTACACCATGACTGACCCACCGCTAAACCGGTCATGCTGGAGGATGTTGCAGGCAGCAGAACGTTCTCCACGACGTCTCCAGACTCTGTCACGTCTGTCACATGTGCTCAGGTGCTCAGTGTGAACCTGCTTTCATCTGTGAAGAGCACAGGGCGCCAGCGGCGAATTTGCCAATGTTGGTGTTCTCTGGCAAATGCCAAACGTCCTGCACGGTGTTGGGCTGTAAGCACAACCCCCACCTGTGGACGTCGGGCCCTCATACCACCCTCATGGAGTCTGTTTCTGACCGTTTGAGCAGACACATGCACATTTGTGGCCTGCTGGAGGTCATTTTGCAGGGCTCTCGCAGTGCTCCTCCTTGCACAAAGGCGAAGGTAGCGGTTCTGCTGCTGGGTTGTTGCCCTCCTACGGCCTCCTCCACGTCTCCTGATGTACTGGCCTGTCTCCTGGTAGCGCCTCCACTACGCTGACAGACACAGCAAACCTTCTTGCCACAGCTCGCATTGATGTGCCATCCTGGATGAGCTGCACTATCTGAGCCACTTGTGTGGGTTGTAGACTCCGTCTCATGCTACCACTAGAGTGAAAGCACCACCAGCATTCAAAAGTGACCAAAACATCAGCCAGGAAGCATAGGAACTGAGAAGTGGTCTGTGGTCACCACCTGCAGAACCACTCCTTTATTGGGGGTGTCTTGCTAATTGCCTATAATTTCCACCTGTTGTTTATTCCATTTGCACAACAGCATGTGAAATTTATTGTCGATCAGTGTTGCTTCCTACGTGGACAGTTTGATTTCACAGAGGTGTGATTGACTTGGAGTTACTTTGTGTTGTTTAAGTGTTCCCTTAATTTTTTTGAGCAGTGTACATTTCCACACAATGAGGTTGGAATAATACTGTGAAATTGTGAAAATGTATGATAATGCCTTTGAGTGTAAAAGCTGTTTGAAAAGGCTGCCTTAAATTTCAGCCTATTTTGGTTTATTTGAGTTTTGGTGATAATTTGAGCACCTGGCGATAAAATTTGTTAATAGACCACGGGAGGTAGCTTAGCAGTTAAGAGCGTTGGGCCAGTAACTGAAAAGTCACTGGTTTGAATCCCAGAACCGACTAAGGGGAAAATGTGTCCATGGTGCTCTTGAGCAAGGCCCTAATTGCTCCTGTAAGTCGCTCTGGATAGGGGCGTCTGCTAAATGTCTAAAATGTAAGTGTAAAAATGTAATAAAAATAATTATTCCAAACCTCTCTGCCAATAACAGCTAGTTTTTTTGTTTTGGCCTTCCTACCCAGACCACTCTCAGACAGTACTCGAGAAATTCTTGCTTGAGAAATTGCTCTTTGCTAAGACGATAATTTGGTTTCTTTTTGACAATTTTAATTGAAAGTAATCACAGTAGGGTACTTAAAACGGCTGCATTGGGGCTTATAAGATACATATTTTACATTTTAGTCATGTAGCAGACACTCTTATCAAGAGCGACTTTACAGTAGTGAGTGCCTAAATGTTCATACTTTTTTAAAATTTGATTTATATTAGATTCAATATCTCTACATTCTGTGGGTCTTCAATTGTTTCATTAAACAGGTAGTTTGGATCCTGTGTGCTGATTTGGCTGAAACAGCATTCCAGCCATGTGTAAATCAGTCTTATTTTTGTTTAACAGTAGCTTGATGCATGGCTTGACGTTTCGCTATACGGACAGGTCGTATGTTATTGGATTAGTTCTCAGTGCTGTGTTTCCTTGGGTCTGCAATGTAACGGCCTGGACCCAATATACTGATGAGTCAGAGGCTGATATAAGGAGTAGAACATGTTACATGGTTTTCAAGAACTTCTTCACCAATTGATTTTATCTTATCCAATCTGCATTAAACTGTTCTGAAAATTTGTTTAGGGTCAACCTATCGGGGCAAAAGAAACCAGGAAGGAATACCCTTGAGGGATTTGTAAGTGATTTTATGTAGGTCAAGGGACTACACACCTGCGAGCATCTCATTTTGCTGTTAACTCTGCCTGTCTTTCACTTGTACACTACCGGTCAAAAGCTTTAGAACACTCACTCATTCAAGGGTTTTTCTTTATTTTTTACTATTTTCTACATTGTAGAATAATAGGGAAAACATCAAAACAATGAAATAGCACATATGGAATCATGTAGTAACCAAAAAATAGCAAAAATCAAGAAAACCCTTGAATGAGGAGCTGTTCTAAAACTTTTGACTGGTAGTGTATGTCAATGAGAAGTACATTGAGATTTAAAATAAGTTCCTTGTTGACGTTAAGACAATGCCTTGAGGGTTAAATCTGCAAGCTCTCAAATATTTCGAGGATGAACACTTTTAGGCCCTTTCTGCCAGGAAATACAGTTATGATATATAGTGAGAATGTTTACACTTGCAGAATAATGTGTTATTTTTTTATTAAATTCAAAGGAAGGCAGAAATAAGCCTAGTGACTGATAGGCTGTCATTTTAACAGTCTCCACAACAGTGACTACCAGGGCATTAGCTTGACACAGTCTGCAGTGGATGTCATTAAGTTGTCACTAAGTGCTGGCTTGACTCATCTGCTATTCATTTGTAGCCTTGCCATTACTGGAGAGCTCAGCTTCAGATTGGTGTACAGTAAATTAGCTAGTATTAATTCCTGGTATGCTGATTTAGCTGCAAACAGATTCATAGCCTGGCTAAACCAGACTGAATGCTGCCCTCAACCATGTGCAATGGTGAGAGTAGCGTTCAGTCAAGTCCTAACCAGGCTAACACAAGCAGCCTTGGCCTCATTAATTTCTGTCCTAATTATTTGTGCCCTCTCAGTGAAACCTCAAAGCCAACTGTTCTGCTAAAAACATCCCAGGGGTACAGCCATTCACACCAATCCTCCCTCCCTCCCTGCCCATGGCCCAATCTATCTGGCTTCACTCTAAGGTGACTTCTCCCAGGGATTCACAGGATATTAATGCTCAGAACCCTCCTGCCTCTCCATCTAAAACCTGATGATGACACCACCATCCCCCCTGGATCAGGTCTAATCCTGGTAATGCCAGTGTAAAGTAACCACTACATACAGGGTGCATCAGCACCTTGGTTGGCACCATGGCGAGGTGAGACACAGAAAGAGTAGTCACTTACTACATTTCAGACTGGATACAAAGTAGTCTGTGTCAGGTTTGTTGAGGCTGTTCAGTATTAATAAGATAAAAAGTAAAAGTGTTATTAAGCAATACTAAAGGGTTTTTACTGTGGGTCATATTCTTAATTTGTGTTTGGTGTTCTCTTTGAGCTTCATATCAATGTAAAACACGGTGTCATAACTTATTTTTAGGGAACACGTGTCAAATAATACATATTTGATAATGGGCTAGTATTAGGTTCTAAATGTATTCCAGGCTCTGAAAGGAGACCGTTTTTATTATGCTTTTGTTATCTGAATAACATTTGAAAGTATCTATATTTTCAACTCAAAATGTCATCAGTTGTGGAAACTGAAATGAAAAAATACATATTTTGAAAAGCCCTACCTTCTGCTTTTGAAACGAAGCTAAAAGAGCTAGTAACAGTGTCATTCAGAAAACTGTTTCCTGTCTCGTAAAGCAGCATGGTACATCTTTGTATTGTCTCACCCGTTTGGCCGCCTGTCCTGTTGTAAATCTTCAAGATAAGGGATATGTGTTGTGTTGTGTAACAGTTAAGAGGTTTAAAAATAGCTTATAAATGGCCCGGGCTTTAAAACCTAAACCAGCATGAAAGACCAAGGATAGACTGGAAATGTACTTAGTGTCTTGTTTTTACACTTAGTTGAAGGCTCAATTTATTACCCGAATGGGGCTCTGTGACAATACATTAGCAGCATAAGTGTTCTTTCCTAAAAATATAGTCTTCTGTATGCTAATACGCAGAATTTTTCAAATCGGATGGCTAGAGTTGGTGATTGCAGTGATACTGGCAAAAGATGAGTCTTCTGTTCTAGTGCTAACATTACTGTAACTGTATAGGAGTCCTGCTGTGGTTTTACGATCCCTTTCACAGTATTGATCCGTAGCTCAATCCTCAGGCAACTGTGGATGACTGGAGGTGGGTGAGAGGTGGATGGGAGGAGGAAGGCATGCATCTGCTGATCCAGTATCTGAGCACCGTTAGCAGTAGGCAGGGGGCTCAAGGAGCACACTGACCTGAGAACTGCAGGACGTCTCATTGTGGGAGTTTTAATGAGCATGTCATGTCATTGTCACAAGGTGTGTTAGTGCGTGCGTGTTGCATTTCCTTGAAAGGGCCTGAGTCGGTATCTTTTCATTATGCAGTCACAACACACAATATTTCAAAGTTGTTTGGGGGGGGGAATGAATGTTTTATTCTCAAATATTCCCCCCTCATCACTGATACTGTACCTGTCTTAAAGAGGAATAGCGGCACATTTTGACACTTTGTCTATGTTCCTAAACCCCTCGTTGTACTATCTGGCAAAGTGTGCACCTCTCTCACTCATGAGGTAGACTACATCACAGGGTTATACAGCCTCCCACTCACTGCAGCGCTAGATAGAACTTTGTGGAATAACGCAAGTCTACGACAAATATAAACGTTCTGTCAACGCAAAAATACTAAATTTGTGAAGTCCAATCGATTGTGAAATATGGCATATACATTTTTATGTGATACATTTGGGTCACAATTTCACATTTTCTGAGAAGTCTGCCAAGCAAGGAGGAAACAGCAGCCATCTCATGCTAAAACAGACATGCGGGGGCTCCTCATAAACACAACACACTGACAGTTTTCAAAATGGCCTACATCATACTCTAGCATCACACACAACACGCCTTTTCCTATATAGTCAGAAGCATCATCAGTCCTCGGTACTAGGCTATTTCATATCTCTCTTTCAATGCTCTTGAGACCAAGCAGAAAAGGCTGTTTTTAAAGACGCCAACGTAGCCAAACAAATCCATTAGAAGACAATTGTCGATCTGATCAGAAACACTGTGCAAACAACCTTTTATGTCCTAAATTATGTTGCTGGTGTATTTTGTTAGAATTTTGGAATATATTGCGCAATTGGTTTTTACCAAGCGCAAGTCATTTTAGATAAGAACATCAGCCTACCTTTGTCATGTCAACCATCCAAATAATTCCATGTGTCCTCCTTTTGTCTTTATAAAGTTTCGCATAGCCTATTCCATGATCTGGGGTAATCCAATGAGCAACACTGCAGCTTTTGATTACAGTGATCATCACTCATCAAGTATGCTATACATAATCAATACACAACTTTCAAGGAGGTAGGGTATTTGATGCAAGAGTATTTGATGCAAAAATAGGCTATAAGAATACTTTTCCATTTGATCAAATTTGCCTTCATTATCACATTCTCTTGCTCGCTCAAGGAATGCAATTTGGCCCTGGCTTGCAAACTAAATCCTCTGCATCATTTTGTAAATTATTCATTATTCATTATTAAAACATATAAATGCAGGCAATAATAGCATATCTGATCTACCCCAATGAAAACTTGGACAGTCAGCATAAATCACATTTCGATAGACTGGGTAGTGATGAAGGCATCAATCTATTATATCTGCAACAGAAATTAATTTACAAGGATATGTTCGCTGTCACCTGGCTACTGTAGGAAAGTTACAATCTGATGAAACATGTTCCATAAATTAGCTTTATAGCCTGTATGTGTCATCCTATGAAGTGGATGCTATGTTGCACTCTCACTAGTCTTTCCCTCTCATTTTAGTAGATGTATTTTGCTGTGACGATCACACCGTGCAGCGAGGGATGTAGCCTACAGTCAGAGAGAGAAGATAGACAATGTTTATCGGCAGGTGAAATTATGTCCAATGGGGTTGCAAGGGAAAGTGGTAGGTGGGATTAGGTTGGTTCCTTTCCTCCTTGCTTGGCGGAGGTCTCAGAGGAGTTAAATTGTGAACCCCCGATCCCAAATTTATCACATCAAATATTTATGCCATATCTCACGATCGAATTTAGTGTTTTAGCTGTGACAGAACATTTATATTTGTCGTAGATTTGCGTTATTCCACCACATTCTATCTAGCGCTGCAGGGAGTGGCCTGTATTATCCTGTGATGTAGCTCTCGTTCTAGGTCTTCTAGGTGCGTACTTTGATAGTCCAACAACGAGTTCGAGTTTTTTCTCTCTCGAAATTTGCCATTATTTCCCTTTTAAGTACAGTATATAGCCTAGTGGTTAAAGCGTTGGGCCAGGAACCGAAAGGTTGCTGAATCAGTTCCCCAGGCTGACACGGTAAAAATCTGTCGTTCTGCCCCTGAGCAAGGCAGTTAACTCACTGTTCCCCGGGTGCCGAAGACGTGGATGTCGATTTAAAAAAATAAATTATTTTAATTTTATTTTTCCTCTTTATTTAATTAGGCAAGTCTGTTAAGAACAAAATCTTATTTTCAATGACAGCCTAGGAACAGTGGGTTAACTCCCTTGTTCAGGGGCAGAACGACAGATTGCTTTACCTTTGTCAGCTCGGGGATTCGATCTTGCAACCTTTCGGTTACTAGTCCAACGCTCTAACCACTAGGCTACCTGCCGATTTAAGGCAGCCCCTGCACCTCTCTGATTCAGAGGTTAAATGTGGAAGACACATTTCAGTTGAATACACTCAGTCGGACAACTGACTAGGTATCCCCCTTTCCCTTTTTATATACCAGGAAAGCATACTGGTCTCACAGTGAGTACAGTAGGCTTGGCCATTAGCCAATACATCAACATGTCCTATAAACCAGGACTGAAGTCTCCTCCAACAGATTAGATTTATAAACCTGTTTGGCTAGAGGTCATACAACCGAAGAGCCATGCTATGCTACTCTATAGATTATACTGTATCACTTGCACAATCTTGAATCTATGATAAACCGATTTTGAACTAGAGGCCAACAAATTACAAGCCATGTTAAGCATACAATGAATACGTTTTCTGTGTTTTTGCTAAACAGTGATCATTGTTATCGTCATCAATTGTCCTGTCTGTGAACAGGCTCTGAGCAGGAACAGCGAGAATCTGTCACCCACTGGCACTATTGTCCTATTGACTGGGCTTATAAGGAAACAATGGGAACTCTGTGATAATCGATGTGGACTGTACGAACACAGATATCTCATTGATATCCAGCTACAGTTTCAATACTGTATAACTGTTAGCTAAGTATTTTCTATCTTCAGTTCTACAGCATTGGCCTTACTCAGCTATTGATCATAAGAACATACAGATTAACCGCCTACCTACATGATGATATTACAACACAAGTCCTCAGACAATCATCTGACCCTCCACCTTTACACGGCACACTGTTCTTCTCCGCATGCTGTAGCTGGCAGAGATGACAGTACCTTTCCTGCAGGGACACGCATCTCATTCGCACCTCTGTTCAACCCACCAGGTCTCTGCTCCTGTCACAACTACTCCCTGCCACTTCCACAGACTGTGCTCCAATTTCTGTCATTTACTATGACTTGTTTGCTTGTAATTACTTATAATGCACCTATAAAATGAATGTTATCCACTAGAAGCCTGGATTCACACTGCAGCCTTAACCGGGCAGATAGTGTCTCTTTCAGAGGAGAATAGACCTAGATGTGTGACAGCTGGTCCATGTGCTTAATGTCATACAGCCTTGTAGCCCTGACTCTAGTCGGGGCCTCACAGTAGAATTTGGAACTGGAACTCTTCTGACAATGCTTTTCATTGTTCAACAGAACACTCTCCCGACCACACACAGAGGCTCTGTCCTTCCGTTCTTCAGAGATTATTTGTGCACCTTGTCTCCAGAACATCATGTGCATCGGCTTACGGGGAGCTGAACTGCTGATATTCTCCTGCATTGAGTGCAGAGAGAGGAATCACTGGGGGAGTAGACAGTCTGCTTCCCAATAGTTTTTTTGGGGGGGGGGGTTTTGAAACCCCTATCCTTCCTGATGTGTGTTCACATAGCTGATCCCCTCCACTCCTCCCCGTCCTGTGCGTTCTGGCTTATTTGGGAACATCTTGTAGCATTGAGACCAGGGCTGGCTGCATGTCCCACTGGATGACTGTGTTCAGGTGCCAGGGCGCATGTGTCTGCAGACAGCGAGGGGCCTGAGGGGAGAAAGAGGGACCCATCTGAGGACTGACAGAAATAGAGCCAGTTTTATCTTTAGTTCCCTCACTGATGTGACAGATGTGACAAAGCATGCCCATAGCCATTATATGCATCATTCTAGCCACGCAGCAGCCGTATCAACTGTAACCCAACATTGTGGTTTCGCCTAGAAAATGTGTCAGTTGAGCTGCTGACAGGTTACCTTTATGGGCAATTTGACTGGTTTATTACAATGAAATAGTGGGCTATGAAATAAGAAGGAATAAAATTGCTAATGATGACAAAACCATCAATATTTCATTAAATATTTCAGACATGTCCACACATGTTGGCTTTGTGAAGCTCACTACTACCGTTTCACTGTGTTCCGCATCACTAATGCAGGTTGAGCCCTGCTTTAGTATGAAGTCCATCCTCTCCCAGTTTCAGGGGCTGTTGACAGGAACAGGGTCACCCAGCATGGGTTCCTGTCCTCTCCCGACAGGATTTCCTCCGGTACCAACGCAAAGGTCAAAATGTGTCATCGTGAGGCTGTCCGTTTTTACAGCTTTCCCCAACAATGACCCCAGCCTCAGCACTGGCCTTGGGTCTTACACTTCTTGTTTTTGTTAATCATATCGCTATATTCACAGAGATTCTTTAGAAATCCGAAAACGGTGAGTAATTCCGCCCATTGTCAGTAATGATAGGGGTCTGGGGTTAGAGGCACTCTGAGCACTAATTACATTGATTGAGTTAGGTCATCCCCCACCCTCGTTAGGAAAATATACAGTAGTTGCAGTTTCCTGTACTTCTGTTACTTCCTGTTCTGCTACTAATTAACTGGTTAGTTGATGCAAATCCAAGTTGTGATGTCAGAAGATTGCTTTAGGAAAAGATGCCCCTTGTATTGTATCTAGCATAGATGTTTCCCACTCCGTACCCAACCATCATGGGCTGAGATGTAGAGGGAGGAAGCAGAACAGCCAGTGTTGATGAGGAAGTCAAAAAATGGCAACGTCTAGTGGCGTTATTAACAAAGCATCGAGAAACCGCTTTCATGCTAGTGTCATCAATGAGCCTCTTTCTAAACAATGTACTTTCCAGACTGAGAAATGCATTACATGTATTGGATAATGCAAACTGGACAGCAGAATAATAGCATTAATTTCATCAAATACTTGAGATTATGAATTGTTATAACGCTACGCAGTAAAACATTAAACAAAGTTGCAGCCAATATGGTAATCCATCAGTGTTCAGTGCACATGTGAACTTATGTGTGTGAGAGAGACCTTCTTTTGGTAGTGAGCAAGTTAGTTTCCTGTCTGTGTAGTATGATACAGCATGCCAACACTACCAGGCCAGACCGATAGAGAGCCTAGAGATAGCAGAGTGGGGATAAAATTAGCTCAAATAAATCCGCGGTGAGTGATTCTATTTTGGAACCGAATCAATTACCACTTAAAAGTTATGGATTCGTTATGGCTTGTCATCGCTCTGGGAATCATGGGGTTACATTTTAAGGAAATGTCTTCCAAAGTTTTATTTAAATTTTATTGACTGTCTTGTTCTGTTAGCGCTAATACAATACTGTAGCCTGAAGGAAAAAAGAAGCCCTATTGGATAGAAATAACTGGTTAGATAACCAAGACAGTCTCCAACTCTTCAATCATGTCTCGTCTCTATCTGCCTAGAGCAATATTAGTCAGGGCAGTCCCATGTCGGCTCTTTAAATAGACAGATCATATGGTGTGTGGCCTCACAATGAATCAAAGTTGCTTATAACCGCCTTTCTATTTTATCACTTTTTTGGTATTTGTATTGCTCATTACTAAAGGTTTCTGTACATGCATGATACACATACATTATGTGTCTCATTTTGTAACACCAATCAGATGAATCCTTTCAGTAAGCTTAAGAGATTGTATTAGTTATATAAAACCAATCAAATTAGGGTTTTCATTGTTAAACGAGACCTCATTATGTTTATTTATTTACCTCAACAATTGAGACTGTAACACTTGGGCCTGGTAGAGCTCAGTGCCAAACCCAGGATGGAAAGGAGACTCGCAAAGGACTCTAAATAGGCCAGGCAGGGAGAAATATCATGTTGCCTGTTTAGGAGGTCAGTGCTTCGTGGAGCAGGAAAAGACCAACACAGTTAGGAGCAGAGGCCTCTACGACACGCCTTCATGCCATCTCCCTGGGGCCATCCGGCTCTTAGGGGCCTCTGTATCTATAATGGACATCAGCAGATGAACTCTCCTTACACCGCTTCTGGCCCCATTCTTGTGTTTCTGTATGAGACACCCCTGTGTTTTTCTTGTACAGACCCAGCATCCTCTATCTCAGGGCTCTCCAACCCTGTTCCTGGAGAGCTACCCTCCTGTAGGCTTTCCTTTCAACCCCAGTTGTAACTAACCTGATTTCAGTTTATCTACCAGCTAATTATAAGAATCAGGTGCACTAGATTAGGGTTGGACTGAAAACGTCCAGGACTGTAGCTCTACAAGAACAAGGTTGGGAGAAACCTGTTCTAGCTATCCTCATCATCTTCTATCATAGTCCATACAAATAGAAATCCGTAAGGGCTTCATTTTACCACTAGGTGTCATAGTTGACTCATGCTTATCTTTACCTAAGCATTAGAATGTGTAATGTTTTGTCTTTGTCGGCCTACAGTATAATACTGAACCAGGAAATACACAGAGCTGTGAAAGTATTTCCCATCTTTCTATTTTTCTCTACTTTTGCATATTTGTTTTATACTGAATGTTATCAGATGTTCAACCAAATCCTAATATTAGAGAAAGGGAACCCAAGTGAACAAATAACACAATTCCGTACTTATTTAATTTATTTCAAAAACAAAGTTCTGCATCACCCAATGCGCCCATGTGAAAAAGTAATTGCCCCCTTACACTCAATAACTGGTTGTACCACCTTTAGCTGCAATGACTCCAAACGCTTCCTGTAGTTGTTGATCAGTCTCTCACGTCTCTGTGGAGGAATTTTGGCCCACTCTTCCATGCAGAACTGCTTTAACACAGCAACATTTGTGGGTTTTCAAGCATGAACTGTTCGTTTCAAGTCCTGACACAACATCTGAATTGGGATTAGGTCAGGACTTTGACTAGGCCACATTTAGCCTATGTCACAACAGAAATACATGTTGAGTCTTGGTGGATATTAGACTGTAGACAACACATCCCAGCTTGACTGTCTCTGTGACCATCGTACAGGATGCAGCACACGTGTCTTTATGAATAGCATCATCACGTGCTTACAGTACATGACCCCCAGATCATACACACAACCGTTGGGGTTGATGTTTGCTTCCTCACAACATAAGCAGATCATGATTGCTAATAGAGAACATAAGCAGATCATGATTGCTCATAGGGAAACGTGTTGTTGGCTTCTGAGAATCATTTCAATACTTTTCCCATATATGGCCTGAGTGGTAGTGTTTAGTTACAGTAATCGTACAGTGAAACGTTGTGGTTAATGTGTCATAAAGGCCGGCAGGGGTCTTGAAGGACTGTGTTTCCTCTCAACACACTATCTCATCTCAGACAGGAAGTACTGTAGCTACGGATAAACCAACACAACACAAGACTGTGTAAAGCAGACCAAAAAAACCATTTAAGACTTATAGCAGGCAGATCAGTCATAACTATGAATGCTGGATATTGCTGCAGACTGACTGCAGTGCAGTAAACAACAGATACTTCCTCCTATAGAACATAATGAAAAGTCAACTTTAATAGTTTCTGTTGGGTGCTTCCCCTGTCATGAGGAACATTGGTGTCTTCTTTTCCTCATAGCATACAATGCTGTTCCCACCTGGGAAGGTTTTTACATGTCTATCATGTGACGTATTGCTAAGCTAGGTAATGTTGTTAGGTTGGAATGCAATATCCACATATTAACGTCTCCTGAAGGATTGTTATTGACTAAATGGTTGTTTAGTTTTTGCCATTTTATAATGCTGCAGACAGTCATTTAGTTGTGTTGTCTTTGAGTCTTAAAGTATATTTCTGCTATTGCTACAGTGTTATGAGGCTAGTGTTAAGGAAATGCCCAATCATTTATTACTCTAGTGTAGGTGCTGTCTGGCAGTAAATATCCTCTTTGGTTTCTCACAGCTGTTTCTATGCCCCCCCCCCCCCCCCCCACCCCTCTGTGAGATATGATTTTAACCCCTTGCAGAGTGGAAATCTTTCTGGTAGCAGGAACTGTTACAAGCCTCTGTTACTCATCAAAGCCCTGGGCCAGGGCACTGTCACAGCTGGTGCGTGTAATCACTGTCCCTTGTAGCAGTGGGAGTCAGGTTAGATCTTCAATCCAATCAGAGCTCACTCTGAAAGGGCAGGCCTGGCATCACCCTTTTCTCTCTCGATCGCTCGCTGAGGCTGGAGGGACTGTAGCAGACAGGTAGAGACGGAGTTTAGGCTACTGGTGGCTACATTGAAAACGCAGAACTAAGCCTTGCTTTGAAGTTTAAAATTGATGGACCACATAGAACGGCTTCTACATGTGAATGTGAAAAAAGGCATATAAAAATGTATGACTTGGTATGCACTATGCAGGGTTAGTTGATTGATTTTTATTTTCCAGTTTAAAAAAATACATATACACAGTACAACAATAATGGTTCTTTATAATTATTGGGATATCTGCCTACAGTATATCGTCAACACCCTCCCTCCCCCACCCCGTCTACCCAGGCCTCGGTGGTAGCTACTTGTTTGTGTGGTGAGTCATGCCTACCTACGCCAGCCTCCATCACGCTCTATACAGACCTGGGGTCACCAAGTCTGTTCCTCCTCTGTGTTCAAGGCCGCCTGTGCTGCTGTGAGTGACTCACTGCCTCGCTCCACTCCTTCCATTAAGAAGGTTATGGCCTAAAAACATATATTAGACCCTGGATACGCATTTCAGCAAATTGCAAACTGCAGGTGGAGAGGGGACTGGTTTCGTGTTTCTATGACAACATATTTAAGTGACATCACAGCATCGATCAGACATAGTGGGGTTCTGAAAGACTCCGATCTCCAGTTACAGAAGAATCGGAAGGTGAGAGCATTTGGACAAGGATGTTGTTCTGGAACTTTGTGAAGCCTGAAGCTCCTAGAGTTACAGTGCCTTCAGAAAGTATTCATACTCCTTGACTTTATCACATTTTGTTGTGTTGCAGCCTGAATTCAGAATGGATTAAAAATATATATTTTTTCACCCATCTACACATCATAATGACAAAGTGAAAGCATGTTTTTAGACAGTTTTGCAAATGTATTGAAAATTAAATAAATAGTTTTCACACCCCCGAGTCAATACTTTTGTAGAAGCACCTTTGACAGTCTCTTAAGAGCTTTCCACACCTAGATTGTGTAACATTTGCCCATTATTCTTTAAAACATTCTTCAAGCTCTGTTAAATTGGTTGTTGATCATTTCTAGACAACCACCTTCAGGTCTTGCCATACATTTTCAAGTCAAAACTGTAACTCAGCTACTCTGGAACATTCTATAAGGGCACAAGGCGAGACCCAGATGCAGAAACAGGAGGCAGATGGTTAGAGTCCAAGATGTTTATTAACAATCCAAAAGGGGTAGGCGAGAGAATGGTCTTGGACAGGCAAAAGGTCAAAACCGGGAGGACTAGTAGAAGAGAATAGAAAAGTAGGAGCACGGGGGGGGGGGGAAACACGCTGGTTGACTTGAAAATATAAGACGAACTGGCACAGAGCGACAGGAAACACAGGGATAAATACATTAGGGAAAATAAGAGACACCTGGAGTGGAGACAATCACAAGGACAGGTGAAACAGATCAGGGTGTGACACATTCAGTGCCTTCTAGGTAAGCAACTCCAGTGCAGATTTGGCCTTGTGTTTTAGGTTATTGTCCTGCTGAAAGGTGAATTCAGCTCCCAGTGTGGTGGAAAGCAGACTGAAGCAGGTTTTCCTCTAGGATTTTGCCTGTCCTTAGCTCCATTCCATTTATTTTTTATCCTGAAAAACTCTCCTGTTCTTAACAATTACAAGCATACCCATAACATGATCCAGCCACCATTGTGCTTGAAAATATGGAGAGTGTTACTCAGTAAAATGTGTTGGATTCGTCCCAAACAACACTTTGTATTCAGGTCAAAAAGTGAATTGCTTTGCCATATTTTTTAGCAGTATTCCCTTGTTTCAAACAGGAGACATAAACGTATGTAGACAGGAGTGTCTACATACGTGAAAACGGCACGTTTCTATGATCTGTGGTTAAAAAGACGAGAAGAAAAGTCCTAAAAAATGCTTCTCTGTGACATAACAGTGTAGGATTAAAAGTTTTTTTTTTAACTGTGAATTTCAAAATCTGCAACAAGTTTCTAGCAAGAGGGAGGATATTTCCTTGCTCCCCATGACACCATGTCATCGTGTATAACTCTATAAATGTATATATATTTTCTACAAAATGTAGAAATGCACTGTTTTTACAAATGTAGACAATGGAATTGTGCTGGAGTAATGAAAACTGTAAGTCGCTCTGGATAAGAGTGTTTGCTAAATGACTAAAATGCTGTTTTATTTCCCTATTCTCACTTAAAATTAAAGTCCTCCTCGTTAAAATTGCACTGCTACCATCTTGTCTTGCTTCCTCACCGAATCCACCACTACAAGAGTACCCCATCACAAAACGTTCTCCTTTGACGTTTGTGTTTCTTCCTGTGTGAGAACATAAGACACCTGGATATCTCAATTTAATTTTGTTAAATCTTATGACTTTTAGTGACAGTATCTTCCTAGCTTCTCCTTATTTAGCACAGTGCACACCCCACCACAGCAATGCAGGTGTCAGCTTCAACAAGCCTCTCACTAAAGGTTACAGGAAGAGGGCATGCAATAGGACATGAAACGATCACTTTTGATTTCCAGTAAATGAACTCAGTACTGCATAGTAGAGTATGTATTCCTCCATTCGCCCACAGTGCAGCCTAGCCGTGTTTGGTATGGAGAAGGTGTTGCAGTTCAGCTGTTTGTGGCCTTGTGCTGTAAAGCAGTGGAGGCTGAACGTCCTTCCTGGCTGTCAGAATCAGGGCTGTCAAGGGTGCAGTCTGTGTGTGTGTGTGGTCAGCCCACACGGCGCTACACTGTTGTACGGTCTTACTCATCAGCCATAACAGCTCTGGTCGCACAGAGCAGGCATATGAAACTGAGTGTCAGTTTACCGGAGCTGAGGCCTGAGTTGGTCGAGTGATCTCGTGGCCGATGTGAGCAAAACGTTTAAACAGGTTAACGATCAGACTGAATACCAGGGCGTGTTCTCAAAGCATGCGCAGACCAGCTGGCAAGTGTCTAAACAGATATTTTCAATCTATCCTTGTCCCAGTCTGTAATCTCAACATGTTTCAAGCTGACCACCATTGTCCCTGTTCCCAATAGCTCCAAGTTAACCTGCCTAAATGACTATCGCACTGTATCACTCACATCTGTAATTATAAAGTGCTTTGTAAGGCTGGTCATGACACACATCAACACCATCATCTGACACCCTAGACCCACTCTCATTTGCATACCATCCCAACAGATCCACAGATGACGCAATCTCAATTGCACTTCACACTGCCCTCTTCCACCTGGACAAGAGAGGAAATAACTGTAAGAATGCTATTCATAGACTACAGCTCAGCCTTTAACACCATAGTCCCCTCCAAGCTCATCACCAAGCTAGTTGACCCTGGAACTGAACCCCTCCCTCTACAACTGGATCCTGGACTTCCTGACGGGCCGGCCCCAGGTGGTGAGGGAAGGCAACAACACATCAGCCACGCTGACCCTCAGCATGGAGGCCACTCAGGGGTGTGTGCTTAGTCCCCTCCTGTACTCCTTGTTCACCCACGACTGCGTGGCCACGCACTACTCCAACACCATCATCAAGTTTGCTGACGTCACGACAGTCGATCACCGACAACGATGAGTCTGCTTACAGGGAGGAGATCAGACTTAGCAGTGAGGTGCCAGGACAACAACCTCTCCCTCAACGCCAGTAAGACCAAGGAGCTGATAATGAAGCGGGTGCTGTTGTGGAGTGAGTCGAGAGTTTCTTGGCGTCCACATCATTTAGGACTTATCATGGTCCACCCACACACGCGCTGTTGTGAAAAAGGCACGGCAGAGTCCCTTACCCCTCAGGAGGCTGAAAATATTTGGCATGGGCCCTCGGGATCCTCAAAGTTATACAGCTGCACCATCGAGAGCATCTTGACTGGCTGCATCACCACTTGGTATGTCAAATGCACCGCCCTTGACCTCCAAAGCGCAAACTATCTTGCACTGACCCTACGCACATTTACTAGACATATATACAGTTGAAGTCGGAAGTTTACATACACAAACTCGTTTTTCAACCATTCCACAAATTTCTTGTTAACAAACTATAGTTTTGGCAAGTTGGTTAGGACATCTACTTTGTGCATGACACAAGTCATTTTTCCAACAATTGTTTACAGACAGATTATTTCACTTATAATTCACTGTATCACAATTGCAGTGGGTCAGAAGTTGACATACACTAAGTTGACTATGCCTTTAAACAGTTTGGAAAATTCCAGAAAATGATGGCTTTAGAAGCTTCTGATAGGCTAATTGACATCATTTGAGTCAATTGGGGGTGTACCTGTGGATGTATTTCAAGGCCTACCTTCAAACTCAGTGCCTCTTTGCTTGACATCATGGGAAAATCTAAATAAATCAGCCAAGACCTCAGAAAAAAAGATGGTAGACCTCCACAAGTCTGGTTCATCCTTGGGAGCAATTTCCAAATGCCTGAATGTACCACGTTCATCTGTACAAACAATAGTACGCAAGTATAAACACCATGGGACCACGCAGCCGTCATACCGCTCAGGAAGGAGACACGTTCTGTCTCCTAGAGATGAACGTACTTTGGTGCGAGAAGTGCAGATCAATCCCAGAACAACAGCAAAGGACCTTGTGAAGATGCTGGAGGAAACCGGTACAAAGTATCTATATCCACAGTAAAAGGAGTCCTATATCGACATAACCTGAAAGTCCGCTCAGCAAGGAAGAAGCCACTGCTCCAAAACCGCCATTAAAAAGCCAGACTTCGGTTTGCAACTGCGCATGGGGACAAAAATTGTACTTCTTGGAGAATTGTCCTCTGGTCTGATGAAACAAAAATAGAACTGTTTGGCCATAATGACCATCGTTATGTTTGGAGGAAAAAGGGGGAGGCTTGCAAGCCGAAGAACACCATCCCAACTGTGAAGCACGGGGGTGGCAGCATCATGTTGTGGGGGTGCTTTGCTGCAGGAGGGACTGGTGCACTTCACAAAATAGATGGCATCATGAGGATGGGAAAGGTATGTGGATATATTGAAGCAACATCTCAAGACATCAGTCAGGAAATTAAAGCTTGGTCGCAAATGGGTCTTCCAAATGGACAATGACCCCAAGCATACTTCCAAAGTTGTGGCAAAATGGCCTAAGGACAACAAAGTCAAGGTATTGGAGTGGCCATCACAAAGCTCTGACCTCAATCCTATAGAACATTTGTGGGCAGAACTGAAAAAGCGTTGTGGAAGGCTACCCGAAACGTTTGACCCAAGTTAAACAATTTAAAGGCAGTGCTTCCAAATATTAATTGAGTGTATGTAAACTTCTGACCCACTGGGAATGTGATGAAAGAAATAACATCTGAAATAAATTATCCTCTCTACTATTATTCTGACATTTCACATTCTTAAAAAAAAGTGGTGATCCAAACTGACCAAAGACAGGGAATTTTTACACTAGGATTGAATGTCAGGAATTATGTAAATATATTTGGCTACGGTGTATGTAAACTTCCAACGTCAAGTGTGTGTGTGTGTGTGTATATATATATATATACTCTCGCACACTACATTAACACTCCCACACAAAACGCACACATACACTACATATGCAAACAAACATAACACACACACATGCATGCAGACACAACACAAACACACATACATATTAGACACACACGCACTCACACACACTCATCATTTGCTGTTGCTACTCTGTTTCTTATTTTACTCATATTATTATCTATCCTGATGCCTAGTCACTTTACCCTGCCTTCATGTATATACAGTATCTACCTGAAATACCTCGTACCTCTGCACATTGATCTGGTACTGGTACTCCCTGTATATAGCTACATTCTTGTGTATTTTGTTTTATTCCTCTTGTTACTATTTTAAACTCTGAACTTCCCGGTAAAGCCTACACCAGTTGTATTCGGCGCATGTGACAAATAAAATGTGTTTTGATGTGTGTGAGATACAATCTTGCCTGTAGGTCAGTTAAGGGGACAAGGGACACTCCAACGTGGAGAGAAGGACATCTGTGTAGCATTAAAGTCAGGTGGCACGCAACTCCTTTTAAAAGTAGTTTCTATTGATTTTAATACCTTTGGAACACTGGGACATTAATATCACTGAACAGACAGTGCTTGCCAAAGCTAGACCTTAAAAACACGTTGGTTTGATTTGGAAATGTTGGTTAGTAATTTGGTTCTGATGAGCATAGCATTGTTGTCTTGACTATTACAGTATATCTGATATCGCTGTGGATTTGAGCAAGTGCGTTAGAGAGATTAAATCCATTTGAATTAAATGCCATTTTTGATTTTAACAAAACTATCCATACATGTTTGCCCATGGAAAAAGTTGTCAAAGTTACTTTTTGGACCTGAATGCCAAAACATTCAGGAGAAATTTCAACCATTTTGCATATTTTTTTATTTAACCTTTATTTAACTAGGAAAGTCAGTTAAGAACAAATTCTTATTTACAATGACGCCTACCCCGGCCAAACCCGAACGATGCTGGGCCAATTGTGCACCGCCCTATGGGACTCCTAATCACAGCCGGTTGTGATACAGCCTGGAATCGAACCAGGGTCTGTACTGACACCTCTAGCACTGAGATGCAGTGCCTCAGACCGCTGCGCCACTCGGGAGCCCAGTGCATCCCCCACTCTGCCATGAGACTCCATGTCTTCATCACTGGAAAAGATAAATGGTTGAGTTCGATATCATTTAAACGGTTACAAACAGTGCTGCCAAACAATTATTATTTATTGGGAAAAAACCCATTTGGAATAAAAATGGTCAGTGTTAAAGGTAAACGCCTATTATTTTTCTTTACGTATGTTGTAACTTAGACCCTAATTTACATCATCTGAGGTTTTTGTGTTGTACCTGCCATCGGTTGAGACATGACATGCTCCTGAATACAGGGTGGGTGTCATTTCAGCCATAGAAATAGAATGAAAAGAATCAAGCTATCGATTGAGACAACTGCAGTTTAGCTGGTACACCATTGACATTTTAATTGGATTTAAATTGTAACTTATATTTACAACCACAAAGATGACCGCCGGTCCACCCACTGTTGAATGTCAACTTAAATGATCATGTCTATTCTATTATGTATATTTCTATGATTCCAATAGGTTTCCTATGGAGGATTGACGGTATATTTTAAAACACCTCTTGGTGGTACCATTTGTATAGGGCAAAGGATTATGGACCAGGCAAGGCTTCTGATCTGATCCTGGATCAAAGGGTCACTGGTCCAGTCTGGTGGTACCATTTGAAAGTTGAAATTTAAAATGTTATTCCCATTTTAGTACATTTATCAGCCAAAACATGACACCCACCCTGTATTCAAGAGCATGTTGTGTCTCAACCGATGGAGGTCACAACACAAAAAACCTAAGATGATGTAAACAGGGTCTAAGCTACAACATATGTGAATATTTAAAAAATCTGATTTTTATTTTATTTTGATTATCAAAGTTTAAAAATGACAATTTGTGTTAAAAAAAATATGTTTTCCCCTCAGAAATTATAAAGTAGTTTGACAACCCTGTATGTAAGCTTTTAGATTAAATCAATCTCAACTGTTTCTCTTTTCCAGTGATGAGGACATGGTTGTCTCATGGTATGGTGGGGTATGCAAAATGGGTCAGCTTTGAGCTCCTTTATCTCTTGTGGTTCATAAGGATAGCGTAGCTAACAAATTGTCAGCCAACATAAGGTGTAACTTAACTTATTTGAAAAGTCATTACTATATTACATTGCTCAACATTTTCTTAACATTTGTCATTAGTTAGTTCAATTAATTTTGTATTCGCTTTCCGCGGCTGCATATTTTCTGCCATTTTCTTCAAATCTGCAAACGTTGAAGCCACGGCCATTTTCTGAAGAATTACATTATGGGCCCTAAAAATACGGAAATAGTGTCCTCTGCGTGTATACTTTGTATTTTGGCAAATTTAGTACGACATCCGGGAACCTTTGGCATACTAATTATATCCATACTATGACCAATAAGCATACTATATACTCAATTCACGTCACAAGTAGTACGGTTAGTATGAGTATTCGAACACAGCTATAGTCGTTCATGTGCCAGCTAATACAGTGTGTTAAAGAGCCACTGAACACGCCAATTGGCACTTGTGTTTATTCTGTTGCTCATTAGAAAAATTGGATTTCAGTCCGCATTTGGTAAATTATGTTTGTCCCACATGAGACGCTGCAGCCAATTTTACTTCTTCAAAATCCCCAGAATGAATCTAAGATAACTCAAGAAATCTGTACTTCATTTTGACTCTTTTGCCAAGGATGCTTTTGTTGTGCAATTTTACATCTAACTAAGGTGTTTGGTGCAGTATTTCTCCAGATCTTCTTTTTGCGATGTGTTGTCTTTATGTAAACAATGTCTCACTGTCATAGCTATTGGATAGAGAGCAATCACCGCCACTGTTCACCCCATGTTAGTGGACATCCTCAAATCAAAACCCAACCTTCATTTACCCGTTGTCACGCACAGATTCTCCAAACTCACTTTTAGATGAGACTTTATGACAAATTATCCCATTTACACTTTATAAATCAATTTTGTCGCTAGAATAACTGTTTCTGACTCATCGACGCCACAGGCTGTTTTTAAAGGCAAGTCGCTCTTTTAAAGCAACATCAAAACCAGTGTGTGTCTGTGCATTCAGTTTACGTATGTAGGAGAGAGCATTAACACTCAAGGAACCGTGAACTCTATTACCAGAGTTATTTTAGTGCAACCGTTCAAGCACCCCCCCCCCCCCCAGCCCGCCTCTGACACTCCCCCTCCAATAAGTCTGCCTCGGCTGCCTGGCTGTGACACACATTCTCCCTCCACATGAACCGCTCTGTTGTTGCTCTCTCTCTCTCGCTCGGGCCACACATGGACTAAAAGTTAGACAGACAAGCTGAGGAAAGGCGTGGATGGTTATTTACCTGCTTCCATCAGGTTGTATTTTGAATCATGACTATTTAGTTGTGTATACTGTGGTCTTGCCAAATGTGACGTTGTTATTGCTTATACTCTTTCTAATGCAGTGCTTTATCTTTTTGTCCCTTGAGGGCTTCAGTTGGTGTGGATATAGTGTATCAGTGTACAGTGTGATCTGCTGTTTGATTTTCCACAGGAGGCTGTACGCTGCCAGAGAAGGGTTTGTTGATAGAACAGAGGCATTGTGGTGGAAAAACAAGTGTTTGGATAAATGATAAAGCTGGTCTGACTGTGCTCTTTGAAGGGTGTCACTCACTCTGTCACTCTTGAATGTTTTGGGAGGTTCTCTACAATACACATTGGTTGTCATGTGTTTTCTGAGAACAGCTTAGGAAGTGCAGCCAGAGTAGGAACAGCTGTTGCCTATACTGGTCCATAGTCTAAGGCTGTGATTGTCAGTCGTAACATTCCGTTGTTCCTTTTCTTTGTGAGTTGTAGGTGAGAAGACGTGTACAGACCTGTTTTTGTACGGTGCTAAATTTGAAAAAATACATTAAAATGGCTTAATTTACTCTGAATGAAATGACAACTGTACTCAGAGGAAAAATACATTTGTTTCGTTTTGAACTGTACACCCTGTCAAGACAGAGGGGTTTTGTGCATTACACAAACCATATCTGTTTTTCATGAAGTGAGTTCACAAAAAATTACCAACCGTAAAGTTGGTTGCCAACCATTTGCAGTCAAAGGAAACTAACTATATCTGGTTGTACTGTGCTGAAGTAGATCTTGCTTTCTCTGAAAGATGGACAATGTTAGGCGAGAGATCTGTTGTACCTTTTCCCAGGAGCCCCTAGCAGTTTGGCTGTGTAGGGTTCGATGACAGACAGACAGAGACAACTTTGGACTTGCAGTGGCATTGTTTTCCCACACTGATCGACAGACCAGGGGGCATTATCACTCGGTCCGCCTCTCCTCGTTCCGCCTCTACAGTTCATATTACATTTCAGAGCATGGTAATCTGTGGAAATACCAGACTCCGTATGTACTAGGTGTGGTATCTGACACAAATCAACTGTCATCCATGTGCAGCAACAGATGTTTGGTGACGGTGTTTCCAAGAATGACAGGGGCTGGTCTCAGACATGCACAATGGGCCTGTCGAGCAACAGTTGTACCTCATGATACTCATTTTAGGGTTACGCTATAAGGTATGCGTGTAATGTAGGCTAACCTAGAACAGCTGTAGAGTAGTGTACACAACATTGGGGACATTTCTTTAAAAAATAGTATTGTAGATGTGATGTGAAATAACTTGCTGATAGATCACAATCCAATTAGGGTAATCATGTGGAAAATTGAAATTACTCAATGTTCTTTTGACTAATTGTGACTAATTGTGCATTTGTATGGGGATTGAGGAAGGTGGGAAAGATCAGTATTTTAGAACTGCAGCCTACAGTAGTTGTTAAAGAAGAGAAGTCAGTGTAATGATATCATGGCTATGTTCATCAAGCATACAGGTACATAGGAAAACATCAATATACAGTACCAGACAAAGGTTTGGACACACCTACTCATTCCAGGGTTTTTCTTTATTTTTACTATTTTCGAGATTGTAGAATAATTCTGAAGACATCAAAACTATGAAATAACACATATGGAATCATGTAGTACACTTTTTTGGTTAACAAATCAAAATGAAGTTTATATTTGAGATTCTTCAAAGTAGCCACCCTTTGCCTTGATGACAGCTTTGCACAGTTTTGGCATTCTCCGAACCAGCGTCATGAGGTAGTCACCAGGAATGCATTTCAATTAACAGGTGTGCCTTCTTAAAAGTTAATTTGTGGAATTTCTTTCCTTAATGCATTTGAGCCAGTCAGTTGTTGTGACAAGGTAGGGGTGGTATACAGAAGATAGCCCTATTTGGTAAAAGACCAAGTCCATATTTTGGCAAGAACAGCTCAAAAAGGAAAGAGAAATGACAGGGCATCATTACTTTAAGACATGAAGGTCAGTCAATCCAGAAAATGTTAAGAACTTCGAACGTTTCTTCAAGTGCAGTCACAAAACCCATCAAGCGCTATGATGAATCTAGCTCTCATGAGGACCGCCACAGGAAAGGAAGACCCAGAGTTACCACTGCTGCAGAGGATAAGTTTATTAGAGTTACTAACCTAAGAAATTGCAGCCTAAATAAATGCTTCACAGAGTTCAAGTAGACACATCTCAACATCAACTGTTCAGAGGAGACTGCGTGACTCAGGCTTTCATGGTCGAATTGCTGCAAAGAAACCACTACTAAAGGACACCAATAATAAGAAGAGACTTTTTTGGGCCAAGAAGCACGAGCAATGGACATTAGACCGGTGGAATTCTTTCCTTTTGGTCTGAGTCCAAATTTAAAATGTTTGATTCCAACTGCCGTGTCTTTGTGAGATACAGAGTAGGTGAACGGATGATCTCCGCATGTGTGGTTTCCACCGTGAAGCATGGAGGAGGAGGTGTGGGGGTGCTTTGCGGATGACAATGTCTGTGATTTATTTTGAATTCAAGTCACACTTAACCAGCATGGCTACCACAAAATTCTGCAGTGATACGACATCCCATCTGGTTTGCGCTTAGTGGAACTATCATTTGTTTTTCAACAGCACAATGACCCGACACACCTCCAGGCTGTGTATGGGCTATTTGACCAAGAAGGAGAGTGATGGAGTGCAGCATCAGATGACCTGGCAACCAATAAGCCAACCTCAACCCAATTGCCATGATTTGGGATGAGTTGGACCGCAGAGTGAAGATAAAGCAGTCAGCAAGTGCTCAGCATATGTGGGAACTCCTTAAAGACTGTTGGAAAAGCATTCCTCATGAAGCTGGTTGAGAGAATGCAAAGAGTGTGCAAAGTTGTCAAGGAAAATGGTGGCTACTTTGAAGAATCTAATATATCTAAAATATATTTTGATTTGCTTACCACTTTTTTTGGTTAGTAGATGTGTTATTTTATAGTATTGATGTCTTCCCTATTATTCTACAATGTAGAAAATAGTAAAAAATAAAGAAAAATCCTTGAAAGATTAGGTATGGCCAAACTTTGACTGGTACTGTGTATATATACACACATCAGTACATGTACAATTGAAGTCGGAAGTTTACATACACCTTAGCCAAATACATTTAAACTCAGTTTTTCACATTCCTGACATGTAATCCTAGTAAAAATTCCCTGTCTTAGGTCAGTTAGGATCACCACTTTATTTTAAGAATGTGACATGTCAGAATAATAGCGAGAGTGATTTATTTCAGCTTTTACTTATTTTGTCACATTCCCAGTTGGTCAGAAGTTTACATACACTGAATTAGTATTTGGTAGCATTGCCTTTAAATTGTTGAACTTGGGTCAAACGTTTTGGGTAGCCTTCCACAAGCTTCCCACAATAAGTTGGGTGAATTTTGGCCCATTCCTCCTGATAGAGCTGGTGTAACTGAGTCAGGTTTGTAAGGCCTCCTTGCTCTCACACGCTTTTTCAGTTCTGCCCACACATTTTTCTATGGGATTGAGGGCTTTGTGATGGCCACTCCAACACCTTGACTTATTTGTCCTTAAGCCATTTTGCCACAACCAACCTGCCACCCACGTGCTTCACGGTTGGGATGGTGTTCTTCGGCTTGCAAGCATCCCCCTCTGACCTCCAAACATAAATATGGTCATTATGGCCAAACAATTCTATTTTTGTTTCATCAGACCAGAGTACAATTCTCCAAAAAGTACAATCTTTGTCCCCATGTGCAGTTGTATTTCAGAACGTTTCCCTCAGAACACCCTCAATTTGTCGGGGTATGAACTACAAAGTGTCAAAAGTGTTCCACAACGGTGCTGGCCCATGTTGACTCCAATGCTTCCCACAGTTGTATGAAGTTGGCAGGAGGTCCTTTGGGTGGTGGACCATTCTTGATACACACGGGGAAACTGTTCAACGAGGAAAACCCCAGCAGCGTTGCAGTTCTTAACACACTCAAACCGGTGCGCCTGGCACCTACTACCATACCCCGTTCAAAGGCACTTAAATATTTTGTCTTCCCCGTTTTCCCTCTGAATGACACACATACACAATCCATGTCTCAGTTGTCTCGAGGCTTAAAACCCCTTCTCTCTACACAGATTGAAGTGGGTTTAACAAGTGACATCAATAAGGGATCGTAGCTTTGACCTGGTCAGTCTAGGTCATGGAAAAAGCAGGAGTTCCTAATGTTTTGGACACTCAGTGTATAGGCATACTGACTGACTACTAAACTGGAGATAGGGGGATAACAATCAAATTGTGGTGAACAATAACCATCACTGATACTGCTGTTTTAGTGCTGCCTTGAGCCATTGATCAGAGTTCTGCCCTTTGTTGTCCTGTGCTGAGTGACACCACAGTATAGGGGAAAGAATTATGGACCAGGCCAGGCTTCTGCTCTTATCCTGGACCGATGGGTCACTGGTCCAGTCTGTCTGCCCATTCTGTCTAGTCTGTGAGAAACCTCAGTTGCCCTCTGCTACAGATGAGCAGTTGAAATTTCCCTCCATAAATTACAGTAGCCGGTGCTATTCGCCATGCTAGCTATGTTGACATGGCTGTGGAAATAGTGTGCTCTCTGAGCTCCCATCAGGCTGTGCCAGCTAGCCAGGCTGTTCCAGTGCCTCCCTCCCTGTAGTGTTGTGCTGAAGCTCAATGAATGGATGTTTATGTCAAGGGAGGGAGAGAGGAGACAGACCTATATAGGGATGGAGAGAGGAGACATGTAGAGCACAGAGAACTATGTTTGTGAAATCAGCCTACGGTGCGTCATTTCTGCAATCTGAATTATTCCTCTCCATATCTGTCAACAGACCTTCAGGCAATATTTCAGTTCACTGCACATCCATTATGTAAGGGTAGCTTAGTTATTTGACACTGTCCTAGAGGACGCCCTAGCCTGGGAGAGTTAACGCAGTCTAGATCAGGCATTTTCTCAGGGGCTTTCTAGGACACGTCCAAGTCTCCCTATCCACAGGGGGATTTATCATCAAGACAAGTGCCCTCAGCGGATCTAAGGGAGATGTATCCATAGACATGCCAAGAGGGTGACATTTTATTTTTGATTACAGTGGGAGGAAAAGTATACATTTAAGGTCGTGCTGTGAGCTCCATTATCCTCGTAACATCGGAGTGTTTACCAAACCGAGGGCAGCAGCATGAAGGCATCATTCTTGACAGTCCCTATTATCACGCACTATGCGACGCTGGAGGACAAGAGCTCCATGGCTATTTTTTTCCTCCTGACCTATGTACGTTTTACATGTAAATATTTAATTGAATAGGTTAGTTATGGTGATATTTTCCAGTGGAGGTATTTGCTGGCTGTAAACCCCCCCACCCCCCCCACACACTTCTCTTTTTCCATGGAGGATGAAACCTAATAACAGCTCAACTGTTTTTCTCTGCTGTCGCGTCAACTTCTCCACTGAAAGGAAAGTCAATAATCTACTAAATACTAAGAGTAAGACATTCCGACTCAACGTTGGGCTCACAGCAGAGTGACTTCATTTGCAGGTTGAATTGAGGTTTGTCTGTCAAAACAGTGCCTTAAAGGCTGGGCTCGAGGCCTAAGGTCCATAACTCAGAATGGAAACAAAAACAGTCCTCTGTTTCTCAGGTCCGCTGGTAAACACACTGTAACCTAATTTCTTTTTTACCGACACTCCCTCTCGACTCCATTCTCTCACACCATACTGTCAACATGGCTCAGGCTCACACTGAGCACAGCTCGCATACCGCACTGTACTGCTTCTTTGCTTCTTTCTTCTTCTTTCTTCTTTGGACGTTTGAAAGCTACCACAGTGAGAGTGACTTAATTTTTTTTCTTTTTCTTAATCCGTTTCGTGACATATTTGAACATTTCAGTGCACTTACGATACGGTTCACATTTAGGCTGCTTCTATCTGAGGGTACCTTGAATGGATTATTGTACATTTGTTTGTAACTGATTTGGTGATTTAACTCCTGCATTTGTTGAACCGTAATGGGGCAACTAATCACTTTCAGCTGCTTTGGGTGATCGGGTAAATCCTAAGGCTATAGGCATGTGCAATGTATCACAGCAGCAGTCTTAACAAGACCCATTCAAATCTCCCTCAGTTCAAATAACATCACTCTACTGAGCGTCATAACAAAGCCATAACATTTACAGTACAACTGTAGATGTGATTACACTCGTTTCTGGCCACACAGGTAGTCCCCCTAGATGGTTTGAGGCATGAAGTCGATCTCATTTACATTTGCCCCTGCGGTATTAATGCATTTAACAGACCAGGATGTCCAGATCGATCAGGAGCCGGAGCAGTGGGGGCACACACTTGGCCTGATGCCCATCCCTAACCCAGGCACATTGACCTGGATGATGGCTCCATGATACCGGCCTCATTGGAGCACGCCTCAGTAATCTAGAGGAACAGGTGGTTACCCAGCTCGGACTGGGTTGATGAGCTGGTGGGCTTATGCCTCAACCCAGCATGCATGGAGAGCTACCCTCCTATTGGTTTTCACTCCAACCCCAGTTGTAACTAACTTAATTCAGCTTAACAACTGGCTAATTATTAGAATGAGCTACGCTATATAAGGGTTGGAGTGAAAACCTACAGGACGGTAGCACTCCAGCACAGGGTTGGAGATGCCTGGTCTATGGTCTTCTCTCTCTCTCTCTTCCTCTCCCCTTCCGTTCTCTCTCACTGGTGCACACACACTCTCTCCCTCTCTATCTGCGAGGCATGGCAGGAGGTAGTCTCTTTTGACTATTATCTGTGATGTGTACACGTGGAGCCTGGCGGGATGCAGCGGGAGGCAGCCGCAGTGAGAGAGCAGCCAGGGGGATATAAACAGAGGGGGTGCGATAAATAGCCAAGTACTCTTCCTGTCCCACGTCATATACAGTTGAAGTCGGAAGTTTACATACACTTAGGTTGGAGTCAATTAAACAAATTTTTCAACCACTCCACAAATTTCTTGTTGACAAACTAGTTTTGGCAAGTTGGTTAGGGCATCAACTTTGTGCATGACACAAGTAATTTTCCCAACAATTATTTACAGACAGATTATTTCATTTATAATTCACTGTGGGTCAGAAGTTTACATACACTAAGTTGACTGTGCCTTTAAACACATTGGAAAATTCCAGAAAATGGTGTCATGGCTTTAGAAGCTTCTGATAGGCTAATTGACATCATTTGAGTCAATTGGAGGTGTACCTGTGGATGTATTTCAAGGCCTACCTTCAAACTCAGTGCCTCTTTGCTTGACAAAAAATGGTAGACCTACACAACTCTGGTTCATCCTTGGGAGCAATTTCCAAATGCCTGAAGGTACCATGTTCATCTGTACAAACAATAGTACACAAGTATAAACACCATGGGACCACACAGTCGTCATACTGCTCAGGAAGGAGACGCCTTCTGTCTCCTAGAGATGAACGTACTTTGGTGCGAAAAGTGCAAATCAATCCCAGAACAACAGCAAAGGACCTTGTGAAGATGCTGGAGGAAACAGATACAAAAGTATCTATATCCACAGTAAAACGAGTCCTATGTCGACATAACCTGAAAGGCCGCTCAGCAAGGAAGAAGCCACTGCTCCAAAACCGCCATAAAATATCCAGACTACGGTTTTCAACTGCACATGGGGACAAAGATCGTAATTTTGGAGAATTGTCCTCTGGTCTGATGAAACAAAAATATAACTGATCAAATAAAATGTTATTTGTCATATACACATGGTTAGCAGATGTTAATGCTAGTGTAGCGAAATGCTTGTATTTGTCCATAATGACCATCGTTATGTTTGGAGGAAAAGGCGGTAGGCTTGCAAGCCGAAGAACACCATCCCAACCGTGATGCACGGGGGTTGCAGCATCATGTTGTGGGGGTGCTTTGATGCAGGAGGGACTGGTGCACTTCACAAAATAGATGGCATCATGAGGATGGGAAAGGTATGTGGATATATTGAAGCAACATCTCAAGACATCAGTCAGGAAGTTAAAGCTTGGTTGCAAATGGGTCTTCCAAATGGACATTGACCCCAAGCATACTTCCAAAGTTGTGAGAAAATGGCTTAAGGACAACAAAGTCAATGTATTGTAGTGTCCGTCACAAAGCCCTGACCTCAATCCTATAGAAACTTTGTGGGCAGAACTGAAAAAGCGTGTGCGAGCAAGGAGGCCTACAAGCCTGACTCAGTTACACCAGCTCTGTCAAGAGGAATGGGCCAAAATTCAAACTTATTGTGGGAAGCTTGTGGAAGGCTACCCGAAACGTTTGACCCCAAGTTTAACAATTTAAAGGCAATGCTACCAAATACTAATTGAGTGTAAACTTCTGACCCACTGGGAATGTGATGAAATAAGTAAAGGCTGAAATAAATCATTCTCTCTAATAAATCATTCTGACATGTCACATTCTTAAAATAAAGTGGTGCTCCTAACTGACCTCCTAAGACAGGGAATTTTTTACTAGGATTAAATGTCAGGAATTGTGAAAGCCAAATATATTTAATTTCAGTTAAGGTGTATGTAAACTTCCGACTTCAACTGTGCACTACATGATCGACAAACATTTTAATTCCAAAATCATGGGCATTAATATGGAGTTGGTCCCCTCCTTTGCTGCTATAACGGTCTTCACTCTTCTGGGAAGGTTTTGCTGCGGGGACATGCTTCCATTCAGCCACAAGCATTACTGACATCGGGCACAGATGTTGGGCGATTTAGGTCTGGCTCACAGTCGGCATTCCAATTCATCTCAAAGGTGCTCGTGGGGTTGAGGTCAGGGCTCTGTGCAGGCCAATCAAGTTCTTCCACACCAATCTCGGCAAACCATTTCTGTATGGACCTCATTTTTTGCACAGGGGCGTTGTCATGCTGAAACAGGAAAGGGCCATCTCCAAACTGTTACCATAAAGTTAGAAGCACAGTATCATATATGCGGTAGCATTCAATGGAACTAAGGGGCCTAGCCCGAACCATGAAAAACAACCTCAGACCATTATTCCTCCTCCACCAAAATGTACAGTTGGGACTATGCATTCGGGCAGGTAGTGTTCTCCTGACATCTGCCAAACCCAGATTTTTCAGTCAAACTGCCAGATGGTGAAGTGTGATTCATCACTCCAAAGAACACTTTTCCACTGCTACGGAATCCAATGATGGCGAGCTTTACACCACTCCAATCTACGCTTGGCATTGTGCATGGTGATCTTAGGCTTGTGCGGCTGCTTGGCCATGGAAACCCATTTCATAAAGCTCCAGACAAACAGTTATTGTGCTCACTTTGCTACCAGAGGCAGTTTGGAACTTGGTAGTGAGTGTTGCAACCGAGGACAGACTATCTTTACGCGGTTCAGCACTCGGCAATCCCGTTCTGTGAGCTTGTGTGGCCTACCACTTCAGGACTGAGCCGTTGTTGCTCCTAGATGTTTCCACTTCACAATAATAGCACTTGCAGTTGTCCAGGGCAGCTTTAGCAGGACAAAAAAAAATATTAACGGACTTGTTGTAAAGGTGGCATCCTATGACGGTGCCACGTTGAAAGTCACTGAGCTCTTCAGTAAGACCATTTTACTACTAATGATTGTCTATGGAAATTGCATGGCTGTGTGCTCAGTTTTATACACCTATCAGCAATGGGTGTGGCTGAAATAGCCACATCTGCTAATTTGAAGGCGTGTCCACATACATTTGTGTATATAGTGTATCTAGCTACCCACTGTTCCACAGAGTAGAGTAGATCCCCAGTTCCTCCACCCTCATCTGATTCTGGTTCCCCATGTTGTCCCAGCAGTGTTGCTGTTAAAGGTAGACTGATATTGTGCACGCTATCCAGGTTAAGTGTCCAGTGTTAACACCACTGTCTGTGGTATTTGTTTAAATGTAAAGCAGCACTTTGGATGGTGTTTTCCACCCCTCTTGTCACTTTGTCTCATTGAATGTTTAGTTTAAATACTTTTTTCTTTGATTGATTTAACCTTTATTTAACTATGCAAACCCTAACCAGGACGACACTGGGCCAATTGTGCGCCGCCCTATGGGACTCCCGATTTACGGCCGGTTGCGATACAGCCCGTGATCAAACCAGGGTCTGTAGGGACGCCTCTAGCGCCACGATATAAGCTGCACGAATTCCAAGGAAGGACCAATGGAGGAATAAAACTCAACCTAAAGTCTAAATATATACTATGAATATATAATGTAAATGCATATTTAAATATCCCTGTCACTTTTGCATTCTATACAAATAGCCAACAATACCACACTGTAAGAGCCACAGCAGTACTAAAATCAACATTGTTTTCGAAGGATGTACGTGCGTGTGGTAATGCTCTGTGGTTTATATTTACAATGGACCTATCCAGCTTTTGCCTGTACAATACAGTATGGTGTTAGCATTACAACAGCTTCAAACACTGACTCCACTAGAATACAGTATGTATACTTCAGCGATAAATGCCCTCCAGACCCCAGCTGTTATACTACCTGTCCCAGTCGCATACAGTTCTGTATTATTCACAATACCTTTCATCTTTTGCTGCATTCCTCCATTTTACTTGCTAGGTATTAGATGTAGTAGAGGTACTTTAGGTTTTTTTTAACAACTGATGCTGGGTCCATCTACACTCTGTTAGTCAAATTGTTTTAGTCACATGCGCCGAAATGCTTACTTACGAGCCCCTAACCAAAAGTGCAGTTTTCCCCAAAAAATATGGATAAGAATAAGAGAAAAAATTAACAAGTAATTAAAGAGCAGCAGTAAAAAAAAGAACAATATATACAGGGGGGTACCGGTGTGGGGGCACCGGTTACTTGAGGTAGTATGTACATGTAGGTAGAGTTATTAAAGTGACTATGCATAGATTACAACAGAGAGTATCAGTGGTGGGGTGGGGGCAATGCAAATAGTCTGGGTATCCATTTGACTAGATGTTCAGGAGTCTTATGGCTTGCGGGGTAGAAGCTGTTTAGATGCCTCTTGGAACTAGACTTGGAGCTCCGGGGGCGAGTGCCGTGAGGTAGCAGAAAGAACAGTCTATGACTAGGGTGGCTGGAGTCTGACACCGCCTGGTATAGAGGTCCTGGATGGCAGGAAGCTTGGCCCCAGTGATGTACTGGGCCGTTCACACTACCCCCTGTAGTGCCGTGCGGTCGGAGGCCGAGCAGTTGCCATACCAGGCAGTGATGCAACCAGTCAGGATGCTCTCGATGTTGCAACTGTAGAACTTTTTTGAAGATCTGATGACACATGCCAAATCTTTTCAGTCTCCTGAGGGGTTATAGGTTTTGTCGTGCCCGCTTCACGACTGTCTTAGTGTGCTTGGACCATGTTAGTTTGTTGGTGATGTGGACACCAAGGAACTTGAAGCTCTCAACCTGCTCCACTGCAGCCCCGTTGATGAGAATGGGGGCATGCTGGGTCCTCCTTTTCCTGTAGTCCACAATCATCTCCTTTGTCTTGATCACATTGAGGGAGAGGTTGTTGTCCTGGCACCGCACGGCCAGGTCTCTGACCTCCTCCCTATAGGCCGTCTCGTCGTTGTCAGGGATCGGGCCTACCACTGTTGTGTCATCGGCAAATATAATGACGGTGTTGGAGCCTGGCTGTGCAGGCAGGCATATCCCGATCCATATCAGGCAATGGGAAGAGCCTGTGACTAATTCATCTACCAGTGATGGAGTGCATAATGCAAACAGGACTGTGTGTGTAAGCCTATCTGTATTTATGTATTTTTGAAACGTGTCTGTGTGTATAGTACTGTGTGTGTGTTTTTTTCCCCCCGGATGCATTGTATTTCAAATTGATTTGTTTGGGAGTCCATGAGACTGGCCATCGTGACAGTGTTGTGCCGTAGACAACCCAATGCTTTTAAGCAATTCTATTGCACAGTGTGCACTCACTGTGACGCACATACATAACACTAAATGCACATATTTGAGAGGATGTAGGCCTAGAGAGGCTAACATTTTTTGTGTTGAGCTAATTGTTTTGGTAACCAGTCTCTTTCCGTAACCTTGTTATCTATCTGTCAATCAAGCAGTCAGTATTTAACTCTTCGTAGAGCAAATGGGGGAAAGGAAATGATCCATCTAAAGGACTTGAGCGCTTGTGTTGTGTTTCGAGCTTATCTTAGCCATGGAGTCGATACAGTGACACTGCCCTAGAAGTTTAATCATAGCCATCTCAGGGGTTTGCTAAATGTATCTGTTGGCTACCGTACAGTATATTGCAGTGGCGTGCCTGGGGCCTGGGCCTTCAGTGAGGTACTACACAGTCCCACCCGAATTAATCCACCTCATTATGATGCCATGGCTCTAGACACTATACATTTAGACAGAAACGCAGTATAACCAGGCGTTGCGTCACCTTGAAATTGACAAATTGACATTTTTGGGTAAACAGTGTTTACCCAAAAACATGACACAATCAATGAGTCTTTTCAATATTTCCCTTCACCTTTTCATTGTGCAGCTCCGTTGCCCTGCGCGCTTGTTCTTTGAGCTGTAGATGCACTCCGGTGTCCCAAAAGTTTTCAAAAGCACCATTGCTTGTTTGGTGTCTCGTTGCTGCCTTGGTTAGACAACTCAAGTTTGCAAAGCCAGTGTGGCTCCAAACACCAAATCGATCACTTGCAAATAATAGGCATTCCCAGCAGTACAGTTTGCAATGCTTCTCGGAGCCAAGGAGCCTGTGAGTCATTGACAGCGCTCGTAGTTGAAACTTTGAAAGTGGCGAGCGAACGAAGCCCTTTCCCGCCTGTGACAGGCTTTGTGGAGTCGGGCGACCTCTCCTTACAATGTCTAACTTTTCTTGAAAAGTTCGTCTTGAGAATGGCGTTATAATTATATCCTCGACCAAATCGATATCTTCTCCTCCTTCCGCCATTGTGGGTTGAAAAAACAGCTTAGTAGTACGCAAATTAATTCGTTTATCAAATTCAGTTTCCTAGATCTCCATAGGACCTGCCTCTCAATATTAGTAATCCAATCAAAAGACGTGCACGCACTACGCCTGCTAGCTGGCTCCTGTGTAACACTGGAGCCAGCCAGCAGGCGTACAATAGCCAACTCTAAAGCTGATTGGTTGACACTAAATTTTCATTTCCATTCACTATAAGCTACAAGCGCCAGCACTGTTGATTCTGAAGGCCCAAGGGCAGATTTTAGACCCCTGGCAACACATGATGGCTGAATATGATTGGATAAAAGATCTAACATAAAGACCAGCCCTCCAAATCTCAACCTGGGGCTGGAAGCAGTGCAACCAAGAGGAAAGCTATGAAATGATGAGTATAACTCTTACTCTGGGGAATAATTTAAGACATATTTGTGGGAAAATATATATTTTTAAAAATTATATTCTGATGATGTTTAGGCCAGCAGAGAAGGCCTTGCAGGCCCTGACGGCCCACCACTGGTATATTGTGACTACCTTGGCATAATAGTAAACATATGTCACTGATTCTAGATAAAACCATTCAAGAACTTCAAGGACTTTGATATTTATCATAGATTCTGGAGCTGGGAAGTCAAAACGTCTGTGGTTCTGTTTTGAAGGACTGTTGCATTTTCCCTGATCTATGATTTAAACGCTACTGTACGTGAATACAGCCACGTATGCTTGAGGCCTCAACCAGCTGACTTTTGACCCTGATTCCCAGAATGCTCCAGGGGTGGGAAACCCAGACTGGGAATACACACTGAAGAGATGGTTCATATTAGAGCCAGAAACCCTGAGCACCGCTCGTGTGCCGGATGCCGAAAAACTTTTCAGTATGTACTTCCAACATATTTGTATAAAGGCCCAGTCCAATCAAAAATGTGGTTTCTTATGTTTCGTATATACAGTATTTTTACACTATGAGGTTGGAATAATACTGAAAATGATGATCATGCCCATTTAGTGTAAGTTGTTTGAAAAGACTGCCTGAAATGTGTTGATGGGATGGGGTTTTGGCCTGTCTGGTGAAATACCAGGCAGTAAATTAGTTAATAAACCACTCAGAATGTGTGTTCCAAATCTCTCTGCTAACAGCTAGTTTTCAATTTCCCCCTCCCCCCTCCCCAGACCACTCCCAAACAGTCCGAGCAGAATTCTTGCTTGAGAAATTGCTCTTGCTATGAAGCTATTTTAGTTTTTTTCAATTAAATATTTTTTTTAAATCACATGTAGGTACTTAATTGTGACCCAGACATTATTTGATATTGAGATAAAAACAGCTGCATTGGACCTTTTGAAATGTATGAATCTGACAGCTACATTACACAGTCAGGGGACATCAAGCTAATAGGCCTCAGTCCTGTTCACTTATGGTGAACTAAATCTCTGTATATTTGGAGATATCTAACAAATACAATGTCTCTCTGCACATACAGTGCCTTTGGAAAGTATTCAGACCCCTTCACTTTTTCCACATTTTGTTACGTTACAGCCTTATTCTTTTATCCTCAGCAATCTACACACAATACCCCATAATGACAAAGCGAAAATATATTTGTTTAAATGTTACAAATGTATAAAAAATAAATAACAAAAATAACTTATTTACATAAGTATTCAGACCCCCTTCAGACCCTATGAGACTCAAAATTGAGCTCAGGTGCATCCTGTTTCCATTGCTCATCCTTGAGATGTTTCTAGAACTTGATTGGAGTCCACCTGTGGTAAATTCAAATGATTGGACATGATTTGGAAAGGCTCACACCTGCCTAATATAAGGTTCAATAATTGACAGTGCATGTCAGAGCAAACACCAAGCCATGAGATCGAAGGAATTGTCCGTAGAGCTCCGAGACAGGATTGTGTCAAGGCACAGATCTGGGGAAGGGTACGAAAAAATTATTGTAGCATTGATAGACCCCAAGAACCCAGTGGCCTCCATTCTTAAATGGAAGTTTGAAAACACCAAAACTTTCATAGAGCTGGCCTCCTGGCCAAACAATCGAGGGAGGTGACCAAAAACCCGATGGTCACTCTGACAGAGCTCTGGAGTTCCTCTGTGGAGATGGTTGCGCTTGTGGAAGGTTCTCCCATCTCTGCAGGACTCCACCAATCAGATCTTTATGGTAGAGTGGCCAGACGGAAGCCACTCCTCATTGAAAGGTACATGACAACCCGCTTGGAGTTTTCCAAAAGGCATCTAAAGACTCTCAGACCATGAGAAACAAGATTCTCTGGTCTGATGAAACCAAGATTCAGCTCTTTGGCCTAAATGCCAAGCATCACGTCTGGAGGAAACCTGCCACCATCCCTACGGTGAAGCATGGTGGTGGCATCATCATGCTGTAGGAATGTTTTTCAGATGCAGGGACTGGGAGACTAGTCAGGATCGAGGGAAAGATGAATGGAGCAAAGTACAGAGATCCTTGATGAAAAGCTGCTCCAGAGTGCTCAGGACCTCAGACTGGGGCGAATGTTCACCTTAATCAATCAATCAATCAATTTTATTTTATATAGCCCTTCGTACATCAGATAATATCTCGAAGTGCTGTACAGAAACCCAGCCTAAAACCCCAAACAGCTAGAATGCAGGTGTAGAAGCACGGTGGCTAGGAAAAACTCCCTAGAAAGGCCAAAACCTAGAAAGAAACCTAGAGAGGAACCAGGCTATGAGGGGTGGCCAGTCCTCTTCTGGCTGTGCCGGGTGGAGATTATAACAGAACTATGCCAAGATGTTCAAAAATGTTCATAAGTGACAAGCATGGTCAAATAATAATCATGAATAATTTTCAGTTGGCTTTTCATAGCTGATCATTAAGAGTTGAAAAACAACAGGTCTGGGACAGGTGGCGGTTCCATAACCGCAGGCAGAACAGCTGAAACTGGAATAGCAGCAAGGCCAGGCGGACTGGGGACAGCAAGGAGTCACCACGGGCGGCAGTCCCGATGCATGGTCCTAGGGCCCAGGTCCTCCGAGAGAAAGAAAGAGAGAAGGAGAAAATTAGAGAGAGCCAAGATTTTCAAAATGTTCATAAATGACAAGCATGGTCAAATAATAATCAGGAATAAATCTCAGTTGGCTTTTCATAGCCGATCATTAAGAGTTGAAAACAGCAGGTCTGGGACAGGTAGGGGTTCCATAACCGCAGGCAGAAGAGTTGAAACTGGAATAGCAGCAAGGCCGGGCGGACTGGGGACAGCAAGGTGTCAGCATGCCCGGTAGTCCTGACGTATGGTCCTAGGGCTCAGGTTCTCAGAGAGAAAGAGAGAACGAGAGAATTAGAGAGAGCATACTTAAATTCACACAGGACACTGGATAAGACAGGAGAAGTATTCCAGGTATAACCAACAGACCCTAGCCCCCCGACACATAAACTACTGCAGCATAAATACTGGAGGCTGAGACAGCGGTCAGGAGACACTGTGGCCCCATCCGAAGAAACCCCCGGACAGGGCCAAACAGGAAGGATATAACCCCACCCACTCTGCCAAAGCACAGCCCCCACACCACTAGAGGGATATCCTCAACCACCAACTTACAATCCTGAGACAAGGCCGAGTATAGCCCACAAAGGTCTCCATCACAGCACAACCAAGGGGGGGCGCCAACCCAGACAGGAAGTTCACGTCAGTAACTCAACCCACTCAAGTGACGCACCCCTCCTAGGGACGGCATGAAAGAGCACCAGCAAGCCAGTGACTCAGCCCCAGTAACAGGGTTAGAGGCAGAGAATCCCAGTGGAGAGAGGGGAACCGGCCCTGGAGAGACAGCAAGGGCGGTTCGTTGCTCCAGAGCCTTTCCGTTCACCTTCACACTCCTGGGCCAGACTACACTCAATCATATGACCCACTGAAGAGATAAGTCTTCAGTAAAGACTTAAAGGTTGAGACTGAGTCTGCGTCGTTGTCCTTACAACAGGACAACGACCCTAAGCACTCAGCCAAGACAATGCAGGAGTGGCTTCGGGACATGTCTCTGAAACCTGTTTTTGCTTTGTCATTATGTGGTATTGTGTGCAGATTGAGGGGAAAAAACAATTTTAATCAATTTTTGAATAAGGAAAAACTCAAGGGGTCTGAATACTTTCCGAAGGCATTGTAGATGTATGTGTAAAAACCCTACAATGAGTTACCCGTAATTTACTGTATACAACATTTTGAATGTCTACTTTACGTACTGCAGCTGTAAGACCCGTGGATGAATCCCTGCGGTTAAAGCAAATGTTTGAATCATCTGCGACTGCCGTTAATCATTTTCCCACTAGGCCTTCTCATGTCTCTCTTCATGCTGCGTTACAGATGGATTAATGATGCTTGTGTGGCGGAAACAGTCTACTCAGCTTGGTCCTTTTATCCCCAGCCTTGGTCGTGCTTCTCTCCCCTCCACATCCCACCCCACCCACACTACCCTCTTGGCCATTTTTGTTATTACTTTATTTTCTGAATGTCTAATGAATTGAATAAGAGATGAGACGGATCAAAGGCTCCTTTGGCAGGTTCTAGGAATCCATTCAGATTGAAATGAGGAGTGTTGCTTTGTGTGTGTGTGTGTGTGTGTGTGTGTGTGTGTGTGTGTGTGTACGTTTTTTTTTTCAACGTCTCTCCTCCACAACCAGTCTTAATCACAAGAGAGGTAGAGCGACATGAGAGTATCCATGACATGTATAATAGTTCAAAGGAAAATAAGCCTTTCCATGCCCTATACATATGACACACTTAATGGTTCATCCTCAACACTTCATTAACAGGGGCCTTGGATCTGTCAGTCATAAACACTTCACCTATCTTCTTCATTTGTGGTTCGCATTAGCTGCCTGCCACAGGATGTAAGAAGACGCTGGGTCACTGACGTTGTTGCTTGTCTTCAGCTTGAATCAAAGCATCGACAGGCTAATGCTGCTGAGCACTTCTACTACTTGTACACCTGTCACTTCCTGTGAAGGGTATCTGTATCAGTCTGTATGTAATCAGAGAAGGAGGCTTTGGGTGATTATGATGGTCTCAGTAATACAACAGCTTGGCATCCTGTGGAGGTTGCCTGAGCCCTGCCCCACTTCTCTACATCACAACTGTGTAGACGGTGGTTTATGAATTCACAATTCAGATTGTGATATCTAAGTAAAGAAGATCAGAACAATGACTTCCTTTATGAAGTTGATATCCACCATTCCCTTTCATTGTTGGCAGAGGGAAATGCGTTGAATGGAGTTGAGGTTACTGGATAACGACGCATTCTTTGGTCCTGTCAAGTGGCGTATCTGATGAGGTGATTGAACAGAATTTTAGAGGCAGTTGCTAAATATATCCTCTTGCTTTGTGCTGTAGTGGCGTCACAATGGCTGTCATGTGATAGGTGACCTGGACTCGGCTCTACTTTCACCAGACAGAACACTACCGAGGTATAGCGTTACAGGTGGTGAGTTATTGAACCGGGGCGGCTGGTCACGTTGCTTGTACCGGAGAATGGAACTGTTATCGCTCTAGATGCGTTGACTAATGTCCCTTTGTAAGCAGATTCAGTTACTGACAGTATCACTAGTCAGCCAATTGAGGTTGCTCTTTGAGCATCTAGGCCCAGATTAGTCTCGTGTGCTTTACCTTCTCTGGCAGCAGTGTACGAGTTCAGACATTTCACCTTCAGCTTTTCCACACGGGGTGAAAAGAACAGTACTGCATCCCTATTGGTAAGAGTTGGATAGTGGCTTGTGTACAGTATTGAAGGTTTTGCTGACAGACTGATTTTTTTGTACCAACAGCCACTGCAGAGGGACATTGAAAAGGGAACCCACAAGCTGTGGGTTGTCATGGACACCTTTTTCCGCCGGCACTTTAGACTGAAAGGGGCGGAACAATGCCAATACAGACGGCCTGGTGTGGCGGTGCCCACAAGCAAGGCTCGCCGGCGCTCCAGTGTAGGACTGCCCTCTGCTGGCCTGGTCCAACGTAGACGCTCTAGTGTGGGACAGCCATTCACAGGTCCTGTCGGACGCAGAAGGTCCAGTGCAGGCCTGTCGCCGACTTCTCAATCCCAACGAAGACGTTCCAGTGTTGGCCTGCCGTCAGGCTATGTGGGCCGTAGAAGCTCCAGTGTGGGCTTGGCCTGCGCTGCTCACCAACAACGCAGGCGCTCCAGCGAGGTGCAGGGGTTACCACACTGTTATTATGGAGGGGGGCAGCTAGTGAGTACCAGATACTACACCAGGCGTCGCTCCAGCACCACCATGGCCTGTGTCAATCCCCGCTTCTCTGTCCGCCGCCGGCAAGCCGCCAAGCTCCGCACCATTGACACCCAACTGCTGGGGCCTTCCATGCTGCTGGCCAGCCTGGTCCAGATGAGTGCGGAGCAGCAGAGGGCACCAGGGGCGCAGGGCGGTGAGGGGGCATCAGAAGAGGGCACTGAGAGCTGCCCCTCCTCCTCGTGCTGCTCCGAGTCGGAGGGGGACAGCTGCAGTCAGAGAGAGTGTAGCACCAGGTCGGAGGGCAGCGGGAGTGAACAAGAGGGGACTGAGGCATCATCATCATCATCATCATATCCAGAGGGAGAGAGGACGTCTCCATGGCAGGACTGGAATCAGGCTCATAGTATGGCAGCCTTGACGATGGAGAGCATCCAGTCCCGGCCCCTGATCCGCGCCCCGCGCTGCCTGCGCCGTAACTCCTCCCATCTGCTGCCGGCGGAGGCGGTGCACCGTAGCAGGGCGGCCTACGGTGTGCACGGGCGCTACCGACGCTCCAGCCAGTTACGGAGGCCTTCCACTATCTCCAACAGCGCCTGGCAAGGCAGGCTAGTCCCCGCACCCAGCCGCAGGAGCTCTATAGTGGCCCGCCACTCCTCCCGTTCCCTGTATAGGAACTGTTCCGCTTGCTGGAAACCCAGGGGCCGCAGGGAGTCCCTCAGTCCCCTGCAGGGCATCTACTATGACCCCCGCCTGGAGACTTGGAGTGGATTTGTATCGTATGTAGACCCCCTACCTTCGCCTGTGTGTGTGTGTGTTAGGGGGGGGGGGGGCTTCTATGTCAGAATATACACAGAAAATGTCTGTTTAAGACCACACTATTTGTTTTATCCGAACAATAGAAGGGGGAAATGCATGCAAAGTCACTGGCCATTCCGGCCCTTCCAACCATACCAGCACTTCCTGGTCTGAAGTGTTGATGTCAGTTAAGCAAGTGTTTGTGTCTAAGCCTGATGCAGTATGTAACTGCAAACTGGGAAATCTTTCATATTTTACACCAAACTTTGCTGACATTTTGTGTTGCTGACATGTACGCTAACATGTAAGCTAGGAGTTTTGTTTAGTGACTCCTACAGCACCTTTCATGCAGGGTCTCAGTCACACAAACCTGTTAAATACCAAACCTAGACCTCTTCTGTACCTGGCTGCACATTGGCTCAACACTTCGAATGCTGTATATTGTATGGCGTCAGATGTACCATTCATTATTCATCATGTGTGCTGAACCTCTCTCTCTGATCAGAGCCTACTTTGTTTACCATTAGGTTGTGATGCAGTATCCCACCCGGGCGTGTCATCTCAAGGATGCTATTGCAATCATTCAAAGGTGTTGCGTCTGTGTCATTTTCAGGAAAGCCATTGCTAAATCGGGTCTACAGCACCTGTCTGCCCAGCCCAGTGCCTCAGCCCTGGCCAAGTTTGACCCAGACAGGGAGATCCGGAGCAGCTGTGACTGGACCGTAAGTGCAGCCTCTGGCCCAGCTCATCGATTTTTGTACCCCATAATGGACTACATGCCCCTAATGAGTTTCAGAGTAGTGTACTTTGTTTACCCAGAGGTACTGTTTGGTAGTGGATTCTATGAGCTAAGATTCCTATTTGTCAGGGTAAGAAAAAAAGAAGGGTGTATTTAATAGACTCTTCCTCTTCCTCCAGGAGAACGCCCTGTATGGGGAGCACATCTGGTTTGAGACCAATGTCTCTGGGGACTTCTGTTACGTCGGAGAGCAGCACTGCTTCGCCAAGACACTGGTGAGTGTGTGCGTGTGTGTGTGTGCGCAGCTACCCCTGGCCCTGCCTGACATCACAAAGCCACAGATGCTGTGACAGGAACGAGCCCAGAGGAAGAGAGGAATGAACTGATTAGACGAGATGTATTTGTAGTGCATCCCTAAAGCTAGAGGGGGAGTATTAATTCCTTGTCACATTTGTTTTTCATCCGTCAGCGGATGTTACTGTCACAATGTATACCACCCGGTACCATACAGTACACTTCTAGAGAATGCAGATTGTGAAGCTCAATAGCTCTCTGCAACTGTAAACATTATAGTATGAGAAAGGGTGCCATGTTATGAACAAAAACACGGTCTCTTCATTTTTTGGAGAACTGATGGGATTAGAAAAAGTGGGTAACTAGCAAGAGAACCTGTAAAAACAAGCCAAATCTTCTTTTTTTCCCTCCAGATGATGGAGATATATTTTTCGATTTTATTATTTGTATGAGATTTAGTTCTGACATCCACAGTGTGTGAAAAATCTATTTTTTTCACACTAGGGGGGTCAAACTCATTCCAAAGAGTTTGCTGTTTTTTGGTTTTTCTGTTCAATTAAGACAACCAGGTGAGGGGAGTTCTTTACTAATTAGTGACCTTATTTCATCAATCAAGTACAAGAGAGGCTTGAAAACCCGTAGACACTCGACCCTCCATGGAATGAGTTTGGCACCCCTTGTGTAGAGGCTCCCTCTGGTGTCTACACAACCATAACACACTTCACCTAAGAAGTAGTGCTGCCATCTTGAGGGAGTTGCACCCATAGAGGTAGATAGAGGGCCCTTCTTTGCATCTGTGCCATGTGGCTTCTGTGACAACATGGGCAGCTCCATTGAGGGCTTTCTTCATTTTAAAGTAGTCAAGGGTGGATACTGCCACCTGGAGTGTGTTGTCTGAACAGGTATAAAACCAAGGTTGGTAATTTACTGCCACCTGCAGTTAAGGAATATTTGCTCAGGTGTATAATTCATTGGCTGATCTCCCCTGAGGACCTTGTTGGAATTATGGGAATCTTCTGTAACCCATAGTTTACAATTGGCTCATTCATCCCCCTCCTCTCCCCTGTAACTATTCCCCAGGTCGTTGCTGCAAATGAGAACGTGTTCTCAGTCAACTTACCTGGTAAAATAACGGTAAAATAAAAAATAAAAATAAATAAATAGGAAGTCCTACCAAGTTGACTACTTCAAATGGTGAAAGTCTTCAATGGCACTGCCCATGCTAAAACAGGCTTTGGGGTACTAGAGCGGTCTATATACGTTTTATGGTTGTACCCTGAATTATCACGTTAAAAGAAAGTAATTTAATTCAGGAAGTTTTCATGTATTACTACGAGAAGGGTCGTTAAATAATATTCTCTCACTCATCTTTTGTCACCACAGCAGAAATCTGTAGCCCGGAAAAAGTGTGCAGCCTGCAAGATAGTGGTTCACACAATCTGCATAGAACAGCTAGAAAAGGTAAGTTTCAAGCCATTTTCCCAACAAATGTTTCACAAACTTTTCATCCATTGAACTGTGATTTCACCTGGTTGAGGATAGATGTTAAATGATGTATTATCGCCAAAGTTGTGGAAATTAGTTGACAAAATGAGTTGCAAATGTTGAATCCCGAAAAAAATACCGTAATATCAGCCTTTTCAGATGTTGTCTCAAGGAGACAAAATGTTTCCATCGCATCAGGTAAGACGAGATTGAAATGGTAGCCGTGCCAACCTAACCCACCCTGCTCCTCTCCAGTTATTCGACACCGAGGCTATGCCCTATGAAGCCAGCCTGCTTATCGAAGACCCCGCCTTTAGAGTGAGACACTCTGACCTCTCTCAGGCTGCTATGGGATATAACTAGTGCTAGACCATACTCCTTCTCTAACCCTATCTCACTACGCTACCTGACCCGTTGACCTTGCCCTCCAATGCTGCACTCTGATTGGGTCATTCTCTGGATAATCAGTGGTTTTCCAAATTGGGCTGCTTTGATTGGCAGTCGAATAGATTCGGTCGCTCATTCCTAGAGATTTTTAGTTGCTGAATCTCCCTTTTTCCAAAATGTCTAACTTGTTCCCATAACTCTGCTAATCTGAGGGTTAGTTTATATCTATTGTTTATACTTTATCTGGTGCTGTTATGGTGGAGGTAAAGGTGAAGAGCTGGTTGTAACACTGACATAGTAACACATATTGCGCCACGGGTTTCCCTTTTCAGTAACGACTTCTAGGTGAACAAGAACTTCAGCATGTTCACTTTAACCTTATACCTCTCCTGTTGGCCATTTTGGATTACTGATTCAGCATTCTATTTTGGTGCAGGGGTTTGTCTAACACCATATTGGAAACAACAACAAACAAAATAAATCAAGGCTTGAAACAATTTGTTTTCTCTACCATGTAGATAAACTTCAGGTGTAAACCGTCATTCAGGGAATCGGGGTCTAGGAATATACGAGAGGTAAGTGCCAATACATTTTTTTCCCATTTTATCAGCATGTTCATGATACTCATGCTCATACTTTATTTTCACACATTTTTCATCTTCCTTTGCCTTTGTCTTGTCATTCTACGTGTCTGTCTCCTCTGTAACCCCTCCCTCTCCTGTCCCTGCTTCTCTTTTGCCCTTTGACCTACTCTCTTGACCTTTGACCTTAGCCAGTCCTCCAAAGACAAGGTGCTCTAAAGTGCCTCAGGCGGATGGCTAACTGCATGGCCACCCCTTTCCTGAGCCATTCCCAGGTACCATCCCACCCGAACTTCCCAGATCACCCCAACCAAAAGCCACAGTTATGGGGGCAGTAGGAAAGTAATGCCTGACTAGTTGAATGATTTTAAAGACTGGGTAACCCCCAAGTCCTATAGTCCTCCAGAGCTAGCTTTGGGTGTCCAAGTTAAAATCCCCTCATCATATATTCGCATTTTAAAATTGTAGTAATTTTGCAGACACTCTTATCCAGAACGACCTATATTCATCTTAAGATGGCTATTTGAGACAACGTATCACCATCGTATCAAGTACATTTTCCCTCAACAAACTATTCATCAGCAAAGTCAGTGCTGGTGGGACGAGAAGTGTTTTTTTGGGGGGGGGGGTTGTGTGTTTTTTGAGGGGTGGGGTGTGTCGGAGGCACCATACCTCTGACTGGGCTGAGCTGCCCTCCCGTAGTGGTGGTAGGGCCAAGAGACCAGAGGTGGCAGATCGGAGTGCTCAGGTTGGTATGTAGGGTTTGAACATAGTCTGAAGATAAAGAGGTGCAGTTCCCCTTGCTGGTCCGTAGGCAGGCACCAGGGTGTTGAAGTTGATGCGAGCTTCGACTGGAAGCCAGTGGAGTGTGCGGAGGAGCAGGGTGACATGGGAGAACTTAGGAAGGTTGAACACCAGGCGGGCTGCTGCATTCTGGATAGGTTACAGGAGTTTGATGGCAATGCGGGGTGCCCAACCAACAGAGTTGCAGTAGTCTAGACAGGAGATGACAAGTGCCTCAATTAGGACATGCGCTGCTTCCTGTGTGAAGAAATGTTCTACTCTGCGGATTTTGTAGAGCATAAAACTGCAGGAGCGAGTCACTGCTTTGATGTTTTCAGAGAACGACAGGGTGTTGTCCAGGGTCACTCCAAGGTTCTTTGCACTCTGGGAAGGGGACACCATGGAGTTGTCAACTGTGATGGAGAGGCCTTGAAGTGAACAGGCCTTCCCGTGGAGGAAGAGCCATTTTGTCAAGGTTGAGCTTGAGGTGGTGGGTCGACATCCAAGCTGAGAAGTCTGACAGGCATGCAGAGATGCGTGTCACCACCTTGGTGTCAGAATGGGGAGAAGAGAAGTTGAGTGTCATCCACATAGCAATGATAGGAGAGACCATGTGAGGATATGACGGCGCCGAGTGACTTTGTGTAAAGAGAAAAGAGGAGAGGGCCTAGAACCGAGCCCTGGGGGACACCAGTAGTGAGATCACGTGGTGCAGACACAGATCCTCTTCATGCCACTTGGTAGGAGTGACCTGCCAGGTAGGATGCAATCCAGGAGGGTGCAGAGCCTGAGATGCCCAACCCTAAGAGGGTGGCGAGGAGGAGCTGATGGTTCACGGTGCCGAAGGCAGTGGATAGATCTAAGAGGAGGAGAACAAAGGAGAGAGAGACAGCTTAGTCAGAGCGGAGAGCCTCTGTGACACAGAGGAAAGCGGTCTCAGTTGAGTGAGCTGCCTTGAAGCCTGACTGGTTAGGGTAAAGAAGTTAGTTCTGTGAAAAATGGGAGAATGTCTCCAAAAATTATCTGGAGAAGGGAGGCGGGGATGTTGTCGGGCGGCCGGCCGGACCTCACTCGTCGCAGGATTCCATCTGGAGAGAGCGGGGAGAAGGAGATTAAGGCATATGGTAGTTCTGTGTGTGCGACCAGTGGACTCAGTAGGCTGAGTGAAAGAGGAACGGCTGTCGTCAAACTTTTTTGCAAAGTCATCCGCAGAGAGTGAGGAGAGAGGTGGAGGATTAAGGAGGGAAGAGAAAGTGGAGATGAGTTTCCCAGGTTTGGAGGTGGAAGCTTGAAATTTAGAGTGATAGGAAGCGGCTTTAGCAGTGGATACAAAGGAAGAGAAAGTAGAGAGGAGGAAGTGGAAGGATGATAGGTATTCCAGAAGTTTACTTTTCTTCCATTTCTGTTCAGCTGCCCAAAGCCCTGTTCTGTTAGCATACCACACTTAGTCATTATTACCACAGAACTGGGTTTATAATGGGTCCTATACACAATAATGTTCACTGTGTCTGGCCAAACCTCTGACATTGCTAATGATAAACTCAACACAAGCTTTCCTTGATCTCACTCACCATTGTCTACATGTACTAAAAATTGGAAATCCACGGTATTTGAAATTGCGAATTTGTGAGTGGGTTGATTAATGTGTTTATGAACGTCGGTTTTCCAGCCCACCGTAGTGCGGCACCATTGGGTCCACCGGAGGCGCCAGGATGGGAAGTGTCGCCAGTGCGGGAAGGTGAGCATGGTTATAATATCAATTAATTTCTGTCCTATATTGCAGGATTAATTCAGATTAATGATCTGATGAAACATGTTCTTCTTGAGGGTACATTACCTCTTACATCTGATTAATTTCTCTACAGGGTTTCCAGCAGAAGTTTGCCTTTCATAGCAAAGAGATTGTGGCCATCAGCTGTTCATGGTGTAAACAGGCAGTAAGTTGGAAGGTTGATTGTACTGTACAGATGTAGGATCTTAATTTGACCAGTATTGTCGCAGCTACATAATCCTGCAGCAATGTCACCTTGTCTGAGAGAGATTTGCATGTTTATCCAAACTTCACGCCAGGGTAAGCCTACACGAAACACAGCCCTTATTTTAAGTGTTTCTAAAATCCCCTATGGGGAAAATGACTGGTGGGAAAATGATTGGTACCATTTTTCTGTTTGACCGCTAGGTTTTATGGGTATTATGACACCTCCACTGTGGGGCTCTATTTGATAATTATATATGATTGATGTTATGTTTGTAAATTGGTCTATTGTAAATTTGGTCTTTAACTGAGAAACCGATTTAAAATCTACTACTAATATTAGCTGGACAAAATTAGGCTACATGAAAAGTGCAATACTGTTAATATACAGTTGAAGTCGGAAGTTTACATACACTTAGGTTGGAGTCATTAAAACTAGTTTTTCAACCACTCTGTTAAGAAACTATAGTTTTGGCAAGTCGGTTGGGACATCTACTTTTGTGCATGACACAAGTAATTTTCCCAACAATTGTTTACAGACAGATTATTTCACTTATAATTCACTGTATCGCAATTCCAGTGGGTCAGAAGTTTAAATACACTAAGTTGACTGTGCCTTTTAACAGCTTGGAAAATTCCAGAACATCATGTCATGGCTGTAGAAGCTTCTGATAAGATAATTGACATAATTTGAGTCAATTGGATGTGTACCTGTGGATGTATTTCAAGGCCTATATTCAAACTCAGTGCCTCTTTTCTTGACATCATGGGAAAAATCAAAAGAAATCAGCCAAGACCTCAGAAAAAAATGGTAGACCTTCACAAGTCTGTTTCATCCTTGGGAGCAATTTCCAAATGCCTGAAGGTACCACGCTCATCTGTACAAACAATAGTACGCAAGTATAAACACCATGGGACCACGCAGCCGTCATACCGCTCAGGAAGGACACGCATTCAGACTCCTAGAGATGAACGTACTTTGGTGCGAAAAGTGCAAATCAATCCCAGAAAAATAGCAAAGTACCTTGTGAAGATGCTGGAGGAAACAGGTACAAAAGTATCTATATCCACAGTAAAACGAGTCCTATATCGAGATAACCTGAAAGGCCGCTCAGCAAGGAAGAAGCCACTGCTCCAAACCGCCATTAAAAAATCCAGACTACGGTTTTCAACTGCACATGGGGACAAAGATTGTACTTTTTGTAGAAATGTCCTCTGGTCTGATGAAATAAAAATGGAACTGTTTGACCATAATGACCATCATTATGTTTGGAGGAAAAAGGGGGAGGCTTGCAAGCCGTAGAACACCGTGAAGCACAGGGGTGGCAGCATCATGTTGTGGGGGTGCTTTGCTGCAGGAGGGACTGGTGCACTTCACAAAATAGATGGCATCATGAGGAGGTAAATGTATGTGGATATATTGAAGAAACATCTCAAGACATTACTCAGGAAGTTAAAGCTTGGTCGCAAATGGGTCTTCCAAATGGCCAATGACCTCAAGCATACTTCCAAAGTTGTGGCAAAAAGGCTCAAGGACAACAAAGTCAAGGTATTGGAGTGGCCATCACAAAGCCCTGACCTCAAGCCTATAGAACATTTGTGGGCAGAACTGAAAAAACGTGTGCGAGCAAGGAGGCCTACAAACCTGACTCAGTTACACCAGCTCTGTCAAGAGGAATGGGCCAAAATTCACCCAACTTATTGTGGGAAGCTTGTGGAAAGCTACCTGAAACGTTTGACCCAAGTTAAACAATTTTAAGGCAATGCTACCAAATACTAATTGCGTGTATGTAAACTTCTGACCCACTGGGAATGTGATGAAATAAATAAAAGCTGACATTAATCATTCTCTCCACTATTATTCTGACATTTCACATTCTTAAAATAAAGTGGTGATCCTAACTGACCAAAGACAGGGAATTTTTACTAGGATTAAATGTCAGGAATTGTGAAAAACTGAGTTAAATGTATTTGGCTAAGGAGTATGTAAACTTCCGACTTCAACTGTATATACTCTTTTCAGGGAATATATGTAAATCACGAGGCTCATCTGCATTTGGTTTTTCTCAGCAACAAAAGAGTGATAAAATGATGTCTGATGCCTACCTCTGTGTGGTCTTAGTGCTGCTGTACCTCAAACTATGGATGATAATGACGTGTGTCTGTATGCTTTATGCTTATGTGAGACATTTGTGTGAGTGTCTGTGTTGAATGAAAACACTTCCAGTGAATATGGATGTGTGTGATCACTGATGTATTGTGTGTGTACAGTAGCGGTATTCACCCTCTGTAAAGGGTATGTTTATGTGAGACAGTTGTGTGAGGGTCTGTGTTGAGTGTTTTAAATGAATGATGTGTGTGTTGTGCTCACTGCTGGCGTCCTTTCCTCTGTCCCTTTCCCTACTCTAGTATCACAACAAGGTGTCCTGCTTCATGCTGCAGCAGATCGAGGAGTCCTGCTCCCTGGGTGCTCATGCCTCTGTCATCATACCCCCTACCTGGATCCTCCGGGTTCGCAGACCTCAGGTATATTTTTTAAAATTCGATAACACAAAAAAAAAATAGATGTATATTGTCACATGCACTGGATAGGTACAGTGAAATGTTGTTTTACGGTGTCGGCCGTAGTAGTATGGTGCCTCCAGAGCAAATTAAGGTTACTTGCCTTGCTCAAGGTCACAGAGATTTTTCACCTTGTTGGCTCAGGTATTTGAACCAGCACTCTAACCGCTACGCTACCTGCCGCCCCCACAGTCACAAAATACACATCACACAATACACTTTCACTTTCGAGTTTACAACATGCAATGGTATGCTTCCCCAAATACTTTGTGGTGCCATTGCACTGCGTGGCCAACAGAGGGTGGCAGTCATCCATTAGTTTGAGCATTCAACAGTTCTGATAAATTACAGTGTATTATTTACAGTTGATCAAATGCTGTTCCTTATATAAATGGAATACCAACGTGACATTTAGTCCTCATGTGTTATTCTTTCAGACCTCGCTAAAGTCGAGCAAAAAGAAAAAACGGACCTCGTTTAAGCGCAAGTCCAGCAAAAAGGGAGTGGAGGTGAGTTCATCATCCATTGCAAATGGCGTTTCCTACCGTTTGTAATGTGAGGAGACGTACGTAACTAAAATGTCCTTTGCTGATTAGCCTGAGGGGCATCATTTCCATTATACTGCATCTGTTGTGAACTGTTCAATTGGTTTTACATTTAAATATTATACATAAAGTCCATACTTATGGAATGGTAGCTAGAAGGGCAATGTCAAACTAATGACAAGGTATTATCGACGTAGACAGTCTTGGCCCTTATCAAATCCCTGCTGACACAACCCAGCCAGGGACATAGGATGTGCTTGTCAATACATACTTCCTGGCGACATCCAGTGTCGAATACCATGGCTTTAATGCATTTACATGACAAGTGCATGTACAGAAATAATTCTCTCTCTTGTCTGGCCTTGCGTTGGTTAGCCAGCCCTCCAAAGACAAGGCGCTCTAAAACGCCTCAGACGGAACCCGTCCCAGGTACCATCCCACCCCAACTCCCCAGATCACCCCAAAGCCACAGTTCTGGAGACCGTATTGATCAATTCAACTATGCACAGTGTTAGACAACTGTATACTCTTTGGCTTGCTATGTCTCATAGAGAGTAGGAAGTATCCACGCAGCGTCAGCTCTATGGCATTTTCAATTTAGTGAGTTAATTTGGCATAATGTTACACGAGTCTGACGCGATAGTTTATAACAAAACATCAGTAAAAGCAGCAAGAGCTTAGTGTTCTTCCCTTAGGAAACCAACACTGTACATCAGGCTCTCATCTTTCACGTCTCTAAATGCATCCCTTTATTTCCTCTGCCCTCTCCCTTCCTCTTTGTGCAGGAGGCGCGCTGGAAGCCCTTCATAGTTAGACCCATTCCCTCTCAGCTCATGAAGCCGCTGTTGGTGTTTGTCAACCCGAAGAGTGGGGGGAATCAGGTGAGAGCCGTGCTGTCTGTGCTGGAGCTGTCAGTGCAGGCCCGGTGGGCCGAGGCCAACACCAGTCACAGGTGTAATCCTGACTGGTCTGTAAGCCGTCTGTGAGATGAAACACTGTCTGCGTCTTAAAGAATTCTTTCAGCAGTCCAGTCAGGGCATCTCATACCTCACGCATTTGTCTGGATCACTCAATCATATACTAGTCAGTTAATTAAATACTTCTTTATTACGATGATGATGATGATGAACTGGTAGTAATTGTACTCCTACTCATTTTCAGGGAGCCAAGATTATCCAGTCGTTCATGTGGTACCTGAACCCTCGCCAAGTATTTGACCTGAGTCTGGGAGGACCCAAGGATGGGTAAGTTTCTCAAAAATAGCAGGTGCAAACATTGTGCTAGTGCAGAGTATTATTTTGCTATTATTTTTTGTTCTTCCTATGGATACACTATGCTATTATTCTGTCTGCCCAGGAGCCATTTGCGGTGTAGGACTCCCCTTCACTGTGAATGCTGCCGATTTTAACTGAGTGTGGGAGACCTTCATTAACAGGCTTGTTACTGTGGACTGACTGTGACAGAAAACCAGAAGTTGATTTTGCCTCTTGCTCTGTCTCTCCAAGGTTAGAAATGTACCGTAAGGTGCATAACCTGAGGATACTGGCATGCGGAGGGGATGGCACGGTGACTAGAAACAACAGCAATCTTTTTAAGCAATACACAGACATTCCTGAACTATTTTCGCAGCAAACTTTACTTTGTGATCATTCAAATAACAGCACACAGTGTCTGGTGTTTTCCCTTAAAGGCATTTTAGTGATCTGAGCCCTGAACTTTGATGGTTATCTAAGTGATTGAACAGCAACACACACTATGCTGCAGGTGCAGTTTGTTAAGCTGTCCAAACATTTATTCCTTAAGCAAGGATAATAACAATGTTGGAGATGTTGTTGAAGGGCACATCACATGATGTTTTTGATAATATGTCTGTTGTATGGTGTGTGTGTGTAGGTGGGTTGGATCCTGTCTGCTCTGGACCAGCTCCAGCTGAACCCCCAGCCTGCAGTAGCCATCCTGCCTCTGGGGACAGGCAACGACCTGGCCAGGACCCTCAACTGGGGGGGTGTGAGTATCTCAACCATATCTGGACAACATGTACACAGAATGTACATTAGGAACACTTTTTTAATATTGAGTTAGCAGCCCCCCCCCCTCTTTTTACCCTCGAGAACAACATCAATACCTCAGGGCATGGACTCATGTTCACTTCAATGCTTCCCACAGTTGTGTCAAGTTGGCTGGATGTCCTTTGGGTGGTGAACCATTCTTGATACACACCGGAAACTGTTGAGCGTAAAAAAAACAAAAATCAGCAGCACTCAAACCTGTCTATATGTGCCCTCTGAATGGCACACATACACAACCCATGTCTCAATTGTCTCTGCTTAAAAATCCTTCATTAACCTGTCTCCTTCCCTTCATCTACACTGATTTTGAAGTGGATTTAACAAGTTACACCAATAAGGGAGCATAGCTTTCACCTGGATTCACCTGGTCAATGGAAAGAGCCGGTGTTCCTAATGTTTTGTACACTCGGTGTATACCTCTCAAAGTTGTGGTTTTCCATAGTTGTTGGACAATGTAGGTGCACAGTTAACTCTGTAGAGGGCACCAGAATCATGACAATAGTTATTTCTTGAAAAATGTCTTGAAGAATTTCGATATCTCAGGAGGAACTAGCTGCTTTCTACAATGCACTGTGTTTAATGCTCTTGGTGTTTTCCTTCTCTATTCCTCCCCTCTCCAGGGTTACACAGATGAGCCGGTGTCTAAGATCCTGTCTCATGTAGAGGATGGGAACGTGGTCCAGCTCGACCGGTGGAATCTAATAGTGGAGCCCAACCAGGATGCTGGTGCAGAGGAGAGGGATGAGCAGCAGACAGACAAGGTGAACAAACCCCCTCTCATCCCAGATCCTGTACTGTAGACATGGACTGTCAACGTATGATGGTGTGGTGTGTGTGGATGGGTTTGAACTTAGTGCTAGCGCTTTTACCTATCAGAGGGTGTGTTTGTAATAACATCGTAAATCAGGTCTTGATTGTGATGAGTTCATCGACCCCCAGAGAACTAACCTCTCTACAATGTCACAATATAATTAGTTTATTGTGAACAGGGTCATGGCTGGCCACACACCAAAATACCTCAGTGACCTTTCCATTATGTAATGGGTAGTTAGTTCTAAAAGTTGAGAGAGTTTATCAACTAGAAAGATGCACAATGTTGCTCTATGACCTCAAACATTATGTATAATTTTTTTATTTTATGTTTATGGCAGTGAGGGTAGTTTGGGGTCACTGAAAACCGTAGGACTGAGGATGGAGTTGGGCTCAGTATACTCCGGTTAAGTGTTGAAATGTCAACATTTGACATTGTGATTTTGGCTGTTTTGGTGATATCGCGTCTGGGATTAACACATTTTTGTACGGGTTTTCTTTTCCGCAGCTCCCCCTCGACGTCTTCAACAACTACTTCAGCCTCGGCTTCGACGCCCACGTGACACTAGAATTCCACGAGTCTCGAGGTTGTATTTTCGATCGATCTCTTAACGTTGACTACCCATGTAATGCCATTGTTGGGGATAAATCTGTGCTATCCATAGACGGCTCACATCGACAGTAACAAATGATGCTGTGTGTATCTACTGTACCATTTGTGCGTGCTCTGCTGCGCAGTACAGTCATATTTAACTAAGTTCTTCAACCACATTACATATAAGACAGGAGAGATTATTTCACAGAAAATAATAATGTTCCTGGAGTTTTTTTTAGGAGTTTAGAGTGATGAAAACTAGCCCAAGCAGAGCCATTACTATAGATATATAGTGTCATAATTACTCACAACTTATCATGCCTTCTATAACCGACGCTCCTCAGAGGCCAACCCGGAGAAATTCAACAGCCGCTTTCGGAACAAGATGTTTTATGCAGGGGTGGGTACAGTTGTGTTTCCTGAACAGGAGAAAATAACAAATACATTCCTATTTTCTCACCATTATCATCACTTTTACCATTTAGTAGTGATAGTAATTGTTTTATTTGTGGCCATAGCTTTAGTTGTGTCAATGTTTTCTATTGATGATCTACAAGTTTGATTCTCTCGTGTTCCTTCTAACCAGACGGCCTTCTCGGACTTCCTCATGGGCAGCTCCAAAGACCTAGCCAAACACATCAAGGTCGTGGTGAGTTCAACTGACCATTACATGGACCTTGGCTGCAGCTCAGATTGTGTGACGTCATTCCACAACGGGTTCAAGTTCAAATCTAAATCCGTTAACAGGAATTTCCAACTTCATAGTAAAAATAGTTGGTGCAGAAATAGAAAATCGAGTTTGTGAGCCTAGGCTCCATTCTGAGCTTATAGTAGGTAGGTTGTAAGGATCACATCTCATTAGACAGACAGATGTGTTCTTCACAGTCAGAATGTGGCACCTTTCAAAGGGTACATTTTATAGGCCATGTGAGAACTCTTCCGGGAATGATCTGAGTGTGTATGTGTACAGTAATGGAGACGTCTGTCTGTCGGTCTCCTCTCGTTAGTGCGACGGCACCGACCTCACCTCAAAGGTCCAGGATCTGAAGCTGCAGTGCCTGGTGTTCCTCAACATTCCCAGGTTAGCAGCCTCAATGGGGAAAATGGGTTATATATATGACATGTTACAATTGTGTCACTGTTGTAACGGAGGCTGTAGGCTAAGTTAGGCACTTAACCATGTGTGTATGTGTGTACTAGATACTGTGCTGGTACCATGCCATGGGGCAACCCAAGCGAGCACCATGACTTTGAGCCACAACGGCACGACGACGGCTGCATTGAAGTTATCGGCTTCACCATGACCTCTCTGGTATTCACCTATCAACCTGAATTTGTCTGTGTGTTAGAACAAGAAAAGTTAGTAGATTTAATGAAATGGATGAGTCCGTTTCTTTACATTTGTCCTAGTCGTGACCTTGCTCTGATGGATGATCGTCTCTTCCTCCCTGGTGCTATAGGCCACGCTGCAGGTCGGAGGTCACGGTGAGCGGCTGAACCAGTGCAGAGAGGTGACCCTCACCACCTACAAGTCCATCCCCATGCAGGTAGATGGGGAGCCGTGCAAGCTAGCCCCCTCCACCATCCGGATCTCCCTGAGGAACCAAGCCAACATGGTGCAGAAGGCCAAGAGGAGGACATCTATACCGCTGCTCAACGAGTGAGTAATACAGTCCAGGGTCCAGTCAGAATCCTGAACATCAATCCGCTATGGAGACTTTCTATAGTGTACTTTGTTTAGTCTTTTGCGCTGTCGGCAAGTTGCCTCTGTTGTCACAACGGTGCTTGTGGAGTTGGAAGTTATTGTAATGCATTCCACAAGTCATGACTTCGTGTCCTCGACCGAGCCGAAGGTCGCTCTTCAATTTCTTGCTGTGTGATTTTTAAGTGGCACGCGGGTGTGGCACGCAGGTTTCCTCGACGCTAGCCTTCGGGATTCATTTGCAAGGGTGGCTGAAGCGCTGACAAAGACTTGTGCATGTAAAATAATCTAAGCCGACGAGGGGAAACAAACAGACACACAAAAAACATTCATCAAAGTCAACATGGCTTTGCTACCATCTTCCTTTTCTCTCCATCAGTAGTCTTCGTCATATCAGTCTGTCTGTCTACAGGCTGAAAATCGGATGTATTATCAGAATGAACAGCCCTATTTATTTTCATGGTAATTGCGTTACCTTTTTGTCAAACCTGTTGTAAGGTTTTTTGCTAATTTCATACTTCGCTGATTCTGATGTGAGTCCCGCGACAATGTGTTGACTTGCTGACGGAGGAGAATTATGAGTCCTCCGTCTACAGGATTGAAATGTCCGGGGGGGGGGGGGCTAATTCAATGATTGTGTTTACAGAAGCCTGTTTTAGCTGAGATTAAACACGTGCACATCCAAACCTTATTCATGATACCGGTCTTCCTTTTTGCAAAGTTGGTTAGAATGGCCCGACCTTCTGTGAAGCAAAACACCAGGCATTTGGACAGAAAGTAAGAATGATAAGATGCAAATGAGCCTGGAATTCAAACAGACAATCCAGCTGTATTCACTTCTACACTGATTACATTGTTTGAGATCATACACCGACATTGGATGTTGTCCTCCCAACTGTTTTGCAACATACTGCAGTAAGAAACGTATACGACTTGTGTTGTTGTCAGGTGTCTATTGTCCTCGGAACAGAATGGTAAGCTATAGTCGCAACATTGTTTTTGGATCTCCCGCACACTGCGAACAGGTCACCTTCGTCACAGATCACAACTGTTTCCATGAATATATAATCATCCTAGAAGCCATCACGATGACAAACGGAAAGGGGGGAAAGCAGCGTTGAACACTTCTGTCAGGCTGCTGTGCATGTGAGCCCAGGTTGTCAGAGTGTTGTGGTTGGAGATCGATCCCCTGTCATCAGCTTGTGTTAATGCTCTTCCCGGGTGACCGCCTTTCATTATACTTATATCTTCATTTATTTCCATATTCATTTTTTTTTTATCTCTCAGCCGAGATGTTTCCAACTCCCAAATAGTTTACTAAGTTAGAAATTAATATGGAAAGTAACAGTATAACAGTGTACTGAAATCAAGCATAGGTTATGGAATAATCTTTCTTGTGTGTCAATTTGACATGATTGGGTTGTTTTGAAACTCAGAGTTCCTACAAATATGTACACTGAACACAATTATAAACACAACATGTCAATTGTTGGTTCCATGTTTCATGAGCTGAAATAGATCCCAGAAATGTGCCATACTCTATACACACATTTGTGCGCACATTTGTTTATATTCCTGTTAGTGAGCATTTCTCCTTTGCCAAGATAATCCATCCAGGTGTAGTATATCAAGAAGCTGATTAAACAGCATGATCATTACACAGGTGCACCTTGTGCTGGGGGCAATATAAGGCCACTCTAAAATGTGCAGTTTTGTCACACAGCACAATGCCACAGATATCTCAAGTTTTGAGGGAACATGCATTTGGCATGCTGATGGCATGACTGTCCATCAGAGCTGTTGCCAGATAATTTAATGTTCATTTCTCTACCTTAAGCCTCCTCCAATGTGATTTTAGAGAATTTGGCAGTAAGTCCAACTGGCCTCACAACCGCAGACCATGTGTAACCACGCCAGCCCAGGACCTCCACATCCGGCTTCTTCATCTGCGGTATCGTCTGAGACCAGCCACCCGGACAGCTGATGAAACTGTGGGTTTCCACAACCAAATAATTGCCGCACAAACTTTTAGAATCCTGATAATGCACGGTCCCATGTCTGTGCACAATTCTTGGAAGCTGAAAAGGTCCCAGTTCTTCCATGGCCTGTATACTCAACACAAATGTCACCCATCGAGCATGCTGTGGATAGACGTGTACGACAGCGTGTTCCATTTCCCGCCAATATCCAGCAACTTTGCACTGCCATTGAAGAGGAGTCTGACAACGTTCTACAGGCCACAATCAACAGCCTGATCAATTTTATGCGAAGGAGATGTGTTGCACTGCATGAGGCAAGTGGTGGTCACACCAGATGCTGACTGGTTTTCTGACCCATGCCCATACTTTTTTTTATAAAGGTATCTGTGAACAACAGATGCATATCTGTATTCTCAGTCATGTGAAATCCGTAGATTAGGGCCTAATGAATTTATTTCAATTGACTGATTTCCTTATATGAACTATAACTCAGTAAAATCTTTGAAATTGTTGGGTTTATATTTTAGGTCAGTGTAATTCAAATTTTTGAGAGATGATACCCAAATGGCTATGCTTCTTCTGTTGTCATCCTCAGCCAGCAGCCCTTCCCGGAGAGGTTAAGGATCCGGGTGAACCGTATCAGCATGCACGACTATGAGGCCCTACATTATGACAAGGAGAAACTCAAAGAAGCCTGTGAGTATTCCATCTCTATCTAATGCACTGTGACTCCATCATCCTTCAGGTGTCGGCCAGCCTGTTCAAGGAGGAATGCAGCAGGCCCTTAAGTACTGCTTCATGCAGGGATGTTACTGCAAGCCAGAGGTGTTTTCAGTGATGTAGAACTCTGTAGTCTACACATTTTAGTTGTTTTTATTGCCGTGAAGTTGAATTTCAAAATGGCAGGCTAGTTTTGTAGAGTTAAATCCTGGCCATTCGCACAAAAGGGACCTGAGCCAGTTGACAAGCTATTACCTGAAGATATACTACATGTGTCCTTGTGCCATTTTAGGGGCCGATTCCGACCCAAGTTAAGAGCATAAATGGAACGTAATTCCCTTTCTCTCTATGCGTATTCTGACCTTGAATTTAAGCATGAGAATAGCACGCTATTCCCCTGCTATTTGTTTGGGGTGGAGATTGAATGAATTAAGGTGTGACAGAGGTGTGTCAACAGATACGGCATATTCTGATCTAATTTCCTAATAATTCTACCGGTTTCAAGTGGAAAAAGCCTTTACCCACTAGAAATAATACCATTCACCATGCACTGTAATTGACAAATTGATGAGAGCTAGAAAAAGGAGTAATCCATTTGGATAAGGGAATTGTAAATATAAATGACATTTGTTTTAGAACTCTTTTACCTTATAATCGCTGGAGACAAATGTGAATCCTGTCATATGGCAGAAAATGGAAGCACATCAACTTTCCCACAGTAAAGTTTATGAAATGCTGTGACATTATGCAGAATTTTAATTGTACTGCCTTTTAACGTGCAGGGATGGGCACGCACTAGTGTCTTAATTATTTCCTATTATTTATCATGTTAAATATTAGCCACTATCAGTATCGACCGTCAGTAGGCCTAATAACCACACATATTTTAACTGACAAATAGTTCCCTTCAGTTGGTATGGCCTACATTATCATTCCATTTATTTACGTTGTTTCATTTACTTTCATTTGCTTCCTCTGTAAACCATGTCACAGCCATGTGGTTGTTACAGAGGATCATTAGTAACATTTGATCATGTAAAAAAAAAAAGAAGACAAGTATGCTAATTAAATTGCTATGGAGCGGATCGCAGACCAAGCCGGAATAGTTTGAACCCGACACATGGTGCAATACTTGGCTGTCATCACACAGTTCCATGGTTAGTGCGGGCAATAGACCAGGGTATATCCTACTATTGTACACTATTCTCCCTATTATAATTCTATAAACACTAATCTTCCAACATCACAATGGGTTAAATAACTAAATGTGGCAATGTTCAGAATTAATCAAACCACCATTTTCTTTCTTTCATGCGTAAAGGCTCTTGTTTTTTCCTGTTTTTATTGATTCATAAATACTTTCCTAAACCTAAATAATCTACAAAATCGGATTTATTTTTAAATCCACCAATTGGTGCTGAAACAGAGATGAATATGCATATATTTATATTCTAGTGAGTCTGACAAAATTAGAACTTAAAGGTACACCGTATTTAAAGGGATGGCTTAAGATCGATGTGCTGAAAAGCCTATTGAAGGAAAACTCTACGAGAAAATCTGTTGGCCAGCAAGTGGGAGGGTTTTCAGCGGCTGAATGAAATGTATTCAGCGCACGCAAGGGAACCACGCCTGCAAAGGCAGTTACTCACCTGCATAAAGTAAGTCTGAATAGCAACTACTGAGAAGTGCGTAGGAAAGGCGTGCATAGGAAAGGCGTGCGTAGGAAAGGCATCCATTTCCTGAGTCTCAATCCGCCCCTTGGTGAACTGTCAGCAAGAGTGTTGATATCACTTCTCGTTTGTGAAATGGACTCTAAATCTACACAGCGACTGCATAGACTCTGTCACTGTCAAACGTAGGTTAGCACAAATATATTTAATTTGGGAAAGACACACCAGGCTCTTGATCGCCCCTTTTAAGGATGCCGCCATCAACTAGCCTCGCTAAATACAAAGGAAAAGGAAGTCCCTTTTGATTTATATGGTACTTAGCAGAAACCCCACAGAGATGGAACTCTTTCATTTTCTCACTTCCTGGCTCCTCCTGGAGGGGGAGGCTCCAGGTTTTGCTATCCGTCCACCTCCTCCCATCCCCGTCAGGCCACTCAATTGCTATGAGTTTATCAGTGTGGGCCTCTCTGCATGTGACTTTGGCTAGATATCAAGTGTATAACTGTGAGGCGATAATGAGGTAGCTACCCATTACTGTCTCTAATGGATGCCCAGGGGCCCCAGAGGGGCCTTGTCAGTGGTTCTGTGTTCTACAGCCTCCTGCAGTACCTGTGTGCCAGGACGACGCAGTAATCACCTCCATAACACAGCTAGAGCGACCCCCCACTCTTAATTGTTCTCACATTCGCATCCTCATGCACAAACTTAACTATTCCAGACAGTGTCTCAGACTGTTAGTTAGTTCTTTCCTTCTTAAAACAAAGTTTGTTTGTTTTGTCTTTAAAAAAAAGTGGGCAGCATTTGTTTGGACTAGACCTTTGAAGGCTGTTGTTCAGGAAGTTAGGCGGTACTGAAGTTGTATATGATAATCCTCTTCAAACAAAACTGCAACAATTAACTGGCCCCAAGTTATGTAACTCTGATATGCAAGTGACGCTGTTTGGGGCTGTTTTTTGTCTCTAATGGCACAAAACCCAGCTGCTGTGGACCGACCTTGTTGTTGGATATCTCCAAAGAAATATGTGAAATAAGAAAGTATGATGAATGTATTCGGTTCTTCCTGAACTCTTGCAATTATATAGACTCGTATTACCATCCCGATGGCCGCTGTGGAATTCATGTAGTGAAACGGAATGTAAGCTCGCAAAAGTTCCTGGATGGAGGTACGGGGCTAGCAATTATAATACAGGATGGAAAATCTCCCAGTAGGTTTTGATGCTCAGGCATAATTGGTGGCGGTCCCAACAGTTTTCTAACAGTACATACCATTCGGTTCACGGAATGCTGAAAGTAGTTTATTCTTTGTTTTCCACCACTAGATGTCAGAACATGCAACTAAACGAAAAGAAGATATGCTTTTAAACCTGAAGTACACTTTAACTGAGCCTAGAAATAAATTCAATGTCCATATTAAACTGTCATACGGTAGTCCGATAACGTACTTTGTACATAATGCACCCTCATGCTTGCTGACATACAAGAGAATTCCAAGGCTGTTTTTGACAGGCTTAAGTGAACAATCCTGTCATTCAATTTGCACATAGTTCAGCTTCATTCTGGACATCACACTCAGACTCTCTCTGGCTAACACTGAATCGAGTTAGGCCCCCGATGTTTCACGTGGATCTTGAGGTACAAATGATGTTAGCAGTCATAGCTGAGGTTAATACTCTATGCTCTCGTCGCTGATACCAAAATATAGCACGTGGCTGCTACCACGTTAGGCAGTTGTCTCGGTTGCCTGACACCTATAAAGAGCTTAGACAACCTCACTGTTGCAGAGTGAGGAAAGCAAAAGAGGGTGGGGGGGGGAGAGAGGAAGAAGCCGAATTGAATTGGAGACAGACTGTTCCAGGGTTGCTAGGCAACAGCACATTCCTCGGTGGAGAAATCTGCCTGCTTTTCTCTCTTTCCGCCTGTAAAACTTGCTGCTAAGAGCCACTTTTTCAATTCACAAATTTCAGCCTGATGGTCCACGAGTCTTTCACTTCTGTTCTGACCGCAATAGAAGGCCCTGTGAATAGCCCGGATATTCATGATCACATAATGTGGTTTTGATGCACTCACTGATACATAGCGTATCTGCTCTCTCACTTGCTGCCCAGTTGTACTTTAGGCCTAATTGCCTGTCTCTAGTTTAGCACAAATCAATGGGCATGGGAACAAATCACAAACATGTCACCAGACAGTTTGTCCTCTTGCAGACATCAAATTTAGAGAATTCTTCCTCTGTTATTGTGTTGTATTGCTATTTGGTTTACACACTTCACCTACTTTGACAGCCGTTTCAAAGGGGTTTGAGTTCACTAAGTGCATTGAACTTTGCGTGGCACTCTATGAAACACAAGGCATCCAGGAAGCCCAAGTCTAAAATATCCTTGATCTATTGCCAACAAAAGGAACTTCCCCCAAACCATTCTGGGTTCGAGTTGATAAATGGACACAATCCGTTAGTCTGTCTCTTGTAGGTTGTGTCTATGAGCTAACTGTGGACCTAGCTGTAGAATGGTTTTTCATGGCTCGATCCCTGGGCGCCTGCAGCAGTGTTTAACAGCATGTTGTCTCTCATCTCTCCCCACAGCTATCCCACTGGGACTTATCGTTGTCCCGGGAGACAGTGACCTGGAAACATGCCGCTCCCACATCGAGAGGCTCCAAGAGGTGAGAAATTAAGGAAGTGGGGTGGGGGGGGGGGGGGGGGGGGAGGAGAGAGTCTGGGTTGATGAGGTAAATTGAACCCTGGGTAAAGGAGAGGGGTAAGCTGATGAATGACAGGGACGACTGAGCGATGGGGGGACAGGAGAGCATGATGAGGAGATAAGAGGCAGAGAACATAAATACAAAGGAGCTGGGAGGACTCAGAAATGTCTGTAATGGAGGACAATACAGGCAGAGAGTAGAAGAAGACTAAAGGGGGTAGGACTGAGCTAATGCCATAAGAGGATGTGGAAAATAATTCTGATGAAGTTGTGAGCGTGCAAGAGATGAAGGAAGAGAGTAGGTTAGAAGAGGAGGAAGGAACTTGCTGATGTCGAGAGCAATTACTCGCAGGCTGGTCTACGGTGGCTCATCTGGACAGACAAGACCAAAACTGTCTTTAGGATGGGAAAGGATTGCATGTGTGGTTGTTTGTGAATGGGGGAGACTGCGATTCTGCCAGAAAATGTCATCCTTGCCCCTCTAGCTACCTTGCTGTCCCTTTTGGCTCAAAACCCATTGAAATAAATAGCGCAGGAAATTTGTTGGCGATTACCGGCACCACCTCTTTGCAATCATTTGATTATTATATTCCTCCTTATTTTTAACCACAATCACTCAACGGCTGTCCCTCATTTGTTGCTGTTTTCATCAGCTCATGTCGTAAGAAAAGGCTGAAATTAAATTTAGGTTTTGTCTGCCACTAATGGAGGCTTGAAGACTAAAATACTGTTGCAGAATGGTAATTGCTTCTGTAATATGTGTAATCATCCACTTTCATTATATGTTACTCTCAAAAACATATGTTCACCAAATAATAAAGTAGGACTCATAGCACACAACAAAATGGCATAAATTGAGGGGGGGGGGGGGGGGGGTTGTTTCTCCCACTACGTTCAACCCATTTTCTGCAATCCAAAACCAGTCATTATAGTAGCTTCAAGACGAGATGCTTATTTTCCTATCGCAATGTGGTGATTTATTTTGGGTAGGGGCATTAGACAGAAAGGAGAGTCTCCATTTGCGGGATTACAGTGTTTTTGGGGCTATTCCACAGGACTTCATCTCCATTCATCCCTCCTTCAAACGACTGGTGCTCCAGGTTGGTAAAACGAGACAGGACATGGGAGTCTGTGGCATGGAAAGGAACAAGTCTGAAAAGGAAACATTCCCCTAAATTAAAAACGACCTTTTAGATCACAGATGACATTTTACATGGACATTTTAGTCATTCAGCAGACGCTCTTATCCGGAGCGACTTTCACAGACGGAGCAAACACAGACGGAAACAAACAGACGGAGCAAACAATAACATCAAATATAATCTAATTCAAGAACAAGGATGAGGCCTTTTATCATTACCATGTTGTTTTCTCTGAGAACACACTGTTTGAGTGCGTGATGCGTACTGTAGGCTTAAAGTCCGAAGAAAACACTTGTCAAACCTGTCCCTCCCTGTGCATAACCGTCAGACACGTACGGCACAAAGACAGCACTGCAGCCACATGGTTGCATTAGGTGTTTTACTTGGAATTGTGTGTTTGATCAGCTCTTCCATTGCTTATTTTTGTCTCCCAAGAAAATCATCTAGAGCACAAATATACTGCTCACGTCCTTGTTGGCTTAAAAACAAATAAGCTGTCCAATCGGTCAATGGTGTGTGGCATCAATATTCAAATATCACTTTTACAAAGTGATTTCACCACATGCTCTTACCCAGAGAGCGAGAGGTTGTGGGTAGATGCTGAGACTGCCCGTCTCCGGTGATAACCACACACTCCTCCCAGCAACCCTGGCCCTCCTTTAGATCCCTATTCACAGCTTAGCCAAACCGTCTGCGTAATGGGAATAGCTGAATAATAGAGGCTGTACTTTTCTATCTGTAGTGGCCCTGTTCCCCTATGCAAACCAATCCAAATTTGTCCCTCTGGGAAGAGATTTTCTCCTTGTTCCTCGGTGCCCTGAAGCATGTTTTGATGTGTTTGTACTTGTGTTGTGAGTGTTTACTCTCTCTCCCTTTCTGTGTGCATGAGAGACATTGTAATCAGGAATATGTTTGCCTGTGATTTTTGTATGCAGCAAGCATCCAATGTTTAAGAAACTGCTTAAGTTATGGTTGCTTTGGCTATGTTATTGCAGTTAGTAATACTTTTGCTGAATATAAGAGAGCACTATGACCTAGACCAGTTAGTGGACTAGTTGATACTGTCTCGTTTGGTGGTTGCATGTTTTGGGTTCCCTGTTCGAGACCATGAAAAGTCTGGTGTTCCTTAGATTGGATACCTTGTGCACACAATTGTCTTTGTTTGTTTGTGTGGGTGTGTGTGTGTTTTTCTTGTAGGTGGTATCCAGTATTTGTGCTCAAAGCTAAGCATGATCTTTCAGCATAGTTCCTGAGTGCATGTATCATAACATTCTGTACACTGCTATCCTCCGGTTCCCCTTGGAAGTTAGATGGACTGGTCAAGTTTACCTTTAGATGGGAAATCAGTAGTAGGTTTTCTTGACCACAGTTCAACTGAACAGGAAAAACTCTCAGCCCTAGTTTTAGCCTATAACTATAACTTGGTCCTGGAGTTTTCCTGTCCAAGGCATGGCCCTAGAAATGACTTCTGTAGTTGTCGTCACATTCCAACAGGTCTCTTTCAGTCTGTACATTGAATAGACAAATGCCCTTTTGTGGCTTGCCTCAGCCCATTTTCCTCTAAACATTCACTTACCTTCAAGATCAAGTTCTGAAGAGGATTATGCAAATGTATCTCATTGCATAAGGTCACTGGACTATGGTACCTTTTTAGAAAAGCTTGGGTTAAGTACAGTTCAGCCAATGCACAGAACAGTGACCAAGGAAGGAATTGTTGGTCTTCGGACCAAGGATTCTGTGACTGAGGGGGGAAAACACCTGCCCTCTTAAACTCATGGAACTCTATATGAAAGAGTAGAGGAGGGGTTAATATGCTGGACCCTTTCAGTGAACTCACTGCCCAGAAAAGTACTTTTCATTACAAAAAGCCTGTCTGAACACAAGACTCAGGGCCTTTAAATCTTGCCCTACATCCAGCAGAAAAGGTTTTTATTATTTGAGTCCTCTGTTTTTTTTTCAATGGACCAGTAAGTTGGACAAAACAGAGTCAAGGCCTTCCAGTCTCATTTAGGGTTAGTCTAAAGAGCAGGCTGTTGTGGAACTAATCTCATTGGTCCCATTTCATTCTCAGGAGGATGATGGAGCTAAATCAAAGACCCCTTCCTCGCAGAAGCTTTCACCAAAGTGGTGCTTCTTGGACTGTAAGTACCACTTCTTATAAAGAGTGCTGCTATTGATTCCTTACACTTTCTAGAGTGAAGTATTCCTCTTGTGCCTCCTCTTTTAGTCCCCTACCTATCTTCAACGTTTTAAGAGAGAGCGCTTCACATAATCTGATCACTGCAAGTGGGAGCCTCCCGTCTCTTACAGGTCACTGTTTTCTTGGTTCATTCACCACAGAATGTCATGTTTTGTCAAAGGTAGGCTTAATATGATAGAACAGTGCCATTTTTCTGACCTTACGATTAGTGCGCCAGTGCATTTCTTCTGCAGGATAAGGATTCACATTTACATTACAAGCAAATATGCACAGCATAAATTGAGTTAATGTTCAAAACACAGGTTTTGAGGATCATTTGAACATTTTGTTTTCGATTTATTGTTTTGAAGAACTGCAGCTAGGTAGATCAACTTACAGAACATAATTGGACACAGCCGTGCTGCGTTTCTGTGTGAATTAGGCTCTGCCAATTCAATTTAACCGAGCTCCACATTATCAACAGCTCTCGTGCAAAGATACAGAAATCAATTCAATAATACTGTCACTGATTTGCTTTGAATGTTTCTGCTCTGTTGCATAGCAGAACAGGAATCTTCTGGGCAGACTTCATGCTTGCCTGTGAGATACACTTAAGCATACAGTTTATCATCATTCTGTCAATAATCTGTAGCAATTGTCAGTGATTCTGCATGTCTTGTGAATCTATGGCCCTTTACGTATATCCGACTCTTTTCTTGTTGAGTTTTATCAAGCCATCGTTTATTCCACTAACAGTCCATAGTTCCCATGAGAGAAAATGTATTTTGCAGTATTATGAATGACATGTCATGTGCGTTGCTAGGAATAGCTATGCATTGCTATGCATAACACAGTTTACATTTACATTTAACATTTAAGTCATTTAGCAGACGCTCTTATCCAGAGCGACTTACAAATTGGTGCATTCACCAGTTTACATATATGATGTGCTCTTGCTGCTCATCAGTCACTCCACCAGCAGTGAAACTCAAAATCTTCCATCTCCTCACACTGGACTGATATGATAGCTGATCTCTGAAGGCTATCATTGTTTGAATGCTAAGTTAATTCACTTACTAACTAGTGATAGTTGGTAGAGAACGGAGGGTGTTAGAATCTACAGCCAAAATGTTCTCGAGCTTTTCAAAGCTGAATTAAATCCCATAGCTGCTCCATTGAAATCAGGACAGATGAGCTTCTATTCACTGGTAATAAAGCAGCCCAGATCTTAAAGCTCAGTCCAAAAAAAGACAGTTGTAAAGGTCTCGTGTGGAGAAATTATAATTGTTTTCTCTCTCATCAAAACAGCGTGGCTAATTCTTGATTAGAAGCATAGCAAGTGAAATCCAGCTGTGTTCTGATATGACTGATTATTTAATTAGTACGACGGGGGGAACCACATCATTATTTTTGATACGTTCTGATAAGGATGAAGAATGAACACCTTCCCAGATATGTAGGAGAAGCTGAGAAACATGCAGTACACAGACCTGCCTTTAACAACCTTAAACAAATCTAATCTTCTGGGCAAACTTCATGTGCTTGTCTGTGAGATATTCTTAAGCATACAATTTATTTGAAAAAAGTTGGGTTATTCTGCTCAGTGAAGCTGGAAGAAATTCAATTTGCAGCGTCTGTGGAGGACAGAGGGGTCTTTTTCTTGGCACCTTTTGAGAAGAGAGGACGAAGCCTGGCAGATCGACTTAATTCCAGTGCACACCTCCTTTGAGTCTGCTCCCACTGGGCTAGGGAAGAGCTCACTTCCACTTCCTCAGACAGAATGGCAGCGTGAAGCTTAATTACTGGTACAGTCCAACAGTACGGGGCTGGCGGCTGGATGGAGGGGAGAGGGGTGAGACAATTAATTTAGTGGAATTTCTGCTGACTGCTGGGAGATGATCATCTGTAGAAAGTATTTGATCACTAGACCACAACCATGTAAAGAGGTTTTCCCCCACACGTTACTTCCCTTGTCTTAGTTTTTACCCTGAGATGTAGTGTTGTCCATACTCATGAGTCTTTAAAGAGTGTGTGTGATTTTCTTTTGAAGAGCACATACAATTATATTTACATATGATGATATCCGGTCTCCTGTGAATTTGTTTGTAACTAGTTGGCTGGTGACAGTGTGAGATGATCGGTACAGTCCCCCAACACCCTGCAAACTGAATGCATCTTTTGAAAAGTCAATGGGTTTATCATAACTTGCATTAGGGTTTGTCCACTGGTCATTGCCTAATGACATGGTTTGTAAATCTTTTGTCATTTTGCCTAATCTAGAATTACACCCACTACCAGAACCCTTTGACTCTCCTTGTAATGTCCCCAAGTCACTGGGCCAATTATGTGTCCCTATTCTCCTACTTGTTCTGTTGTCATTATACAGGTTACCCATCTTTTCCTTCATTTAACAACATGTGGCAAAGGCATGGTGCGCTTCGGAGCTGGTTGTAATCAGGTCAACGCTTTGATTAAGCTCCTGCACAGTTACCAGCCCTCTCTGGCCTCATTAGAACACTGTGTGTGTGCGTGTTTATGCGTACATGCCAATGTTCATATTGTTTACTCTATAAATCTCGTACTTTTTATACGTTTATTTTTTTCCCTTCTTGTTTTCCTTCTAGCCACAACTGCAGATCGTTTTTACAGAATTGATCGTGCTCAGGTGAGTGTGTGCCATTTATAGATAATAATACATTCAGTGATGGAAAAAGTCTCCAATTGTCATACTTGAGTAAAAATAACGATACCTTTTTAATAGAAAATGACTCAAGTAAAAGTGAGTCACCCAGTAAAATTCTAGTTGAGGAAAAGTCTAAAAGTATTTCGTTTTAAATATACTTAAGTATCAAAGTACATGTAATTGCTCAAACATATACAAATATACCCTATAAAAAGTAAAAGTATAAATAATGAGATATTCCTTATATTAAGCAAACCAGATGGCATAATTGTATTGTTTTTTCATTTACTGATAGACAGGGGCCCTCTCCAACATAATTTACAAATGATGCATGTGTGTTTAGTGAGTCCGCCAGATCAGAGGCAGTAGGGATGACCAGGGATGTTCTCTTGATAAGTGTGTGAATTGGACCATTTTCCTGTCCTGCTAAGCATTCAAAATGTAATGACTACTTTTGGGTGTCACAGAAAATGTATGGAGTAAAAAGTACATTATTTTCTTTAGGAACGTAGTGGAGTAAAAGTAATCAAAAATATAAAAAGTAAGGTACAGATACACCAAAAAACTTTTTAAGTAGTACTTTAAAGTATTTTTACATAAGTACTTTACACCACTGAATACATTGATTATGCAGAGTAATGGAACACCTATAACAAAAGCAAAATAAACAACAAGTAACATTTTCAATGGCCATTAAGATCTGTACATAAGTGGTTATGGTTTCTCTCTCCATAACAGGAACACCTAAACTATGTGACCGAGATATCCCAAGACGAGCTCTTCATCCTGGACCCTGAGCTGGTCATCACGGAGACGGTGAGCACCTCACCAGGGATGCCTGATCTGGTTGATTCTTCTGGTGAATTCCCAGAGGCATCGAGCAAGTTTGCCTTCCCGTCGTCCTCCTCTTCTCCTCCCCCCTCACCGGGACCCAGGTAAGAGAAGCAGCTGCTGCTAACAGCTTCTAATTTGAATTTCTGTTGGAGATAATTTTAGAGCACTAGATAAAGGATGAGGCAGCTCCACTGGAGCATTATGGGGGTTATAACAGTGAATGCATACCAGGTAATTTACTGTGAACCAGTCTGTTTTCAAGTGGTTTCCGGCGGTGCTGTTTTGACAGGCTGAAATAGTGTAGTAATAATCAGACTGGAGTGCCCCAGGTCCAAGACACAAAAATAAAGGCTAAGTAAACCGTGGGCTGAATCTGTGTCTGGACATGAACGCTATAACACAATAAAACTGCACGCTCCTCACGGAGACCATGCTGATTTTGCCCTGCTAAATTATTACTGAGGCGGTAGGGTTGAATGCAGAGGCCATGCTCGCCCATTAACCCCCCCACACACACACACATTAAATATATTAATCATTTAAGTTCTAACCACTGGACTGTCTTCATAATCACCCTAGGAAGGAGAAGGGCCATACTCACCTGGATTCAGAGTGACTTTAGAAATTCTCCACCTCATAGCATGGGACTGTGTCAGCAGGGGCGATGATCCAGGGTTGAAATACCGTTATTGTAAGCCTTACTACAGTACACGCGTCAACTTAACAAAGAGAGAAGCCCGGCCATTGTCTGTTCATGGCTGAACAATACAAAGTGTTCCCTACGTTGCTAACAGTTTTGAAAATGCATTTAGCTCCACTACTCCACTACTAGCTGTATGTTCATCTTTTTAGAAGAAGGACGTCTGTGCGCCAGGTGTGGATATTTCTGTAATTTTCCCACAGTAAATGCCCTGCACATTTTGTAGCCCTTTGTGAATGACTCAAGCAATACACACGGAAAGAGTCAACCAAGTTATTCAAGTAATACCATCGTGTTAAAGTGTTATACAATTGAACATGAGGAGGAATACACTGCTGTGATGAGCTTGTCTTTTCATATCTGCTGTGCATTCATCAGTATTTCCTAGAATCATTTTCAACATACATTAGAAGCTGTCAGTCATTTAAAACCTTTACATATTTCCCTGTCAGTCTAGCTTATCAACTTTTATTGCTCTTTATGCCGTTCATATTGTACAGCAGAGGATTTTCTGTGGACTTCTGTTCTACAGTAAACTTCACCTTAGTTGGAAGTCTCTCTTCGCTACACTTTAGCTCGGGCCCCTGTCCCCCGTCCATTTAGGGATTTAAGGAGTGTTTTGATGAAGAGGAGGTGTGGCGACAGGTTCGTGGAGTTCAAACATGGCAGAGGCAGATCCTAACCCGACCCACACGTTCCCCCTCCAAAGTAAACACGGTGGGACTATATCTGAGGGTGTGTGGGATTGTAGCCTCTCTCTCCCCCTCTTCCCGCTCTGTGGTCTATTGGCACGTCTTCTACAGACTGTCTTTTGATGCTTTCAAAGCAGAGGCCACATTATTTTTGCCATGTTCTCTCATGCTGCTGGCCGGGACTTGAAATAGAATTCCTAATAAAAGGCCATTTCGGATCCGTGACAGGCTGTGGCAGGGGGGTTTTTGGGGGTCTTTTTCAGGTCCTGCAGTAGTAGTTAAAATACTTGGAAGAGGAACACCTGGACAGTGATGTTTGGAAGTTGCACTGTGTTGGAGGCAATTTGCCATAGATGAATGCCACCTTAGTCTCTTGGCAATGTATCAAATTATCAAATGAATTTTTAAGACGATGAACATCCTAACTGTTACATTATTTGCATCCTTTTTTTCAGAACCAATTCATTTGCTGAACTGATCTTGTACCATTTCTTAACTATTCCTGCCACTGGCTCTGAAGATCCCTGGCTTCTTTGTCCTCCTTTCCCTAATCACAGATCAGTTTAAATGTACAGTTGAAGTCGGAAGTTTACATACACTTAGTTTGGAGTCATTAAAACTCGTTTTTCAACCACTCCACAAATTTCTTGTTGACAAACTATCGTTTTGGCAAGTCGGTTAGGACATCTACTTTGTGCATGACACAAGTCATTTTTCCAACAATTGTTTACAGACAGATTATTTCACTTATAATTCACTGTATCGCAATTCCAGTGGGTCAGAAGTTTAAATACACTAAGTTGACTGTGCCTTTTAACAGCTTGGAAATTCCATAAAATTATGTCATGGTTTAGAAGCTTCTGATAAGCTAATTGACATCATTTGAGTCAATTGGAGGTGTACCTGTGGATGTATTTCAAGGCCTACCTTCAAACTCAGTGCCTCTTTGCTTGACATCATGGGAAAATCAAAAGAAATCAGCCAAGACCTCCACAAGTCTGGTTCATCCTTGGGAGCAATTTCCAAACACCTGAAGGTACCACGATCATCTGTACAAACAATAGTACGCAAGTTAACACCGTGGGACCACACAGCTGTCATACCGCTCAGGAAGGAGACGCGTTCTGTCTCCTAGAGATTAACGTACTTTGGTGCGAAAAGTGCAAATCAATCCCAGAACAACAGCAAAGGACCTTGCTGCAGGAAACGGGTACAAAAGTATCTATATCCACAGTAAAAGGAGTCCTATATCGACATAACCTGAAAGGCCGCTCAGCAAGGAAGAAGCCACTGCTCAAAAACCGCCATAAAAAAGCCAGACTATGGTTTGCAACTGCACATGGGGATAAAGATCGTACTTTTTGGAGAAATGTCCTCTGGTCTGATGAAACAAAAATAGGACTGTTTGGCCATAATGACCATCGTTATGTTTGGAGGAAAAATGGGGAGGCTTGCAAGCCGAAGAACACCATCCCTACCGTGAAGCACTGGGGTGGCAGCATCATGTTGTGGGGGTGCTTTGCTGCAGGAGGGACTGGTGCACTTCACAAAATAGATGGCATCATGAGGATGGGAAATTATGTGGATATATTGAAGCAACATCTCAAGACATCAGTCAGGAAGTTAAAGCTTGGTCGCAAATGGGTCTTCCAGATGGACAATGACCTGAAGCATACTTCCAAAGTTGTGGCAACATGGCCAAAGGACAACAAAGTCAAGGTATTGGAGTGGCCATCACAAAGCCCTGACCTCAATCCTATAGAAAATTTGTGGGTAGAACTGAAAAAGCGTGCGAGAGCAAGGAGGCCTACAAACCTGACTCAGTTACACCAGCTCTGTCAGGAGGAATGGTTCAAAATTCACCCAACTTACTGTGGGAAGCTTGTGGAAGGCTACCCAAAATGTTTGACCCAAGTTAAGCAATTTAAAGGCAATGCTATCAAATACGAATTGAGTGTACTTCTGACCCACTGGGAATGTGATGAGGGAAAAAAAAAAAAAAGTTTAAATTATTTCGCTTTCTTAAAATAAAGTGGTGATCCTAACTGACCTAAGACAGGGGATTTTTAATAGGATTAAATGTCAGGAATTGTGAAAAACTGAGTTTAAATGTATTTGGCTAAGGTGTAAGTAATCTTCCGACTTCAACTGTATATATTTATAAAAAAAATAATTTAAAAAAAGTGGATTTTGGGGGGGGGGGGGGGGGGGGGGGGCATGTTTTTAAGGTAAAACATCCCTGAATTGTTCCTGTTCTCTCTCCTTCCTCCCATCTGCCCTTCCTTCTGCCCTACTTTTCCTCCATCCACTCCTCTTCCTCTCTGTGCCCTTTCCTCTTACCATCAGTCCCACCAGCCCACAATCGGACAGCGAGGCCATGGCCGTCAGACACAAGAAATCCCACTTCTTCTTCTCTCCCTCCGGCTTCCCCTTTCCTGTCAGGAAGAGGTATCGATCTGTCCTTCCTTCCTGTTCACCTCTCCTTTCCCCCTCCTCAACTTACCTTGTCCTCCCAAGATTGTTTACTCAGCCCATGGACATTTCTCTCCCTATAGCCATGCAAGATTCCTTTGAGTTTTCGTTGGATGTAGCAGGGGTTTCTGGGTCCTTGATATAATCCTCTAGAGTGATCAGCACACTAAGTCCAAGATCTTTGTGGGTGGAACACATTCAAGCTCATGGACAATAAGGTTTACACCGGCAGAACGCAGTTTAACAGCAAAGTGTGTACTGTTTTGCTTTATTTTCCTCTAAATATAACATTTGAATCATTTGAAAATAGATGCTTCTGTAAGCTATGAGTGTGTTGCCAGGGCAATCGGTTTGATTTAAAATGCAAAGTTGATTGTGTGGGCTGGAATAGGTGGAGGAGGATGAATGTGGGAGGTGATGAGCAAAAACCCAGCGTTCCCTCTGGAATGGGAATGAGTACAGTGCCAATCTGCCTCACTGCTTGTGTTTCACTCCCACCTTCTTTAGAATCAAGATTCTATTTTACTTTATGAAATGGAGAAAATCACACAGGCTCACAATAGAACATCACAACTAAGATCGGGGGTGAGAGGTGCTCACTCCCAATCTGATTATCCATTTGACACGCTGTTGTCTTGTCAAAGCGGGATTTGTCTCCATAAAGTTGTTTGTTTGCTGCTTTTTTTGTTGTTGTGCCATAGCAGTCGAACTCTTTTCAATAAATGTTTTCATCTTCATGAGCAGGCAGCCAGAGAGTAGGTTCAGCTCGAAACGAGACATGGGGATTTGGCCCGGCTGAGCATGGGGTTAGCCTAGGTTAGGTTTAGGGTTTGGGGGAGATCGACGAGGTCTAGGTCAGGGTCAGATCTATAGTAAGAGCGATTAGATGACTAAACACACATTCATGAGTCGTGATGCTCTCGAATAATATTGTCGTTTCCTGTGTCCAATGCTCTTCCTCTGTCACAATGGAAGCTTTGTTTTAGTACTTCCACAGTCCTGGAAATAACGTACAAACTAGTCCTGCTGTGACTCTTTCTTTATTAGTTAAAGATGTCAGCTTTAGATCTTATGGAAAACAGTCTTATTCATTTGATGTCAGAGGCTATCATCGTCTTTGTTTGTCATATGATCAATATTTCATAAATCCCCGATTCGATTTGAGCAGACAATGTGTATGCAGCTGTGCACATCTCTGCACACAAGTGCAGACTGTTCACTCCTGAGAATCTCTACATTTTCTAGGCTCCGCACGTCCCTGGTTCAAGTCCTGCCAATCAATTTTTCCCCCTGCAAAAGCATCACTATTTTAGTGAGTTTCTGACTTTTCCCCCTAATTGATCTGAACAGCATCCCTACTCCTATATTCCAAAAGATTTGACCCATAAAAAGTTGAACAGCTTTTGCATGTTCTTTTAGCATTGCAGACACTTTTCCCTGTATGCTGGGTGTCTGCTCTTTGTTCCTCTGGTCCTGGTTGGTAGTCAGACAGACTAATGTGATGAATGTGGGAGAGGTGGAGCAGGTTGGTGATAGACAGACAGACCCAGGCACCACAGCATATTTCGGATCATTGCTCTCCACAACAAGACCCCAAGCGATTTAAATAATGATCCGCACCCAACTTTATGCTCTTTTGTTGCAGCTCTTCCGTTCGAATGGAATATAAAAAGACGTTCAATCATACTAGAACCAAGCCATTATTGGTTGCATTAACAATTTAACACAATTTTATTATTTTAACACTCTTTTGACCTTATTGAGGGGAAATAAGCTTCAAAGCAAGTACTGTTAGGCGCTGGTTGACAGGAACATATATATTGCATGTTAGTGTCTTCATTAACTGCAACTTTCTACCATTAGGAGAAATCTTATCTTCTACAGTATCTTGAACGTCTTATTTGTTCTTTGGACCCCATCATTCTATAATTCTGTCTAATATACACAAGCGCTCTCTTTTGCTTATGCGCTCTGCTCCCAATGGTGGGTAATGTTCTGGTTTCAATCTTCCAAAATGGGTTCATCTATACAGATTATTTTTTGTGTGTATTTGCACTAGATCCCCCAGCAATATATATACGCACTTTATTGTTAGATATACGGTGCCCACCTCTGATGTACCCTTGCTTTATTATTATAACAAGAAAAGGGTTAAATGTTTACCGCGCTTCAGGATGCAGCGGGAATAGAAATGGTGGTCTAACTACTCTGACGTTCCATAATGTATTCAATGTGTGACGCCCTTCTAGGCCATCTCGAACCCCGTCGTAATCTTATTTCTTATACATACTGTATCTCTCTCTCTCTCTCTCCCTCTTCTCTCTCTTTCTCTCTCTCTTCCCCTCTCTCCTTCTCTCTCACAGGATCACGGAGCTCCAGAAGACCACTCAGAGGAAGCGAATATCCAGCGACAGCTCGGTGGTGGAGGCACTGGCACACAGCAGCTCCCTCAGGTCCAGTAAGCCTGCCCTCACCAGGTGAGAAGAGAGACTAAATCGCAGCCCCCCCCCCCCCCCCTCCTACAAAGGCAGCCGCCAACCTCCCAAATCACATATTACAGCTCAGATTTTTGTTCTTGTAACACACTTCTATCTTTGAAGCTACTTAACATAGAAATTCAAACAATGCAGCTAGCCATACTAGCCTCCCACTATGCCATTGTAAGAGGGCTTTAAACACCGTGTTTAACTTCCATTGTGTGTAGGTCCGGCAGTGCCAGACCGTTTTAAGCCATGGCCATATCCCTGGCAGGGTTTGATATGCTCAGGAGTAGAATGAGGCTGGGTGGAGATTTAGCCAACCCTCATTATCGGACAGAACTGGTGTAGCCTCCATTCCCTTTCCTGTCACGCTCGCCTGGACTGAATAGGAAGGGGTCGGACATTAGTAAAGGGTCTTGCCTGTGACACTGTTAGAGTATGGTTCCATGCAGGTGTACAAATCTACTTAGGCCAGGAATTGTTCCATGACGTAGTCTGCGGTGTCACTGGGTCAATAAAGAGCCATACTGTACCATTCCAGTTTTTTGCAAGGAAATGCATTCTTCACAGTGGAGTTGTACGTATTTGTCACGGTCCATCATTTCAGAAAAGTGTTATGGTTCACCTCCGTGGGTCTCGTGAAACAGAGAATGACAAACAGTGAAATGCTGTTAGTTTTTTTTCATTGGCAAGCACATGAAAACAAACAGTTTTTGCTTTCATAATGTCATCCATTCTTAAGTGTTTATGAACTGAGAATGGTTTGTAGGACTTGTTTTTAGTGCTGCTCGTGCTTTGTTTATATTACCTCCCTATATTGGGGCCAGAGAGAAGGAGGGAAAATGGCAGTGTATAACAGCATCCGCCACAGACTCGCCCTTCCTAATTGAATCTGCCATGAAATATATAGACATTAGGCTGCTCTTTGATATTGTGGCCACGCCAACGGCAGGGACTGTGAGGCTCCATGGTCACTCGTCACCACATACAATACAGGCACTGGATCCCATTTTGCCATGGCACAATGAAGGTAAAATTGGAAAATTCAAAAAGAAGGGTTGGCTAGCAGCGCTCCATTGCCGTACCTATAGCACTGTAATGGTCTTTGTACCTGAGCCGGAGTGGGCTGTGAAAATTGAATACAGTTACAAGGGGTGAAGCGCTACTCCTCCTTTGAGTGAAAGTGCACTTGCTGTAAGTTTTGCATACCGCGAGTCGTATTTTCAATTTTGTTTTTGCAGCTGATGAACTTAAAACTCGACCGTACCATCTCAATGCCAATAACACATTCTCGAAATGAGGTTTTGTTTGTAGAGGCTTTCCAGTTGTTTCTGTTTTTATTGTTTATCCTGCCTGTTTACACATTTATAATTTATCATTTCTGTGTTCATCTGTTTAGTTTTTTGGGTCCATCCATTTTTTTTTTTTTTTTTATGTTGTCTTAAAGGGCTGGATGTATCCATCGGTCTAACACTACTGCAGCTGATTTCAACCCAACATTGAGGTGAGATCAAAGCCCCCTTTCACCACATTCACTTACTTTCTCTTCACCAAGTCACTTTCTCAATTCTGCCCTTTGCACACTCTGTCACACAAGAATGCATTTACTTAGCAAAGTTTCTGATTACTAGTTCCTTGGTCTGGAGTCTATACAATATCACAGACGCCAAGGCAATGTGCCAGACGTGTCATGTTGTCCAGTACTATCCCAGTGAAGAGAGAGAATCATATCTTTGAAACTGAATTTTTTTAAATGTTGTGTCATAGTAACATTGTCCTTACAATGGTATCACCTTCACGTCCCAGCTTGGCAGGATGCTAGTGAGAATGTGGGGATGGCATTCAGCTGCCGATGGAACCATATGGCACAAACAGGCCCATGTGCTCCCTCTCACTGTCACCGTGCCCCATCCCCTCTTTACATACAAATAGCACCATTTGGACAGCAGAGAGAGAGAGAGGCACATCCTCACATTTTGATTTTACAATGAATTATTTGTCATTGTTTTGCCACTCGTGTTTTTCAGCGACGCTAATTCACTGTTGATTGAGTCTCGTCTGGAGGCAGATTTGCATGATGGATCCTCTCCATGTCCACTGAGATGACTAATGAGAAGTTACATCTTCTGAACGCTGTCATGTGTGCAGCAGCGCAAAGCCACTCTAAACGCATGAAATTACCCAGAATTTTAAGTTTTGCTTGTCACTTCAGTGATCTGCCAAACAGACTGATTAATGTATTTTGTAGCTTTTCCTTGCCAGATATTTTCCTGTGTTATGCTTCCCTGTCGTGCAATTATAATTATTTCCAATGTCGTAATTCATTTGAGATGTAGAGCTTTATTTGTTTCTTGATGTCTGGGTAAAATGCTTAGGATGCTAGCAATGGTTTTGTTTTCATATCGAATGGGTAATTAGTCAGTTATCAGCTAGTCTTTAAAGAGGGGGTATTTGAGCCTTGATACAAAGCAATTCACTGTCAGCTTTTCTTCTGATGTTTTGTTCAACAAATCCGCTTAAATGAACATGTAACATCGACTGAGGCGGCGTTATAAGCTGTCACATTCATGCTCTTTATTCACTGTATTTTGTAACGATAGTGCTCAACTGAGTGTAATGCATGTTCCTAGAAAAGGAGTTTATTTGTAGAGTGTGTTTTGGCTGCATGGACTGTAGAAGGAGGCAACAGAAGATGTAATCGTGTTGATTTTGGACAGCAGCTCCCTTCTCAGGGCACCGCAATCAACACATGTATACAGTATGATGGAAACCTTGTATTTACCATTCAATAAATACTGTAGGGAGCTCTGGTATAACCAGAGCGCACAGTCCAGCATGCATCAGAACATCCTGAAACTTTGCTAAATTAACGATGGTAAGAAAAGATGGCATCCCCATACCATTGTTGGCTCAATGTTTGCGTTTCGAAAGCTCGATGTGCTGAACCGAACCACTAGGTCCTCTAATTGCCTATTATACCTTATTCTGAGACCGGCAGTCTTTTCTCACTTACACAGGAATGTACAGACTGTTTGCATTAACGATCTCCGAGGTGACAAATTGTTATCAGCTTATGGCTTCTAAGGCTTGCTTTTCACTTCCTAACAAGAAAAAATGATCCCCATTTAAAGCCACAATTTGGAGTCTGTTTTTCTGCCTAGCTGCAGCCCTGCCAGTTGGCTTGGACCAGAATAATTCATTTGAATTGACCGTTCAACAGCAGTAAATTTTGCGGCTTGTGTCTTTTTAAGGTCAATCCTGTTGCTTTGTCTTTAGCTCAATTGATTAACATTGTCTATAGTCATGCAGGCAACCTTGATTCTGTGACGCGGATCAGTTGATGTCTATCAACTGCTGGGGTCGTTGTGGCGAGGAGAAGGAAAGGGGGGATGAGATCACATAATGAGTAACCTTGCCCTGAGACCTGAAGAGTCATGTTTATTCCCAGAGCTAATGCCTAGGCATTAGTTTTACTGTGGAAGAGCACACATAAAAGCTTCTGAAGTTCTTCTCCCTGTGATTGGAGAATAACTGTCAGGTTGGTGGTGATGTATGTGTCTGGGCTGTGGAGGCTGGGCTCCACTATAATTATGAGGTGAGCCAGATATTCCAGTAAACTGTGTGTAATCTGCCCTGGATCTCCCTCACACTGACAATCCATTAGCGACAGAGGCTAGGCCAGTGGTTTGGGGCTTGATGTTGCCCAACACATCTTAGCTGCACATTTTGTTCCCACTCTCAAAGGAAATTGCTGCCAGGGGCCCAAGGCTTGAACATATACTTTGCCTGCTATTGTTTGTGATCACTTTTTCTTTATTTTAGTCTGCTTCTTGTTTTCAGACTAACATATATATCTTTTTTTTTTTTTACGTATTCGTGAAGTGTGGGTGAAACTGTGTGGTTTAACTACATCAAAGTGCACTTTCCTCTTAAGATATGTCTTTCATACATGTTTCTGTTTCAGCAACTGTATCACACACAATACGTGGCCTCCATATACATACCACATGACTGGCACTCTCGCTTTCATCGAATGTGGCACAGTAGCTGTTCCCTTCACGATGAGCTTATGATCCCCTGAGCTTATGAACACTTTTGCTTGCTGGCGTCTGCCTCCTCCACAGTCAAACAGACCAATAACTAGTGATGGGGGAATATTCCCAGCCCTACCAATGACGTGTGCTGGTAACAGCTGACAGGAAGCCAGCCGCCTTTTGTCAAGAGTTTTAAATATGCAACTCTAACAAGACGCTCAACGTCTTTGATCAAAGATGTATCTATGGAGTGAGACTTGTAGTGAGGAGTGGATGGAGACAGACTGGGTAATTGCGGGAGACTCCTGGGCTGATGAGAGAGACTGTGGGCTCTGTGTGGTTAATTACCTCTAACAGGGGAAAGCAGGCACATTAGTAACCCACAGACATATAGGACTCCCAGACCTTGGGGAAAGACTTGTTACAGGGATTCTTTTATCCTCAGATTTAGCATGATCACAGTGTGTTGCTTTGCACAGCAAGCATCTGCTCTGTTGTGTCTAATACGGAACCCAAACCGGCTGCGCACGTGCACCATCGTGCGCCATCGTGCATTTTATTATTTTGTCCCCCTACACCAAAAGCGATCACGACACGCAGGTTAAAATATCAAACCAAACTCTGAACCAATGACATTAATTTGGGGACAGGTCGAAAAGCATTAAACACGTATGGCAATTTAGCTAGTTAGCTTGCACTTGCTAGCTAATTTGTCCTATTTAGCTAGCTTGCTGTTGCTAGCTAATTTGTCCTATTTAGCTAGCTTGCTGTTGCTAGCTAATTTGTCCTGGGATATAAACATTGAGTTGTTATTTTACCTGAAAAGCACAAGGTCCTCTACTCCGACAATTAATCCACACACATAAAACGTTCAACCGAATCGTTTCTAGTCATCTCTCCTCCTTCCAGGCTTTTTCATCTTTGAATTTATATGGTGATTGGCATCTAAACTTTCATAGTATTACCACGACTACCAGCAAAACAGTTCGTCTTTCAATCACTCACGTGGGTATAACCAATGAGGAGATGGCACCTGCTTCTATAAACCAATGAGGAGATGGGAGAAGCAGGACTTTCAGCGCGATCTGCATCAGAAATAGAAAGGAGGTCTATTTTAGCCCTTGGCAACGCAGATGCTCGTTGGCGCGCTTGCGCGCAATAATTGAATAACATGGATTTCAAAAATGATTTTGCGACGCTCGCACACGCGACGTGTCCGGTCTGGTCAGCATGTAATTTTTCAAGTCCAGGTGATTGTACTGATCTAGGTTTCCAATAGATTAGACCAGGGCTCTCCAACTCTGTTCCTGTGGAGCTACTGTCCTATAGGTTTTTGCTAATCTAACGCACCTCAGTCTAATAATTAGTTGGTTCATCAGCTGAATCAGGTGAGTTAACTGGGGTTGGGGCGAAAACCTACACGAGGGTAGCTCTCAAGGAACATGATTAAAGAGCCGTGGATTAGACCCTTTCTAAAAGAGTATACTCTGTCTGATGAAGATTTTCTTTCAAATTCACTAACATTTTCCCAAACAAGTACAATTACAGCAGTACTCCACCTGAAAATCAAGATGGGTTTGTTTTGTAATAATGCTTTGTTTATTCACCCAAATCTCGTTAATCTTTTAATGTCAATATGGCTTTACTAGGGTCTCCCGGGTGGCGCAGTGGTCTAGGGCACTGCATCGCAGTGCTAGCTGCGACACCAGAGTCTCTGGGTTCACACCTAGGCTCTGTCGCAGCCGGCCGCAACCGGGAGGTCCGTGGGGCGACGCACAATTGGCATAGCGTCATCCGGGTTAGGGAGGGTTTGGCCGGTAGGGATATCCTTGTCTCAGTATGTAAAATGTAATAAAATGTATGCACTCTACTGTAAGTCGCTCTGGATAAGAGCGTCTGCTAAATGACTAAAATGTAAAATGTAAATGTACTAAATGCTTGCTTAGCCATTAATCCTCCATTTGGCAAATCTGACCACAATTCTATCCTCCTGATTCCTGCTTACAAGCAAAAACTAAAGCAGGAAGTTCCTGTGACTCGCACAATACGGAAGTGGTCAGATGACGCGGATGCTACGCTACAGGACTGTTTTGCTAGCACAGACTGAAATATGTTCCGGGATTCAAAAAATGCCATTGAGGAGTATACCACCTCAGTCATCGGCTTTATCAATAAGTGCATCGACGACGTCGTCCCCACAGTGACCGTACGTACATATCCCAACCAGAAGCCATGGATTACAGGCAACATCCATATCGATCTAAAGGCTAGAGCTGCCGCTTTCAAGGATCATGACACTAATCTGGACGCTTACAAAAAAATCCCCCTATGCTCTCAGACAAACCATCAAACAAGCAAGCGTCAATACAGGATTAAGATTGAATCCTACTACACCGGCTCTGACGCTCGTCGGATGTGGCAGGGCTTGAAAACTATTACGGACTACAAAAGGAAACCCAGCATCAAGCTGCCCAGTGACGCGAGCCTACCATTTGAGCTAAATGCCTTTTATGTCCGCTTCAAGGCAAGCAACACTGAAGCATACAAGAGAGCACCAACTGTTCTGGATGACTGTGGGATAACGCTCTCGGTAGCCGATGTGAGTAAGACCTTTAAACAGGTCAACATTCACAAAGCCGCGGGGCCAGACAGATTACCAGGACGTGTACTCAAAGCATGAGCGGACCAACTGGCAAGCGTCTTCATTGACAATTTCATCCTCTCCCTGACCGAGTCTGTAATACATACATGTTTCAAGCAGACCACCATAGTCCCTGTGCCCATGGAAGCAAAGATAACCTGCCTAAATGATTACCGCCCCGTAGCACTCACGTCGGTAGCCAAGAAGTGCTTTGAAAGACTGGTCATGACTCACATCAACAGCATCCTCCCGGATACACTAGACCCACTCCAATTCGCATACCGCCCCAACAGATCCACAGATGATGCAATCTCAATCGCACTCCACACTGCCCTTTCCCACCTGGACAAAAGGAAAACCTATGTGAGAATGCTGGTCGTTGACTACAGCTCAGCGATCAACCCCATAGTAGTCACAAAACTCGTTCACTTAGCTAAGGACCCTGGGACTCAACACCTCCCTCTGCAACTGGATCTTGTACTTCCTGACGGGCTGCCCCCAGGTGGTAATTGTAGGCAACAATACGTCTGCTACGCTGATCCTCAACACAGGGGCCCCTCAGGGGTGTGTGCTTAGTCCCCTCCCTGTTCACCCATGACACGACTCCAACACCATCATTAAGTTTGCCGACGACACAACAGTGTCCGCCTGATCACCGACAATGATGAGATGGCCTATAGGGAGGAGGTCAGAGACCTGGCAGTGTGGTGCCAGGACAACAACCTCTCCCTCAATTTGAGCAAGACAAAGGAGCTGATCATGGAGCGGGTCGAGAGTTTCAAGTTCCTTGGTGTCCACATCACCAACGAACTATCATGGTCCAAACACACCAAGACAGTCGTGAAGAGGGCACTACAACACCTTTTCTCCCTCAGGGGACTGAAAAGATTTGGCATGGGTCCCCAGATCCTCAAAAAGTTCTACAGCTGCACCATCGAGAGCATCCTGCCCGGTTGCATCAGCGATTGGTATGGTAACTGCTCGGCATCTGAACGTAAGGCGCTACAGAGGGTAGTGTGTACGGCCCAGTACATCACTGGGGCCAAGCTTCCTGCCATCCAGGACCTACATACTAAGCGGTGTCAGAGGAAAGCCCAAAAAACTGTCAAAGACTCCAGTCACCCAAGTCATAGACTGTTTTCTCTGCTACCGAACGACAAGCGGTACCGGAGCGCCAAGTCAAGGACCAAAAGGCTCCTTAACAGCTTATACCCCCAACCCCCATAAGACTGCTGAACAATTAATCAAATGGCCACCGGATTATTTACATTGACACCCCCCTCCCCCCATTTGTTTTTTACACTTCTGCTACTTGCGGTTTATTATCTATGCATAGTCACTTCACCCCTACCTACATGTACAAATTACCTCAACTAACTTGTACCCCCGCACATTGACTCGGTACCGGTTCCCCCCGTATATAGCTTCGTTATTGTTATTTTATTGTGTTGCTTTTTATTATTTTTTACTTTAATTTATTTGGTCAATATTTTCTTAACTCTTTCTTGAACTGCACTGTTGGTTAAGGGGCTTGTAAGTCAGCATTTCACAGTAAGGTGTTGTATTGTACAAATTTAAAGTTGTACAAATTTAAAGTTTGCTCTGATTTGGTAGATTACCATTATAGTATCTATTCAAGCGTTTTTTTTATTCTCAATTAATACAATGGTCTCTGAACCTCTAATGTTCTTTATATATTAACACTGTTCATACCCATTATTGTTTACCCCTTCCGCTCTGCGCTAATAACAACGATGAAGAGCCAGTCTTTAGGCCAGCCTGAGAGAGGTGGGGTTGACCAGTCAGTAGGATAATCTGTCTGGTCAGTACAGGGCCTGCTCCTCAGACAGTCAGTCTCAGCTTCACTGTTCCTGCCTTTGTGCGTTTTGATGTTAGCCTTGTGTCAATTCTCAGTGGATTAGTGTGTGGGGGATTTGGCTTCTGGCAAACAGACAGCTCAGCCAGGATCAGACAGTAACATAACCTGGAGTGACAGCAGGGAGGCCCAAGAGCTGCCTCTCTGTCCACTCACTCTGCCCTACTGACACTGCTCTCGTGTGTGTGTGTGTGTGTGTGTGTGTGTGTGTGTGTGTGTGTGTGTGTGTGTGTGTGTGTGTGTGTGGCTGAATCAGAATGGAGGAGAGGGAGGGGGAGCTCTTTTGGCTGCAAACACACGTATTAGAATATTGTACCTTGGGCTAGTTGGCAGGCAAGGTACGCCTGGAAAAACAGAGCAAATCAAGGGACTGTCTAATTAACCACACCACCTCTCCTCTGAACCAAAACCATGCAACCGAAGCAACTCTTTTTTTGGGACATTTTGTTTTGGGGATTTGATTTGTTTTAGGTTTTTTCCTATCATGGATGTTTGCTATGAAAACCCAAGGGATGCAGAGAGGTGGGCGTTACATGCATTTTGTTTTGTAGACAGATAAGTGAACTGTTTGTTTTGTATTGCTTTAATCGTGTCTTGCTCTCTATCTCCCCCAGGTCGGAGAAGAATACACTGTGCAATACAGACAAAGGTAAAACAAACACACTTTGAATTGTTGCACTAGGTGATTACAAATTGACGCTGTTAACTTAGCAGCAAGTGGATGTGGGTAAATTGGTATCCACAATCAAGGTTTAAGAAACTAAAATCCACCGCAAGCTAATTCCTGTCCGAATTAAGTTTCACTATGAATAATGTCGAACGATAAGAGCCTGATGCTTTTTTGAGCTGGATTCAAGAGGTGGCTAAAAAATGTCTTAGCCTTTGTGGCCCTGCTTTAACAAAACCCCGGAAGTTCACCTGCCATCATGCGAAGGGTTTTACACCGCAAAAAATGATTGCCACTTAAGATATGCATTTCACAGCATTTGAACTAGAGTGCTGCGGTGAAGGATTATTAAAATTCACAGGAAACACATTAGCATTCAAGTCCATCCCTCACGAAGATTCTGGCGTGAGCCCAGTCAGAATATATTCTCGAGACCTGACTTGGCATCTCGAGTTGTTTTCTAAAGGACAAAAACCAAAATGTCCAGTAGCAGCCCCATTTCTAATTATGGTTGTTCAGCTCTGACAGCAGGATTCTAGAGCTGTATCTTCAGACGCAGACGTCGTGGTAGCAACTGTTTGACTTGCAGAGCTGGCTAACTGAGATTTGTGAGAATGCTGTGGGGAATTTTGAGTTGACTGTTTTCCTGCCTCGACGGAAAACATGCAGATGGGTGGATTCGGGGTAAATAATCTACAAAGGGCATTTTGGTGCTTTGAACAAGGATTTGCCATATTGAGACTGAACCCAAGGACTCTACAGGCGCTAATGTGATTATCCGTGTTAATTTAAATCGTTTCATGAACCAGTGTTTAAATACTGAGTCTCTACTGAAGGCAGCATCATGTATCTTGCCCTCGTTACTGTCCATGTTAGCTGAGTAAATAGATTGACAATGTTTTTGCTTATCAATTCAGTTTGAGGTTCCTTTCCCAAGACTGTCAGTCTTACATAAGACATACAGAACTAAAACCAAACAAACAAGTGCCCCATAAAGAGCTATTCACGAACACAGGCACACTGCTCAGATCTGTTTCTTTCCCCTAAGGACACTGTCATGTATTATGGTCTGATATTGTTGTGACTACTGAATCTACGGCCTCCTCTCATATCTCTACCTTGCAGTGTCACAGGAAGTGTTGATTGAATGTGTGAAGCGCAAAGACCATCTGAAGGTGAGTGGGAGCCACAGTGGCCAATGGATATGCACACTGCATATACAGTAGCAGTCAAAAGTTTGGTCACCTAGCCTCCCTTTGCCTTGATGACAGCTTTGCACACTCAACCAGCATCACTGTTTTGGTTACTACATGATTCCATATGTGTTATTTCATAGTTTTGATGTCTTCACTATTATTCTACAATGTAGAAAATAGTAAAAATACAGAAAAACCCTTGAATGAATAGGTGTGTCCAAACTATTGACTGGTTCTGTAGGTATACATACTGTATAGTGAATGTAGGCTCACTAATTGATACATTCAACAAGGGAATGATGATCACTTTTGTCATGACTTAACCTCAGGGTAAGCATTTCTCTGGTCGGCAATGAATAAAAATGCAGTCTATTCCCCCATTCCTCTGGACATGCAGTCACTTTCCCCACTCCTCCAGTCATAACAATGTGCCCTTTTCTCTCAGCTGAAGGAGCTGCACAAACTGGGAGCTGACCTGTCAGTACAAGACCCCTCAGGATGCACCCTGCTCCACTATGCTGTGGACACTGGTAGCAAGGAGACTGTCAAATACATCCTGGACAATGGTAGGGACAAGGCAATACACATTTATGTGTTCTATTTAAGTCTGTAGGTAGGACATCCCCCTCACAATACTGAATAATTCTGTGGGATTTACCAAAGTGAGTCTGTGACACTCAAATATGAACTATGTATCAGAAGTTAACCCAGCACAGTATGCTCTATGTTTTGTGATAGTAGAATTATGTCCCAGGTGTGGAAAGCCATATATTTGAGGGTCATGAACATTGTTTAAGACAAGCCACAGGGCAGGTACATCTCACTCTGTGTACGCTTGTTGTCGTTTATGGAGTCTTTCTTGCTCCACAACGAATGATACGTTCCAATATTTGAAAAGGATATGTTTTCTGTCAAAGTCCTCCTACATCAGCTTTTTACTACTCTATAAAAGTAGTATCTTGGAGCATTGTAATTGGTTTAGGGACATGCATTGAAATGTCTCTTTTCCCCTGCCCCCTACCAAAAAACAGCACCCACAGATATCCTGGATGTAACAGAAAAAGAAAAGTAAGTTTAAGACATGGATTTTTGAAATTCTCATTTTACACACATTCTGTGTGATGTATCTAGTTAAAGTTTTAAATAGAAAGTTACACTCATTGTATCTACTCTCTCTCTCTCTCTCTGTCTCAGTGGGGAGACGGTATTGCACAAAGCAGCGTCACTGTGTCAGAGGACTATCTGTCACTACCTGGTAGAGGCAGGGGCATCCCTCATGAAGACAGACTTACAGGTGAGAGCAACGCTCCCTCTTCCCTCATCGCTTGACTCTTTATTTGGCCAAAAGAAACCAAGTTATGCATAGGCTACCCCTGAGAAGTGTTTTATAGGGCAGCAGGTAGCTTAGCGGCTAAGAGCATTGGGTCCGAAAGGTCGCCGACCGACTAGCTGAAAAATATGGCGTTGTGCCCTTGAGAAAGGCACTTAACACTAATTGCTCTTCAAATCAAATCACATTTTACTAGTCACATGTTTACTTACGACACCCTAACCAACAATGCAGTTTAAAAAAATATGAGTAAGAATTAAAAATAAAAGGAACAAGTAATTAAAGAGCAGCAGTAAAATAACAATAGCGAGACTATACACAGGGGGTACCGGTACAGATTCAATGTGCGGGGGCACCGGTTAGTTGAGGTAATATGTAAATGTACTGTAGGTAGAGTTATTATAGTGGCTGCATAGATGATAACAGAGATTAACAGCCGTGTAAAGGGGGGCAATGCAAATAGTCTGGGTAGCCATTTGATTAAATGTTCAGGAGTCTTATGGCTTGGGGGTTGAAGCTGTTTAGAGGCCTCTTGGACCTAGACTTGGTGCTCCGGTACTGCTTGCCGTGCAGTAGCAGAGAGAACAGTCTATGACTAGGGTGGCTGGAGTCTTTGACAATTTTTAGGGCCTTCCTCTGACACTGCCGGGTGTAGAGGTCCTGGATGGCAGGAAGCTTGGCCCCAGTGATGTACTGGGCCGTACGCACTACCATCTGTAGTGCCTTGCGGTCGGAGGCCGAGCAGTTGCCATACCAGGCAGTGATGCAGCCAGTCAGAATGCTCTCGATGGTGCAGCTGTAGAACCTTTTGAGGATCAGTCTCCTGAGGGCCTCTTTCAGTCTCCTGAGGGCGAATAGGTTTTGTTGTGCCCTCTTCACGATTGTCTTGATGTGCTTGGACCATGTTAATTTGGTGATGTGAACACCAAGGAACTTGAAGCTCTCAACCTGCTCCACTACAGCCCCGTCAATGAGAATGGGGGTGTGCTCTGTCCTCTTTTTCCTGTAGTCCATAGTCATCTCCTTGGTCTTGATCACGTTGAGGGAGAGGTTGTTGTCCTGGCACCACACAGCCAGGTATCTGACCTCCTCCCTATAGGCCGTCTCGTCGTTGTCGGTGATCAGGCCTACCACTGTTGTCATCAGCAAACTTAATGATGGTGTTGGTGTCATGCCTGGCCATGCAGTCATGAGTGAACAGGGAGTACAGGAGGGGACTGAGCACGCACCCCTGAGGGGCCCCTGTGTGGAGGATCAGCGTGGCGGATGTGTTGTTACCTACCCTTACCACCTGGGGGCGGCCCGTCAGGAAGTCCAGGATCCAGTTGCAGAGGGAGGTGTTTAGTCCCAAGGTCCTTGGCTTATTGATGAGCTTTGAGGGCACTATGGTGTTGAACAGCATTCTCACATAGGGGTTCCTTTTGTCCAGGTGGGAAAGGGCAGTGTGGAGTGCAATATAGTTTGCATCATCTGTGGATCTGTTGGGGCGGTATGCAAATTGGAGTGGGTCTAAGGTTTCTGGGATAATGGTGTTGTGAGCCATGACCAGCCTTTCAAAGCACTTCATGGCTACAGACGTGAGTGCTACAGGTCGATAGTCATTTAGGCAGGTTACCTGAGTGTTCTTGGGCACAGGGACTATGGTGGTCTGCTTGAAACATGTTGGTATTACAGACTCGGATAGAGAGAGGTTGAAAATGTCAGTGAAGACACTTGCCAGTTGGTCAGCGCATGTTCGCATTACATGTCCTGTTAACTTCTCTGCGCACGGATCCCTTTTACGGGATAATTTTCCTAAACAATCGCTGAATTGCAGGGCGCAAAATATTACAAAAAATGTTTATAATCATGCAATCACAAGTGAAATATACCAAAACACAGCTTAGCTTGTTGTTAATCCACCTATCGTGTCAGATTTTGAAAATATGCTTTACAGAGAAAGAAATCCAAGCTTTTGTGAATGTATCAATCAATGCTAGAACAGCTAGCCCCAAATTAGCATGGTCACGAAAGTCAGAAAAGCAATAAAATGAATCGCTTACCTTTGATAATCTTCGGATGTTTGCACTCACGAGACTCCCAGTTACACAATAAATGTTATTTTTGTTCGATAAATATTACTTTTATAACAAAAAAACGCCATTTGGGTTGCGCGTTATGTTCAGAAAACTACAGCCTCGTTCCGGTGCTCGTTCCCAGACGTATCAGATTCAAAAATATGTGTTTTCTATCCTAATCTGTAAATTATATGCATATTCTACGATCTGGACCTGAGGAAGAGTCCGTTTACCTTGGGAACGTTATTTTTAA